>NC_062546.1:158992785-159343812 GCF_016906955.1 Phacochoerus africanus | reverse complement strand
GCACTGTGCATAACAAGTTCTCAATACAATCTTTTGTTGTTATTTTGAGATGCTTATTTGTTACAGAGTGATCTCAGAACTCTGAAATTCAATCCCCTGTTTAAGTTCCATTATCATGTATCACTTTTTTACATAAGATATTGTATCAAGAACAACAGCATCACTAGGCCATTTTCAATAAGTTCTATTAATTATAGATTGAAACCATAGCTGGAAGAAGCTGGTAAGATCATGACCTCACTTGTCCCTCATTTTGATTTTTACGAGTGTTATTATGCTTTTGTTGAAGGGTGGGGTGGGGATGGTACAATCATTATCTTGTTAAGACTTTACTTTTTATTTTATTTTTTATTTTTTAAATTTTTTAAATTACTCAATGAATTTATTACATTTATAGTTGTACCATGATCATTACAATCCAATTTTATAGGATTTCCATTCCAAAACCCCAGCAGCATCACCCCACCCCCTGAACTATCTCCTTTGGAAACCATAAGTTTTTCAAAGTCTATGAGTCAGTATCTGTTCTGCAAAGAAATTGTCTGTCCTTTTTTCAGATTCCACATGTCAGTGAAAGCATTTGTTGTTGGCATCTCATTGTATGACTGACTTCACTTAGCATGATAATTTCTAGGTCCATCTGTGTTACTAAAAATGTTGGTATTTCGTTCCTTTTAATGGCTGAGTAATATTCCATTGTGTATATGTACCACATTTCTTGATCCACTCCTCTGTCGATGGACATTTAGGTCGTTTCCATGTCTTGGCTATCGAAAAGAGTACTGCAATGACCATCGGAGTACATGTGTCTTTGCAAGTCATAGTTTTCTCTGGATAGATGCCCAGGAGTGGGATTGCGGGATCAAATGGTAGTTCTATTTTTAGTTTTCTGAGGAATCTCCATACTGTTTTCCACAGTGGTTGCACCAATTTACAATCCCACCAACAGTGTAATAGGGTTCCTTTTTCTCCACACCCTCTCCAGCACTTATTGTTTGTAGACTTTTTGATGATGACCATTCTGGCTGGACTAAGGTGGTACCTCATAGTGGTTTTGTTTTGCATTTCTCTAATAATGAGTGATGTTGAACATCTTTTCATGTGTTTTTTGGCCATCTGTATGTCTTCTTTGGAGAACTGTCTGTTTAGATCTTCTGCCCATTTTTTGATGGGGTTTGTTTTTTTTGGTATTGGAGCTACAGAAGGTGTTTATAAATTTTGGAGATTAATCCCTTGTCGGTCGATTCACTTGCAAAGATTTTCTCCCATTCTGTGGGTTGTCTTTTCATTTGTTTAGGGTTTCCTTTGCTGTGCAGAAATTTTAAGTTTAATTAGGTCCCATTTGTTATTTTTGTTTTTACTCTCATTACTTTAAGAGGTAGATCTGAGAAGTGTTGCTGTCGTTTATGTTGGAGAGTGTTTGGCCTGTTTCCCTCTAAGAGTTTTATACTGTCTGGTCTTTAATCCATTTTGAGTTTATTTTTGTGTATGGTGTTAGGGAGTGTTCTAATTTCATTCTTTTCCATGTGGCTGTCCAGTTTTCCCAGCACCACTTATTGAAGAGACTGTTTTTTTCTCCATTGTATATTCTTGCCTCCTTTGTCATAGATTAGTTGACTGTAGGTACATGGGTTTAATTCTGGGCTTTCTATCCTGTTCCACTGATCTATATTTCTGTCTTTGTGCCAGTACCATATGGTTTTGATGATTGTTGCTTATCTTAAAGACTTTAGAAGTCATTTTTAGAATCTTTTTGAAATTTGCTTTCTAAATCTTTGCCTCTTGAAGTTCCTTTTCCTTCAGTTAGCAAATGAATTAAACTTTAAAAATAAATTATTAACTTGTTTGTTTTTGTCTTTTGCATAATCCATATCATTACTATATTCTAGTATATAAATAAGCTAGCTTTATTAAATATTTCATGGAAAATATATAGTATTTTGACTATAGCAAATTAAATATTTTTTGTCATCTTATATACAATTCTTAACACCATTTCTAGCATCATTTCTATAATTAATACATATTGACTTAAAATTTTGTAGGGCTGTCCATTCATAGGTTAAGAACTCTTTGAATTATGTTCTTAGGGAACGTTAAAGCATTAGACTGAAAGTAGACATACATTTTTTTTTCTCCTTTAATGTATTAGTGGGAGAAATTTGAAGCTAATAAGAGATTTATGAATTTTGTCAAATAATTTTGAAAAATCAAGTAAAATGGGGACTAAGAAGTAACTATTAATGAGAGACTTACTAAAAGCAAAAAAAACATACATGAAGTTTGAAACAAGTAGAATGAAAAAACAAAGATCAGGAAAATGCTAATCAATACTAATATAATTTTTAAAAAAGCATAAAGGATAGTATTTCAGATTTATATAAGAAATGAAATAAGTTTGGGCCATTTGATATCAGCCAATCTCATGTATACACCACCCCAGTGCTAAAAGATGGGCTCATGAATAGAAAGACAGAGGTTATGCACAGGACCAACAGCTTAGGCTCTCATTCACCAAGCCTTCTTTAACTTCTCCTGCTGGCAGAGGTCAAATCTGCCAGCAGCAGAAATCAATCACACTGAGCTACTATTCCTTAAGGTGAACAACCAGTGAAAACTAGACATATATTCTGAGTATAGGTTTGCCTAACTTCCCTTCAGAGTCTCAGATAGCACCCTTCCTATTAAGAAATGTTTGATTTAGCAGGATGGGATCCCTCAAACACTGCACTTCATAGCAAAAGAGGTGTGGAAGTGAGCCCAAGATCATAGTCTCCAATGATCATATCACATAACACTCCGTTCAGAAGCTGCCAGCTTAATGAAGCATTGAAATGGTCTGCTGGAAACACAGCTGTAGCACCAGCTCAGTCAATACTCTCTGAGAATGGGTGGCCATTCTCCAACATACAGTACACACACCGAATCAAAGACCTAAAGTACTAATGTAGGTCTTATGTCATTAGTCATTACTTAATGATTCCAGAGGGAAGACATTATAAGTTAATGAATTATTTTAAAAATAAATCATTTTTAAAAATATTTATTTTTATATTTATTTGTCTTTCATCTTTTCTAGGGCCACACCCGCAGCATATGGAGGTTCCCATGCTAAGGGTCTAATTGGAGCTGTAGCCCCCGGCTTAAGCCAGAGCCACTGCAACGCGGGATATGAGCTGCATCTGCAACCTACACCACAGCTCATGGCAATGCCAGATCCTTAACCCACTGAGCGAGTCCAGGGATTGAACCTGCAACCTAATGGTTCCTAGTCAGATTTGTTAACCACTGAGCCACGACAGGAACTTCTAAAATAAATCATTTTTAAAAAGAGGAATATATCAAATGAGTCTTTTCACAAGGAACATCAATAATAGATAATGCTAGAGTTCCCATCATGGCTCAGCAGAAACAAATCTGACTAGTATCCATGAGGATGCAGGTTCAATCCCTGAACTCACTCATTGGGTTAAGGATCTGGTGTTACATGTAGGTTTCAGGTGTGGCTTGAATATGGTGTTGGTGTGGCTGTGGCCTTAGGCTGGCCGCTACAGCTTCAATTTGACCCCTAGCCTGGGAACCTCCATATGCTGTGGGTGCAGCCCTAAAAAGACAAAAAAAGAAAAAAAAATAGATAATGACACCAAATGGTTTACCAAAACCATGTGATTTCTAGAGAAATCACTAGAAAATATCAACATTTAATACTTTGGGCAAATAATTCTAGAATTACACTAATTTGGTTAATGGGACCAAATGACACAAATTATAGTAGATTTTCAGTGAACTCTAAGTGTAGGGCTTAGAGAAGTGGGAAGTCCATTTATAAAATTACCAGATTAGATGAGAAGTTTAGTACCAAACTTCATTCAAATAAAATAATCTTAATCACTGGAGACATAATGTTATATGTATCAAATTTAGCTAGATCATAGTATTGGTTTTACCATATATGGAGGCAAAATCTTATTTGTTTTTTTTTTGCTTTTTCTAATGAAGTATGGTTGATTTACAGCATTGTATTAATTTCAAGTGTATAGCATAATGATTTAGTGTTTTCATAGATTATACTCCATTTAAAGTTGTGATAAAATAATGGCTATATTTCTGTGTGCTATACAATACATCCTTGTAACTTGTCTATTTTATACATAGCAGTTTGCATCTTTTCATCTGATAATCATATTTTGTCCCTCCTCACTTCTTTCTCCCCACTAGTATCCACTAATTTGTTTGCTAGATCTGTGAGTCTGTTTATGTTTTGTTAAATATATTTGTTTCATTTTTTAGATTCCACATATAAGCAATAACATACAGTATTTGTCTTTCTATGATTTATTTCATTAAGCATAAAACTATCCTATCCATATTGTTGCAAATGGCAGAATTTCATTTTATATGACTAATATTCCATTATTTATAAATAAAATTATGTATTTTGTGTATACACACACACACACCCCACATCTTCTTTATCCATTCATCTGTTGATGAAAACTTGAGATTACTACCATATCTTGGCTATTGTAAATAATGCTGCTATGAACACTGGGGTGCACATATCTTTTCAAATTCAAAAAACAAGCAGCCCAATTAAAAAGTGAACAGAAAACCTGAATAGAAAATTTTCCAAAGTAGACATACAGATGGCTAACAGGCACATGAAAAGTACTCAACATCACTAAATTATTAGAGAAATGCAAATTAAAACAATGAGGTGTTACATCGTATCTCTCAAAATGGCCATCATTGAAAAGTCTATAGATAGCAAATGTTGGTGAGGATGTGGAGGAAAAGGAACTCTTGTATACTATTGGTTGGAAAATATAGATTGGTACAGCCACTACGGAAAATGGTGTTCCTCAAAAATCTAGAATTGTTAAATGATCCAGAAATTCCACTCTGGATGTATATCTGGATTCTACCTTTCTATGGTTTAGATAAAGCACAGAACTCTTTCTTTAGGAAATTCCTTTTCCATGTGTTTTTAACCTTCTTTTTGTTAACATTGTGTATCATATTGAATGATTTTTAAATATTGAACTATCCTTGCGTCCCTAGTATAAACCCCACTTGATTCCTGGTATAAATCCTACCCAGCTGCAGCTCAGATTTAATCCCTGGCCTGGGAACTTCCATATCTGCAGGTGCGGCCATTAAAATAAATAAATAAAAAGAAAGAAAAGATTTTTATTTTTTACTCCCTTCCCTTTGTTTTTTGATGTCATAGTTTACATTTCATATTTATTCCTTAACTGATTATTACAGTTATACTTGATTTTATAATTTTTTCTTTTAATGTTTGTTCTGCTTATTTAAGTGGTTGATTTTCAGCCCTTACTATCTCTTTGCCTTTACTAGTGGGATTTTTCCTTTCCGATAGAGACTTCTTTTCTTCTAGATAATTACAGTATTTTATTTTCCACTTAGAGATGACCATTTAACATTTCTTTTCTGGTTGGTTTAGTATTGATGAATATTTAGGTTTTTTTCTTATCAGAGTTCTTTATTTTTCATTTAATTCTAAATGATAATCTTGCTAAGAAGAGTATCTTAGGTTGAGGTTTTTCTCTTTCAGCACTTTAAATATATCATGCCACTCCCATCTTCAGTTTCTGTAGGAAAATCAGCTGATAGCCTTGTAGGAGTTCCCTTGTATATGAGTCTTCGTTTTTCTCTTGCTATTCTTGATAGAATGCTCTATCTTTAATTTTTCCCTTTTTCATTAAGATATGTCTTGATGTGGGTCTGTTTAGGTTCATTTTGTTTGGGACCCTCTGTGTTTCCTGTACCTGGTTATCTGTTTCTGTCTTTGGGCTTGAGAAGTTTTCAGCAATAATGTCTTTAAACCATTTTTGTCCCCCTTCTCTCTCTCTCTCTTCTTCTGGGATGCTTGTAATGTTAATGTCGGTATACTTGACGGTATCCCAAAAATCCATTAAGCTATTTTCATTTTAAAAATTTGTTTTTTTTTACCCCCCTTTGATTGGGTGATTTCCATTACTTTCTTCTCCAGATCACTTATTCATTCTTCTGTGTCACCTAGTCTTCTGTTCATTCCTTCTAGTGTGTTTCATTTCAGTTATTGTTTTTCAGTTATGATGGTTCTTTTTTTATATTTTCTAGTTCTTTGTTAAAATTCTCAATGTGTTTTTAGGCTTTACTTAGCTCTCTAATGGAACAAAGGTATAACAAAATACCTATGAAGAAAATTTTATTTTGTGATTTATTCCAGATTTGAGGAATTTTGTTTTAGCTTGGTGAATTAATTAAATATCTGGTAAAATTTCTGTTTTATGAGTTACTCTTACAGTAAACCAGGCTGAGAGGTATTTAACTATGTATTAGTTATTTGCTAATTTTCAGCCTCTGATAAAGTGACAGTGTCTAAAATTTGGGCAAGGTCTCATATAGGTATATAAATCTAAGATAATTCACTTTAAGAAATAGCAAATATGATTAACCAATTTCTTTCCTTTAGAATATAAACACATATAAAATTCTTATAACTTCAAATATAAAATTATAGGGATTCTTACTTCAAGTATTAATTTTGATTCTAGGAGATAATTCATCATTTCACTGGTGAACTGGGTAGGGCATAAGATATGCATATTTTAAGCATCTTACTGTTCTTGTGTAGTTAACAGTGTCACATTTATATTTGCCTTTGTTCCATAAGCATTTAATGTTCCAGACAACTGAGACAGATGCTATGACAGATCCTCTTTTTTAAATCTTTACAAAAAATCCTTTGAATTACTATACACATATCTGTTTTCTGGGAGAGGAAACAGTTTGGAGAAAGTATTTGACTTCTACAGAGTCACATTTCTAGTCTTTGGGACAGTATTAGAATGAAAACCTCAACATGTCTGACACCACAATCCATGCCTATTTCAGTAGGGGAAATAGGCACTGGAACCGTCTAGGCATTCTACCATTAACCCTATCACTGCTTGCTTCTCAGATGCACCCCGTCTGCAGCTGTCCCCTGTGGCTTCTGTGAACAGGTCTACTTCTCTTCCCTGAGGAGGGTTATCACTTTGTTCTTTGGAGTTCTTCTCCTCACAAGACTGATTGAAAAGTGGGATATGGTTTCACTCTTCTTCCTTTCATGCTGCCTCAAATAGAGTTATTTTTATTTCTCCACGATAGCTGAAAAACAGAGATTTTTATTTTTCTACCTCTGAATACAGTGGAGAAAATATAGAAAACCTGGAGACATTCATATTTTCATGATTTTAACAAGTCTCTATGTATAGTCTCAGGTGTAGTTTCTGAATCTAGAATGTGCATTTAAAAAAAAAACATAGTCGGTGGGAGAGAGGACAAGATGGCGGAGGAGTAGAGGGACACGCTCGCCCTCTCCTACAAACACAACAAAAAAAGCACATCTACAGAATAAATGACTCGCACAGAACAGCAACCAATCGCTGGCAGAAGAACCTAAACTCCAATAACGGCAAGAAGTTTGTGACATTACGGGGCAGAACGGGAGAAAAGAGGAGAGTGAGAGAAGGTGAATCCCAGCGGGACGGGCGCTCCCGAAAGGGAACTGCGGAGGAGAAAGGGATCCCGCACCCTGGAAAGTCACCTACACGGGGGAAAGATCAAACGAACCGGAGGAATCTCCAGATGCAGAGAAGAGTGTAGCAGTAAGTTGGAGTACGGAAAAGCCGATCAAGAACCGAAGGGACCATCTGAACTACGGGCGCAGTCCACCAAAATTGAGACGCCTGGGTGGGGGCTGGGCACTGAGTCCTCGGCTCCCAGAGGTTAGTCCCCAGGGAAAGGGCCGGGGGACACCTGGATGGGGGCTGGGCACTGAGACCTCGCCTCCGAAGGTTAGTTGCCGAGAAAGGGCCTGGGGGACGCCTGGGTGGGGGCTGGGCATGGAGACCTCGCCTCCGAGAGTTGGTCGCCGAGAAAGGGCCTGGGACGCCTGGGTGGGGGCTGGGCACTGAGACCTAGGCTCCAGAGGATAGTCCCCGGGCTGGGGGTGCGGGGCGGAGCGGAAACTGCCTGGCAGGTCTAGAAACCATTTGACGGGCAGAGGACTGCCTGAGAGACTAGAAATAAAGCTGTCGCAGAGGAAGGGAGCAATACTCTAGGGGTGGGGGAAGTGGAAAGCCGCATCAGAGGGAACCGGGAAAAGAGCCTGGTCTGCGCCCGTGCTGGGGAGGGGAGAGAAGAAGGGGTGGGTCCCCATAGAATACCCCCCACGCCACAGCAAGCTTACAGGCCCGCTAGCTGGCTGAAAGCTGTGCTTCCCAGTGCATCCCCTCCCCCCACCCCCCGCCACCCCCTACGCTCTCGCCGAACCTGGGGCTGCCTGCCATCCAGGAGGGCTGCCTCAACAATTGCCTGAAGCCTACCAATGCAGGGGCTGTCCCTGCACAGGCCTGCTTGCCCGTTGGAGGGGCTACACTTCCGCAGAGTAGCACCAAACACCACCAGCCCCCGAGAAAAGGCCTGCAGCCCAGAAAAGCTAGAACAAGCCTAGCCAGGCAGTGAGTAGATCTGCCTAATTCCTGGATGGTTTTTCTGAGTCGGGCTGCCCCGTGGAGGAGCCTCTTGGATTTCCAGTGGCCCTGCTACCCTCCCAAGCCCCCAGGGGGTGCCCTAGTGGATCAGCTGCATAGGACTGCCAGCTCCAGGCAGGACCCCCTACAGCCAGAAAAGCCACAACAAGCCTGGCCGAGTCGGGAAGAGATCTCAGACGGTCTTTCTGAGTCAGGCTGCCCCGGGGAGGAGCCTCTTCGGTTTTCCAACGGCCCTGCTACCCGCCCAAGCCCCCAGGGGGTGCCCTAGTGGATCAGCTGCATAGGACTGCCAGTCCAGGCAGGACCCCCTGCAGCCCAGAAAAGCTTGCAACAAGCCTGGCCAAGCCGGGAAAAGATCTCAGACGGTCTTTCTGAGTCGGGCTGCCCTGGGGAGGAGCCTCTTGGGTTTCCAGTGGCCCTGCTACCTGCCCAAGCCCCTAGGGGGTGCCCCACCCCCACGGAATAGCTTGCTCAGCACTACCAGCCCTCTAGAAGAGCCCCTGCAGCCAGAAAAAGCTGCAACAAGCTTGGCCAGACTGTGAAAAGATCTGCCTACATTCTCAGGCCATCCTTCTGAGTTGGGCTGCCCTAGGGAAGAGCCTCTTAGGTTCTCAGTGACCCAGATAGCTGCTCCAGCCCCAAGGGGGTGCTGCACTCCTGAGGAACAGCTGCCCAACACCGCCAACCCCCTGCAAGAACCCCACAGCCTAAAAACACCAGAGCAAGCTCTGCATGACCAAGTGAAATCTGCTACCATCGTGGTGTGGACCTCCCAGTCGTCTGCCCTCAGGAAGTCCTCCTTTGCTTCAAAGAAACACTGTTAGCCCCATCAACACTCCAGAAAAGCCACACTGCCTCAAAAAAGATTGACCACCAACGCCAGCCCTCAGGAAATATTCCACAGCAGTGACAAGGCAAACACTGCCTGATAACGGAGAGTACAACTCCCTCAGGAGAAAGAAAACAACAAGCAAGATGAAGAAGCTGAGAAACCACCCCCAGTCAAACCCAACAGGAGAACTCACCTAAACAGTCAACAATGAACCAGATCTCTGCAGTCTGACAGACCTGGAGTTTCAAAGAGAAATAGTGAAAATACTGAAGGAATTAAGAGAAGATATGAACAGTAATGCAGATACCCTCAGAAAGGAACTAGAAAATATAAGGAGGAGCCAAGAAAAACTAGAACATTCACTTGCAGAGATGCAACTGAAACTAAGGGCAGTAAAAACCAGAATGAATAATGCAGAAGAACGAATCAGTGATATGGAAGATAGAATAATGGAAATCACTCAATCCGGTCAACAGACAGAAAACCGAATCAAAAAACTGGAAAGCAATATAAGAGACCTATGGGATAATATAAAGCGGGCCAATCTACGCATAATAGGAATTCCAGAAGGAGTAGAAAAAGATAAGGGGATGGAAAATATATTTGAAGAAATTATCGATGGAAACTTCCCAAATCTAAAGGATACTGGGTTCAAGATACAAGAAGCACAGAGGGCCCCAAACAAACTGAACCCAAACAGACCCACAGCAAGACACATCATAATAAAAATGGCAAAAGTTAGTGATAAAGAGAGGATCCTAAAGGCAGCAAGAGAAAAACAGAATGTTACCTGCAAGGGAACCCCCATAAGAATATCAGCTGACTTCTCTACAGAAACACTACAGGCCAGGAGGGAATGGCAAGAGATATTTAAAGTGCTAAAAGGAAAAAATATGCAACCTAGAATACTCTATCCAGCAAGAATATCATTTAAAATAGAAGGGGAAATAAAAATTTTTTCCAACAAACAAAAACTTAAAGAATACAGCAACACAAAACCCAGGTTAAAGGAAATATTGAAAGGGCTTCTCTAAACCAAAAAGAAAGGAAGGAAAGGGAAGAAAAAAGAAAAGAAAAAAAAAAAAGAGGAAGAACTAGGACTGAGGAAACCACAATCAGAGAGCAGTCACTCAAATAAGCCAGCATACAGATTTAATCATGAAGAGGCCTCAAACAAAATAAAATTAAAAGAAAAAAATAAAAAAGAGTCATCAAAACCATAAAATGTGGGCAAGGGATGTTAGGAAGTAAATAATCCTTTTTGTTTGTTTGTATGTTTCTCTTCTTAATTTTAATATAGTAATGAAGTGTTTGAACTTACAGGACCATCAGGCTAAAACACACAATTATGGGAAGGGGTTAGCATACTTAAAAAACAGGGCAACCACAAGCCAAAAGCAAATATGGCATTTGCAAAAAATGAAAAAAAAATACACTCAAGCAGATAATAACAGGAGACCATCCAACCAAAAAAAAAAAAAACAAAAAAAAAAAAGAAAGGAAGAATGGAGAACCATAGAATCAACTGGAACACGAGGTTCAAATGGCAATAAATAATCATCTATCAATTATCACCTTAAATGTCAATGGACTGAATGCCCCAATCAAAAGACACAGAGTGGCTGAGTTGATAAAAAGGCAAAACCTTCAATATGCTGCCTACAAGAAACTCTCCTTAGGACAAAAGATACATATAGATTGAAAGTGAAAGGGTGGGGAAAAATATTTCACATCAATAGACATGACAGAAAAGCAGGAGTCGCAACGCTCATATCAGACAAAATAGACTTTAAAAGAAAAGACATAAAGAAAGACAAAGAAGGACACTACTTAATGATTAAGGGATCCATCCAAGGAGAGGATGTTACCATCATCAACATATATGCCCCAAATACAGGAGCACCCAGATACATACAACAAATATTAACAGACATAAAGGGAGATATTGATGAGAATACAATCATAGTAGGAGACCTTAATACCCCCCTCACATCAATGGACAGATCCGCTAGACAGAAAACCAATAAAGCAACAGAGATCCTAAAGGAAACAATAGAAAAGTTAGACTTAATGGATATCTTCAGGACGCTACATCCAAAAAAACCAGAATACACATTCTTCTCAAATGCTCATGAAACATTCTCAAGAATCGACCACATCTTGGGACACAAAGCTAATCTCAATAAATTTAGGAGCATAGAAATTACCTCAAGTATCTTCTCTGACCACAATGCCATGAAATTAGAAATCAACCATGGGAAAAGGAAAGAGAAAAAACCTACTGCATGGAGACTAAACAACATGCTACTAAAAAACCAATGGGTCAATGAGGAAATCAAGAAGGAAATTAAAAACTACCTTGAAACAAACGATAATGAAGACACAACCTCTCAAAATCTATGGGATGCTGTGAAAGCAGTGCTCAGAGGGAAATTTGTAGCAATACAGGCCTTTCTCAAAAAAGAAGAAAGATCCCAAACTGACAACTTAACCCTCCACCTAAATGAATTAGAAAAAGAAGAACAAAAAAGGCCTAAAGTCAGCAGAAGGAAGGAAATTATAAAGATCAAAGAAGAAATCAATAAAATCGAGACTCAAAAAACAATAGAGAAAATTAATAAAACCAAGAGCTGGTTCTTTGAAAAGGTGAACAAAATTGACAAACCCCTGGCCAGACTCACTAAAAAGAGTAGAGAAAGAACCCAAATAACCAAAATTATAAATGAAAAAGGAGAAATCACAATGGATACAGCAGAAATGCAAAAAACCATAAGAGAAGACTATGAACAACTATATGGCAACAAGTTTGACAATCTGGAAGAAATGGACAATTTTCTAGAATCTTACAGCCTGCCAAAACTGAATCAAGTAGAAACAGACCAACTGAACAGACCGATCACTAGAAATGAAATTGAAGAGGTCATAAAATCACTCCCTACCAATAAAGTCCAGACCAGATGGCTTCACAGGTGAATTTTATCAAACATATAAAGAGGAATTGGTGCCCATCCTCCTTAAACTCTTTCAAAAGGTTGAAGAAGAAGGAATACTCCCAAAGACATTCTAGGATGCCACCATCACCCTCATTCCAAACCAGACAGAGATACCACCAAAAAGAAAACTATCGCCCAATATCATTGATGAATATAGATGCAAAAATTCTCAACAAAATCTTAGCCAACCGAATCCAAACAACATACCAAAAAAATTATACACCATGACCAGGTTGGGTTCATCCCAGGTTCACAAGGATGGTTCAACATACGCAAATCAATCAGCATCGTACACCACATTAACAAAAAAAAAGTCAAAAATCATATGATCATCTCAATAGACACAGAAAAAGCATTTGACAAAGTCCAACATCCATTCACGATCAAGACCCTCGCCAAAGTGGGTATAGAGGGAACACTCCTGAATTTGATCAAAGCCATTTATGATAAACCCACAGCAAATATAATCCTCAATGGGGAAAAACTGAAAGCCTTCTCACTCCAATCTGGAACAAGACAGGGATGCCCCCCTCTCACCATTGCTCTTCAACATAGATTTGGAAGTCCTAGCCACAGCAATTAGACAAACAAAAGAAATAAAAGGCATCCAAACAGGAAGAGAAGAGATCACACTGTCACTGTATGCAGATGACATGATACTATACATAGAAAACCCTAAGGACTCAACCCCAAAACTCCTTGAACTGATTCATAAATTCAGCAAAGTAGCAGGATATAAGATTAACATTCAGAAGTCAGTTGCATTTCTGTATACCAGCAATGAAATATTAGAAAAGGAATACAAAAATACGATACCTTTTAAAATTGCACCTCACTAAATCAGATACCTCGGAATACACCTGACCAAGGAGGTAAAGGACCTATATGCCAAGAACTATAAAACTTTCATCAAAGAAATCAAAGAAGATGGAAAGAAATGGAAAGATGTTCCATGTTCCTGGATTGGGAAAGTCAATATTGGAAAAATGGCCATACTACCCAAAGCAACCTACAGATCCAATGCAATCCCTATCAATGACCCATGACATTTTTCACAGAACTACAACAAACAATCCAAACATTTATATGGAACCACAAAAGACCCAGAATCGCCAAAGCAACCCTGAGAAACACAAACCAAGCAGGAGGCATAACTCTCCCAGACTTCAAGAAATATTACAAAGCCACAGTCATCACAACAGTGTGGTACTGGTATCAAAACAGACAGACAGACCAATGGAACAGAAGAGAGAATCCGGAAATAAACCCGGACACCTATGGTCAATTAATCCTTGACAAGGGAGGCAAGAACATCAAATGGGAAAAAGAAAGTCTATTCAGCAAGCATTGCTGGGAAACCTGGACAGCTGCATGCAAAGCAATGAAACTAGAACACACCCTCACACCATGCACAAAAATCAACTCCAAATGGCTGAAAGACTTAAATATACGACAGGACACCATCAAACTCCTAGAAGAAAACATAGGCAAAACACTCTCTGACATCAACATCATGAATATTTTCTCAGGTCAGTCCCCCAAAGCAATAGAAATTAGAGCAAAAATAAACCCATGGGACCTCATCCAACTGAAAAGCTTTTGCACAGCAAAGGAAACCCAAAAGAAAACAAAAAGACAACTTTCAGAATGGGAGAAAATAGTTTCAAATGATGCAACCGACAAGGGCTTAATCTCTAGAATATATAAACTTATACAACCCAACAGCAAAAAAGCCAATCAATCCATGGAAAAATGGGCAAAAGACCTGAATAGACATTTCTCCAAAGAAGATATACAGATGGCCAACAAACACATGAAAAAATGCTCAACATCGCTGGTTATAAGAAAAATGCAAATCAAAACTACCATGAGATACCACCTCACACCAGTCAGAATGGCCATCATTAATAAATCCACAAATAACAAGTGCTGGAGGGGGTGTGGAGAAAAGGGAACCCTCCTACACTGTTGGTGGGGATGTAAACTGGTACAGCCACTATGGAGAACCGTTTGGAGATACCTTAGAAATCTATACATAGAACTTCCATATGACCCCGCAATCCCACTCTTGGGCATCTATCCGGACAAAACTCTACTTAAAAGAGACACGTGCACCCGCATGTTCATTGCAGCACTATTCACAATAGCCAAGACATGGAAACAACCCAAATGTCCATCGACAGATGATTGGATTCGGAAGATGTGGTATATACACACAATGGAATACTACTCAGCCATAAAAAAGAATGCCATAATGCCATTTGCAGCAACATGGATGGAGCTAGAGACTCTCACACTGAGTGAAATGAGCCAGAAAGACAAAGACAAATACCATATGATATCACTTATAACTGGAATCTAATATCCAGCACAAATGAACATCTCCTTAGAAAAGAAAATCATGGACTTGGAGAAGAGACTTGTGGCTGCCTGATGGGAGGGGGAGAGGGAGGGAGTGGGAGGGATCGGGAGCTTGGGCTTATCAGACACAACTTAGAATGGATTTACAAGGAGATCCTGCTGAATAGCATTGAGAACTTTGTCTAGATACTCATGTTGCAACAGAAGAAAGGCTGGGGGAAAAATGTAATTGTAATGTATACATGTAAGGATAACCTGACCCCCTTGCTGTACAGTGGGAAAATAAAACAAACAAACAAATAAAAAAAAAAACCAAAAAAAATATAATCACAGAAGAAAAGATGGAAACATTGGAAAGATGTTTCCACCCAAGTTTACATGCAGGGGTAAAAGACAGAGTACAAAGATAATATACAGCATAGCAAGGAATATGTATTTTAATTCAGAAAATGTTGAGTGTTATTATTAAAGCATTAGAACTTTGACCCTGCTTGCGTAAAGTATCTATGTATCCTTAAAGGAGTTGTAGAACTTGAAGATTTATTCATACTATGGGAAGACTGGATGAGCAGGGTCAGTACTATGTTTACCATTAGAACTGTTGTCGACACACCCTTATTTATGATGAACTATAAAGGCTGTAGGGGATATCCTTGTGTAAGTCTCCAGCTTCACCTTCCTTCTGGAGTTAGTCCTTAAAAATAATGAGTGTTGATTTTTTTCTTTTCTCCAGATACCATGTGGTCTGATCTATATCGAGAGAGCACTTATTTAGGGCCACTTTTTATTAAGTTTTTGCTTAAGCAGGTATTTTAATACCATATAGAAGCTCCATGATTTACTTTGGAGTTGAAACAAAAGTGATTATTCCATAAGGAATTGCTATCTTTCAGGACCAGGTTATTTGTCAGTGAAATTATGCCTTCCCTATAACATGAAGGTATTGTGAAATGATATTTATCAGGGACCCATCATATTTAATGGCTTAAAAAGCCGTATTGTGCCATTCGTGGAATATACCCTTGAAATATGGAAATATATGTATTTTCCAAGTTATAGGTAGGATGTTGATATCAAATTTTGGAAGCACTTCTATGCAGGTTACGTAGAATTAAGCCATGTATCAGTGTGGGTTCATGGGTTCAGGACATAGAGGTTTCCTAAATCCAATGATATCTCCAGTTGACAAAAATACAGGATGTCTTAAAATGATTACCTCCAAGCAATTTAGACCTCAATGAATTAATGCTGTTTCTGAATTATTCTTTTGTGGAAGCCAATGGAATTGCATAAAGTGAATATTAAAAATAATTATTTAAGTATTTTAGCTTAAATTTTTAGCTTAAACTTTAGCTTAGAGATATTCCTTCCTGGGTAGTCATCTGTAAAATTCAAATATTAGTTGTGTACAGATTACCATGGGTTCAGCACATTATTTTCTGGTCTGCTTTAAAAAAAAATTAATAGTGGCCAAAGTATATGGAGTAGCATTAAAAACACGAAAACTTGTTTCTGTAACAGGATGTTTAGTGGGATTCAATATGCAGGGCATAGGGTCACAGCTTAAAAATTCTGAAGTGTTAAGTATCCCACAGCTTAAAGAGAACTGCCCCAAAGAGGGAATTATTAGAATTTTCCTCAGAGTTAATAATAAATGGCAGAACCAACCCTTCTGCATAAGCCACTCCTATCCCCCCACCTTTTTGTAGAAAATGACTATATTGGGGAGAGAGGATCACCATGAATGCAGTTATTGTGTTAGAGCCTCTGCCCTCCCCTCCCTTGGAGGGGAATAGAGTTGCTTTCCTTTCTAAGGCCAATTGGGATTCCAAGAGGATTCCTCAGAAAGAACAGGGGCTCCTACCAGGAGACACTGGTTGGCAGTGTGCTTGTTGATTGGATGTCTGCTTGGCCAGCACACTTGCTAGTCTGTCTCTTGGCCTGTTTCAATAGAAGAGAATACAATGAAAGTTTGTCAGCAGAATGAAGAGAGCCTGTACTTTCACGCTCTCATATGGTAAAGAAGAAATCAGACATATACTAAGGAATGTAAGCAGGCCTAGGCCTGCTTGCCCGCAATATGGGCTGCATGTTTGCGTCCCTCCAAGATTCATATGTTGGGGATGGTATTTGACTTTTGGGATGAAATTATTAGATAGTTATGAGGTTAGAGTCCCTATAATGAGATGAATGCCCTTTTATAAAAAAAAGGAAGAGACATAAGGTCTCTGTGTGTGTTTGTGCACATGCACCAAGGAAAGATCATAAAAGGACATAAATAGGAAAAGGGGACTTGACTAAGAACCTAACAATGCTGGTACCCTGACTTCAGCCTTCTAACCTCCAGTACTGTGAGAAGTAAATGTTTGTTGTTTAATTATCCTGTCTAGACTATTTGTTATAGCAACCTGAGCTGACTAAAACACCCATCCTAGAAGGCTTCTTTCTGGACAGGAAGGCCTTATCAGTTGATGTATTACCAGGAGAGGGATTTAGGATTGGAGAATAAGGTTCACCTGGAGCTTAATCTACCTTAAGCTGTGGTATGAGGGGACCCCTTCAATTTTTCCCAAGAACTTGTATGGCCCTCACAAGACAGTTAGCATTTGGGTGGCTGTCTCAAATAGGGTGTCAATATCCAGCCAGAGAGCAGAGCAAGCCCAAACAGAAAAGACTATAATAGCAGCCAGTTATATAATGATGCATTTGTTTCTTTCCGTTTCCTTTCTACCTATCCTCAACAGCTGAAGAAGCTAGATCTTGAAGAAAAAGGGTAGCAAATGAAGAAGAATCCACATGTACAGATTTCCCTTCAACTTGTACTTCATCACTGCCCTTAGTATTTTTTTTTTCTTTTTTTAAGGGTTCACCCGCAGCATATGGAGGTTTCCAGGCTAGAGGTTGAATCGGAGCTACAGCTGCTGGCCTATGCCACAGTCACAGCAACTCAGGACCCAAGCCCCATTTGTGGCCTACAACAGTACAGCAACGTCAGATCCCCGACCTACTGAGTGAGGCCAGGTGTTGAACCTGGAACCTCATGGTTACTAGTCGGATTCATTTCTGCTGTGCACAATGGGAACTTCTGCCCTTGGTTTCTGTATCTGCCCTCATGCTTGGAGCCAGTGGGATTTAGATTGAGTTTGAGACTGAAGTTTTATTTATTTTTTTGTTTTTTATTTTTATTTTTTGTCTTTTCCAGGGCCGCACCCATGGCATATGGAGGTTCCCAGGCTAGGGGTCTAATCAGAGCTGTAGCTACTGGCCTACGCCACAGCCACAGCAACGCCAAATCCGAGCTGTGTCTGTGACCTACACCGCAGCTTATGGCAACGCTGGATCCTGAACCCACTGAGCAAGGCCAGGGATTGAACCCACAACCTCATGGTTCCTATTCAGATTCATTAACCACTGAGCCACGATGGGGATTCTGAGACTGAAGTTTTATATTGGACTGAATTTTAATAATCAAAAATGACTGAAAAGTTATGGAATCTACCAAATATGATAGTAAGGGATGGGAAAAAGATTGGATGAAGCATTATTGAAAAGAGTGATTTTAAAAGAAGTGATTTCATGTTTATATTCCAACTTGGAGATTTCACTGGTATTCATTTTGATAAAATATCTTTCATTGGTTTGGCAAATAGAGTGGAGAAATGATGGGAGAAATGTGCAATGAAAGTCCACCCCTTTTTCACTTTAGCTTCTGGAAAAAGTAAGAATATCAAGACTTTGGGTGATGAGTTACAGTCAGCAACATGAATGGCATTTTTGTGGTTGTAGTTTTATATGGGATTAGACTTTTGTGTAAGAACATTTAAAAGAAAATCTCACACAACATAAAAGTTGATTTTTCTTCATTAGGTAACAAATTGTAAGTTATATGAGCACAAAGGTGAATCACTGTGAACTGGTTTTTGAAATTGACACATCTGGAAGATACCAGTTCACATTAATGTTTCTAAAGGAGTCCAAGCATATTGTAAAGCATGCAACCTCTATGAGAAACTGGAGCTGCCCAGAGAGTCCCAGACATCTGTGTTTTTAAGCAGTGACATTTTACATTATCATTTAAGGAGTCCTCATTTTATGCTAAAAATACAGATGTTTCTCCTTTGCTTCTAAGGTACTTTTGATCCCACAGTTACTTTATGGTATTAAAACACATTGCATTTTGCTACTCCTAATAGTACCATCATCTTATAAGAAGGGAATGCAAATCTTATCCTAGCCTATGATATAAAAAATGAAGCTTGAAAAACTTTCATACCTAAAAAACAATTTCTTCCCAAATATACCACCCCCCCAAAAAATTCAGGGACAGAAGCTACATACTTAAGATAGCCTCTGTATTCTGCTATAGCAAAAGCTAATCATAAAATAATTGAATTTTATTTTTTATTATGGAGAAATATTAAAAATTAAAAGATAAAGAAGTTCAACAGAATCTGTATTTGAATTCTTATTTTCCAACACGTTTCTCTTATACATTTGTGATATTTTTCCATTATAAGTTAATGAACTAATCCAACTTTGGAATATTATAGGGTTATTTTTCAAGAAGGTGGGCAAAGTGCATTGATTTTAGACCTTAATAGTCACTTGCTAGCTTTGTGACTTTAGGAGTGCTGCTTAACCTCTTCTGTGTTGTTTCCTGTCTTGTAAAAGACACTTAGTTTCTTGAATAGTTATGTGAGTATTAAGCAACAATCACATGAAGGGCTTAGGTGTCTAGCATATAGTGTGAACATACTATAATGTTACTGCTATTATGTAGATGTGAAGATGGACATACAGAAGAATAAAAATGTAAACTCACAGAAAGAAGTTAAGAGAGGTTTTGAAGGAGAATAGGTAGAAACCAATGACAGACAGGGAATCAGAAGTGATTCCAACATTAGCCTTTCTCATCCTGACCTAAGCTGCTTGTTGATGAGGCTAAGTTCTAGAGGATAGCAGCTGAGAGGTGTATGGGGGGATCTCTTCTGCCAACTTCCCATTCATGGGCTGAGGCTCCATCTTGGGTATGGCATTGCTGAGAATTCTGGGGTTCTGACCACTCCTGACACAGCTTAAAAGGTGGTAGTTCCACATGAGGAGAGGTGAGTTGAGAGCTGCTGAGGTTTTTTGAAAGAAATTTCCTTACATTCTCTTTTTTCTTCTCTATTTTTTGAGATTGGATATAATTAATATTGCATCAGTGTATAAATAAAACCCAGGATAGAGAGAAGAATGGAGAAATACAAAGAACCTAAGTCATTGAAGACAAAGGTCAACAACAAAAAGCATTATTATTGGCACAACAGGGAGTCCAGAGATACAGTGGGGTCCTATCTTGAGACCAGCTGAGCCTCTGACCTCCTGATATGGGAAATAATAATTACTTCCTTTAACATTTAAACCATCTTGAGACATGGTTTCGTTACTAGCAGCCCAAAGCAGTGTAACTGAAAGATGTTAATTTGCAAATAGTTGGTGTTTATAGTCCTCAAACTTTTTGTACTATTCAATATAATTTACTGGATTTTTTTTAGAAACCATTTTTGTGTACAACTCATAAACTTCTATCCAATTTTGATTTCTTCCTTGACTTCTTTCCTTTTTATTATTCATTAAAGGAACTTTTTATGATTATTTTTCTGATTTTTTCTCTATTTTTTCTACTATTTCTTAAGGATTTTTTTAGCAAATATTTTTGGATTCCAATTTTAGTTTCTATTCATGTCTTTTTTGACTTTTTTCACCTTCGTATTTTCTGAATTGTTAAAGAATCATGTTTATGACTATAATACATCTCTTTGTCTTTCTTTAAATATATTAATTCCATATATCCAGTTCCCCCTGCATCTTGGTAAACCCTGTGTGATAGAATGATATGTGATAATACTGATGCATTTTCTTACTCAAACTTCTAACTCCATTTTTCACCTCTGTTCAAAGAGTGAAACATAGAGTCATCATTTGTATAGAGTGAGGGAGTTATTGTTGGTAGAAATGGACAGTGAACAGAGATACCAGATTTCTTCTAAGCTGCAGATTCAGGCATAAAGGGATATTTTAAGTGGTGATACTAAACTACTGATGGCATCCTCACTGTCTTGTCTCAGAGAACAGTCCTGTGGTCAGAGAAAGCTCTAGGATAGGGACAAAGAAGATTTTGGAAGTAAGGAGGAAGAAATAGGGGAGGCATTGAACCTGGCCTACATTTCCCACCATGCATCAGAGATATATGCATGTCTCATCTATGAGACTGTCTCATACCTGTCTCATCTGCTTAGTAATGGTTGCAACCTCAGAGAAATGGAAGGGAGGAGTCAGGGGAAGCAAAAATGCTCATCTCTAAATTTCCTACTGCCCTCAGAAAGGCACAAGAGATTGGCCAGATCTTTTCTGAACTCATGAGAAGGGTGGAATAGGTAAAGCAATTTAGAAAATTCAAATAACATGAGGAAGTAGAGGTACCTGTTAGAAGCTGACACTTGAGGCTATGCCAGGACTTGGCTTCAGAGGAGCCCCTAAGACTATGGTAATAGAGGTCAAAGATATCTGGGAACAACTTTGGGATGAATTAGACAAGTACTTCTGGAGATTAACATCAGCCCCAGAAAAAAAGGAATGGGGACAAAGAGACTATGATTGCATTTTAAACTGAAGTCTTTGAAAATCATTCAGGTGGACTGTTTACTAATTTCGCAACATAGGGCCGGAGAGTTAAAACATTAAAGGAAAATAAAATAAGCTACACTTTTGCAGAAATGCATTTGAGGGGCATATCATAAGCTTTTGTAGAATCAAAAATGTATACCTGGGGCATATCTGTTTTACAAATGTAGTGCCCTGGAGGCATTTCTTACTGTCTTTTCCCCCACAAGTCCAACAACTTGCTAAATGCTGCTCCTGCTTCCTCCTGCACAACTTCTCTTGGATGTGATACTTGCATCTTTGATGCCAAGTTAATTATCCAAATTCCAGTTGTTTCTCACTTGTGTTATGGTATATATCCTAATGTTCCTGCCTGTTTTGTTCTCATTTCAGGAAGTTTTAGGATCTTGTATCTCATTTTTCTTACAGTAGCATGTACTGTCTTAATTCATTTTTTGATTAGGCTTCTCTAACTTTCCATGTCATACAAACCTATTTAGTGTGATTTGAAGACAAAGGATATATTATGCTCTAGTATAATTTATTTATAGCTGACTTTCATTCTTCTAATCACTGAACCAGTTATTTCTTTTGGAACTATATTTGACACAAATGTGAGATCAATCTCTTGTGCCTTGATATTTGCTTGGATTATGTCTTTAGTCTCAGGTTTATATTTTGAGACTTGCCCAACATAATGGACTAAACTAATGCAGATCATCATCCTCAAAAAAATCTAGGTAGAATACTTTAAAATACTTAAAGATACAAAATTTCCTTTTTAAAAAATGACTTATTTTTTCCATCACAGCTGGCTTACAGTGTTCTGTCAATTTTCTACTGTATAGCAAGGTGACCCAGTCATACATACATATGTACATTCTTTTTCTGACATTATCATGCTCCATCATAAGTGAGTAGATATAGTTCCCAGTGCTATACATCAGGATTTCATTGCTTATCCATTCCAAAGGCAATAGTTTGCATTTATGAACCCCCAAAATTCTCAGTCCATCCCACTCCCTCCTCTTCCCCCTGGCAACCACAAGTCTCTTCTCCATGTCCATGATTTTCTTTTCTGTGAAAAGGTTCATTTTGCCATATATTAGATTCCAGATATAAGTGATATCATATGGTATTTGTCTTTCTCTTTCTGACTTACCTTAGTATAAGAGTCTCTAGTTCCATCCATGTTGCTGCAAATGGCATTATTTCGTTGTTTTTATGGCTGGGTAGTATTCCACTGTGTATATATACCACATCTTCTTAATTAAAAAAATACAAAGTATTCAATGAAAGAAAAGATAATCTACAAGTGCCAGGAATTGAGAGAAATAAAGGCAGAGTTTTAAATGGAAGCCATGCTGATGAAAACTCACATAGGTTTTAGGCATCATACAGGCCCTATGGGCTGAGAATTTTATACCTACATAAGGATGAGAGCCATGTCATTTGATCTACATAAGCTGGAGAGCTGCTACGGAGTACCTAGCTTAAAAAACAAACAAAAACAACGTCTTTGAAAATAGTACTCTCCTTGCAAAAATAGGACTAGAAACATCCTGCACCAGCCTTGGGAAGGAGATTGAAAGTTTGCTCTCTGTTTGGAACTCTAAGTGGAAAAAAATACTAGTGAGAAACTGAAACCCAAAGTTTATGCCAAATGGGGTCACAATTGATATTTCCTAAATGGTATGGGAAATACAAGCTGAGAAATTGAAATAAAAGCTGGTCAATGGCCATTAAAATCTATTGTATTCTGTCAGAAAAAAAGTACTAAATTGATCTGTCAGGATAATTTCACAGCTCAGGGAACATACAACTCATGGAGAATACAAACTGATTGAAGGTAAACTTACAATCAAAAGTTACAAACTACTTTAGCAAATGAACCATTATGAGGGAGAGTAAGAAGGCATAGCAAATAGGAGGAGCAAACACTCTCAAGAATAGAAAATAATAAGCAATCTGTAAGAGATTATAAATAAGTATATTTAAGTTGTTTAAAAGATAAAGATGGAACAGAAACCACAATGAAAAAAAGAGTATGATAAAGTATAAAAAGATAAGTTTAATATATAAGGAGACGTAGAAATTGTGGTTTATTTGAGGAAATCATCTCAGTGAAGTAAAGACTATAGCACAGAGAAATAAAGATATGAATGATAATAAAAAGCAGTTGACAGAAATAAAGGATAGAACATGGAGATTAAATATATATGTCATGGGAATCTCAGTGATGAAAATAGAGAAAATGGAAAAATAACAATATTAAAATAATTTATTGGTTGAGAATTTACCGAATGTAAAGAAGACAAGCTATGAAATCAAAATAGCATAGAATAAAATCAGGTTCCCACCCAGAAATATCAGTGAAATTATAGAATTTGAAGTAACTTCTGTGGCCCAGTGGGCTAAGAATCTGACTGCAGAGGCTTAGGTTGCTGTGGAAGTGCAGATTAGATCCCTGACTAGGCACAATGGGTTAAAAGGATCCGGTGTTGGAGAAGCTGTTGTGTAGGTCACAGCTGCAGCTCAGATTCAGTCCATATGCAATGGGTGCTGCCATAAATATATATATATATATGTATATAGAATACAAAAGGCAAAGAAATATTAAAAAAAACCAGTGAGAAGGACTAATTATGTACAAAGTATCATTCAAGTCTGAGGAAATAATTAAAGACATTTTCAGATAGATAAGAATTCAGAGTATACCACTCGTCATCCACTGAAAAGAGAATTATTAGAAGACATTTAAACCAAGAAGAAAGAAAGGGAATGTGAGAAGCAAATGGAATCAAAGAAGTTGGTGAATATGTGGCTTAACCTAAATAAAGAATTTGTGTTTTAAAATGCATAAATTTTGGAGGGTTTAAAAATAAAGTGGAATTGAAATACCAGATAAAAATAACATGAAAGATGGGAAAGAAGAGTTCAGAGTTGTTTTTTATGGTTCTTGTATATAATGGTGCTGGATAAAGATATTATTTTTCTTATGTTAAATTTGTATGCTAAGTTTTTTTTTTGGTATAACTACTAGAAGAATAGAAATAGATATGTAATAAAAAATAATAGAAGTGGAAAAAATAGATTACCTGAATAACTTGATTATGCCAAGGATTAATATAAAACAGGATGAAAACAAAGAAAAAAATAGAGAAATTAAAAAACACAAAGTAGAGTGGAAATAATTGCAAATAACTACCAATTAAAATAAATATAAACAAATTAAACTCTCTTATTTAAAGCAGGGGTTTTCAGACTTGGTTTAGAATTGCCACAACATACATATGTATGTTGTTCATAAGAGAACCACTTAAATACATTGATATAGAAAAATAGAGTGATGGAAAAAATATATTTCAGGACTATGAGAATGAAAAGAAATACAATTTAGCTTTATTAATATAAAAAGCAACTTTTAAAGCAACATCATTATTAATCAAAATAATGTCATTATTTATTGATAGAGGGAACAGTTAACCAGGAAATTGTAATTTTCACCTTATATGCACTTTACAGTATAGATTCAAAATGCATAATATTAACAATATCAAGGAGAAAATAGCAAATCTATATACGGTGGCTTATTTGAGAAATAGCTCACCTAAAATAGTTTACATCGTCATAAAATAATAGCAAAAAATACCCCAGTTGAACAAAAACTCTATTAATGTATTTAATACCTAATACCTGGAGTCAGAACATACAGCATCTTCTTTACTTTAGACTACAAAGAAAGGCCCAACACATTATCATCATAAAGTAATATTGGCTATATTGTAATAAAATTAGAAATTAATAGCAAAAAGATATTGCAGATGTGAAGTCTAGTTTCCAGTAATAGTACTGGAGCTTGTATTACACTAAATTTCTTATCAATACTAATTATGAACTTGGAACAAAAATATTTTTAAAGTTTCTGAAGCTATGGAAATCAATCAAAAGCAGGCACAACTGGAGGAGAATCTGCTCTTAAACCTTTTCCACTGAGGGCATTCTCAAGACTTGTGGCACAATGTGTGTAGGATTTGATCAGAAATTCAGTCTTACTGGCCTGAGGAGGCAGAGGATAGGCGCTGTCACAGTTGCTGGAAATTGAATGTGGAATACAAGAATTGAGGAGACCTCAAAGGGAAGTCGTCAAAATCTGTGTAAATCCTTCTTATAAATGACTTCTCATATCTTTGGCTGTTTGAACTTCATGTATGTTAGGATCTAATCAAGTAGCTCAAGAAAAAAACAACAGCTGGAGGATTGAAAAGGATGAACAGATATTTCAATAGCTGCCTCCCAGAGGAAGACAAAGTTTGGATTTCCAGTCCTAATGTATAATAGAATCTTGGTAAATATTTCAGCATTTTCACTGAAACCCAGGAAGGATTATGCTTTATAAATAAAGACTATACTCTAAGACTAACAGAATCACCTCTGAACTGAGGGCAAAACTTTCCCACCGGTCAGTTAGCTGCTTGCTAGAACAATACTAACCATTCTTCAGAGGAAGATAACAGAATAAAGTCACTCTACAATTTATTATAACTAGAAGAAACAGCAAAAGTGACCTATGGTTAAGAGAAAAATCAGTCACTAAAGACATATCGGCAGACAATTACAGATGTTGGAATTTGCAGAAGGACTTTAAAATGATCAACAGGATAACTATGTAAAAGAGTCAGTTTAAAAAGATGAGTATAATAGAGAGTTTCAGGAGTATTTGGAAACTATCAAAAGGAATCAAATAGGAATCCTAGAAGAAAAAAAGTGTAGTATCTGAAATTGAGATATCCTTCAGATGACATTAACAGTGAATTGGAAGCAATAGCAAAGATCTTGAGTGAATTTGAGAAACTCAAGCATAGAGAGAAAGAACTGAGCCTCAGTGACTTGTATAATGTCAATCATCCTTACATACAAGTAATCAGAGTCCCAGAAAGAGAGAATTGTGCAAATTGTAATTTTTAGTTGAATATTCAAATAAAATTTTAAATTTCTTTTTGAGAAAGAAATATTATTCATCTTTATATACTTTCTTCTATTCTTTTTAGTAGTAAGTTTATTGCTGCCAAAAAATTTTATGTAACAAATCCTACCTAGTTTTAATCCTTAGGGAGACTTTTCCTAAAGCATGTTCCTCTGAATATTAAATAGTGGTCTGTCGAGATGCTCCACATGAAAGGATAGCATGGTCAAATAAACTTGAGAAACTATTCTGTTTATTCCTTTGGAGACTCTGAGTTCAAATCACTATATTAAAGATTCTGAGAGGTCATGAAGTAGAGAAAACTTAGTTTGACTAAATCAGTTCAGCTATGTGGATATACAGAGCACTGTAGAGTCAAAACACTGGAGTTCAAATACTGGTTCCACCATTTTTAGCAGTATGACCTTGGGTAAGATAAACTCCTTGAGCTTCAGTTTCTTTTCCTTCTCTGAAAAATGAGGACATCAATTGTAACTACCCCATGAGTTTGTTGAAAAAATTAAATTAGTCTATTCATGCGTAGAATTTTATCTTAGTGAATGTCATATGAGAAATATTAACTTTTTAAGCTATTGTTACCCAAGTTATCTGGCTGCTTTTTCAATATTTCTTATGACTTGAAAAAATATGGTACAATATCCCATGTTACATGAACCACCATATTTTCTAGCATGATTGTTCTTACACTTCATTTTTTACTCTTCATTAGTGTTCCACTACAAAAGTTGCCAGGAATTGAACTAAGAAATATTAAAAATTCAGAGATGGGGGAAAAGACCTAAAGATTTACTATAGGTTTGTCTCAAGGGCAATTTTAATTTTTAGCTTGAGTAATATATAAAATTTCTGTGACACTTTTTTCTTTTAAAAGACAGTATGCCTAACAACACACAATTATTGGGTAGTGGAATTTGTATGTAATTCTAAGGAGTAAAGTTTCAGTCAAAGCATAAACTAGAACCTCATGCCAGGTTGCATGGAGAATATGGGAGATAACGTCTCTATTCACTTAAGGGTATCTGTGTATAAATGAAAATGTAATTCCAATGTATTTTTAGTTTTTGTCTTGGAAAACATTTGACATTTCCAGTACATATTGAAGATATATTTCACTGTTGCTTTGAAATTTTTCTAATGAGCTTACATGAGTATATTCTGCTTTAAAAATGAATTGCTTTAAAGGATGTTGAATGTATTAAGCATTTTCATTGCACTGACAAGTGTGATATATTCCAAGAATCACAGATTATTAGGAATATAATAAATTCTCTGATCACAAAAAAGTGGTATCAGTTCTTTCCTCCAAACATTAGATTAGAGTTGATTAAGGTAAATTTGAAGCAGCTATTTCTGCTTCATTTTATGTAAGTATATATGTTTTCATAGGGTGGCTGATACTAAGTTATGTAAATATAGTTTTTAAAATTGGAGGAGGAAAAAAACTAAATAATTCTTTTTTAAAAAATTAAATAACCATCTTATTTTACATTCCCTTGGTGGCTGAACTGGGTACAAAGTTTTGAGTGCAAGTGGTGATTTGAATGCTGTTTCCAAGAAACACTGGTGGAGGAGTTCAAAAGGAGGAAGGAAGAAAGGCAAGTAGTCAGGCAATAGGGAGTATATCATGCAGATTACTGTTTGTTCTATCCTGTTGGGTAATTTGACAAGAGAGACTAGAACAGCTCAGACTTAATTCTCAGCTGAGGAAAGAATTATCTGCAAGCTGATGTATCAGCTCCCATCTGGCCTGACTCCGGCATAGTGTAAGCGGCCTATGACCAGGTCAAGCCCTCAGGCCTTCTTTAGCAAGCAGCAAAATGGTCAATGTGAATAGGTGAGAGGTTAAGACACTGATGATGTATTCCCATTTCAATTTGGTTCCTAAATAATGTTTTACTTAAAGTAAATGTGAATCATGGACCAGTTTTCCTAAGTAGATTTTTTTTTCTTACCCTAAAAGTAAATGACCAACTAATGTAGGTAATTTAAAACTATGACCTTCCATACTTATCTATCCATGGAATATATAGCCAATTACATCATTAGGTTACCAACTTCCCATGAGTCAGACCACTTAAAGGATTTTCTTGGATTGAGTAGAGTATTGCTTTTCTTTTTAAACAAATGCAAAAATTCCATTTCACCAGTCATGGAGCTATCAAACTGATTTCCTTCTGTGGTGTTAATTATGATCATGTAATAAAAAGGGTGCATGGATTCCTTGAAATTCCGTTTTTATGACATAGAGAAAATCCAAAATTGTCTAGATAGATTTGCACAGAATATATATCAAAAGTACTAAATTAATGTATTTTACTATAATCCACAATACAGAAAAAAACAATTATAGAATATAGTAAGCTGTCTTTTAAACCAAAAAGCTTAATTGCCCATAGGGAAAAAAAGCACAGGAAAAAAAAAACCAAAACCATAAGATTTCTCAATAATACAGAATGAGAAAGCATTTTACCAAGATGTAAAAATTCAAGGCATGTTGAAGAGAAATGGTCTTTTCATTACAGTGAGTCATAATTTCCAAGTGAGTTTCTTTGAGTGTGGCTACAAGTACATTATATGGTATGTCTAAAGTTCTCCCGGAATGAGAATCACACCTATTCTGAGAGAATTTATCCATCATAATTTTTTTTTTTTTTTTTTTTAGGGCCGAACTGTAGCATATGGAGGTTCCCAGGCTATGGGTCTAACTGGAGCTGTAGCTGCCAGCCTACGCCACAGGCACAGCAATGTGGGATTCGCGCCACATCTGTGACCTACACCACAGCTCAGGGCAATACCAGATCCGGAACCCACTGAGCAGGGCAGGGAGCAAACCCACAACCTCATGGTTCCTAGTGGGATTCGTTTTCTCTGCACCACAATGGGAACTCTCATCATAGAATTTAAATAAAAATATAATCAACTGTCGTAATAAAGTTATAGGAAAGAGATTCCAGGAATGAAATAATAAATTTCAAATATAAGAGACTAAAACTGAGAAAATGAAAATGTCTCCAAATATTATGGATTTTATCCTTTTGTTCTTAAGCAATTGTAGGAATTAATGACTGTTTGAAATACCATGTGTGGCAAAATGAGGAAAGTTGGTTTTCTGTTTCTTGCCAGATGTATTTAAGATTATAGAGCTAATGCTGTGATCCAGAAACCAGGAGCACAGCAAACCTTTCAGTCTTCTCTTTTGAGAGCATACAAAGATTACTATTAGGACATTTGCATTTCTTTAAACTTTTTAGAGAGAGGAGTTATCTTTACTTAAAGTATGAAATCAAAATATTTATTGAGAGTTATGGAATTAATTCATGGAATTTAGCTAAGAGTCACTGTGATTTTCATTAAATGAGAGTTCTTAAATGCCTTAATTAAAAGTTATGAAAATTTAATTGGATGTTTCTTTATATGTTGTTATGACTTATCAATATAAAAGAACAGTATGTAACATTTTCAGAAAACTTTTATTTTCTAAAAAGTGTATATTTTCAAGGATAAGCCCAGTACTTTAGAATCTACAACAAAGCCATTATCTATGCATTTGTGCATATCTGATGGACTCTGTAATTTAACCTAAGGTCCTTTCATACTTGCAAAGATATTTTCCTGCTTCCTTGATTGTAGCAGCTTTAGTTACATATGCATGGTCATAAACTTGTTACAGCATGCTGTAATCAAGATCTAAGAAATCAGTGAGGCCCTACTGTATAGCACAGGGTCCAATCTTTTGAGATAGAACATGATGGAGGATGATATGAGAAAAATAATGTGTGTGTGTATATATATATATGTATATGTATATGTATATATATGACTGGGTCACATTGCTAAACAGCAGAAATTGGCACAACATTATGAATCAACTATAATTTAAAAATAAAAATAAAAAACTTAAAGGGATGCAACTCAAAACTTTTCAGCTACATTCATTTCCCTAAACAGCAGGGGGCATACTTTCTTTTCTGATCTCTTCAGCAGAGCTGTTAACATCTGTTGAACTTTCTAACGCTGTTGTTCTTTGCCTCTTGCACATGTAACATATACAGTTTTGGAAATTCTTGAGTGGTTTGGGCTCATAAGGTGAAATACAATCATACTTTAGTATCTTTTAAATGTTTGAGCAATTATCAGGTAAATATTACACTGAAAATTTAAGACAGATGAAACCTATGTTAGACAATTTCCAGTTGAATTTAGAAAGCACAAGTAAATTGGATATCTAGTCAAGTGATGGAAAATAGTTGGCATGATACTTTTTTTTTCCCAGATTAGTAGAGTATGGCATTGTGAGATACATTAAGAAGAGTAATCATAATGATTTCCTTTTTCTGCTGGCTCTATCTGTGTATGGCTCTAAACTTGTAATTAAACATGGTCTCTTAGTAAGAACCTACTGTAACCCTTATGATAGCACTCATTTTAGTATCTAATCGTGTATTTCCTTGTTCCATGTGCACAGGTTTTGTCTTAGGAGGAGTAGTTCTTGAAGGTAGGGATAGGGCATCTGTTAGAGGACTGGGGTCATAATGAGTAAAGGAGGTGCCCGAAAGGGGGCTTTTCCACTTACAAGTGATTACATCTCTCTTTCCCTCTTCCTATCCCTCCCCAAGTCTCTGGTCCTATGTTCAGTGTGCCTGTACCGCATCTGTGTCAAATCTCGGTGGCCAGTAACCAAGATGGAAAAGCAAATAACATTATTTATTCAGCTGTTCTTTAGCTTTTTGTGGAAAAAAATTTTTTTTGAAATTTTAATTCAACTACCATTTGTTATGTGCTATGTACTTTGTGGATGTTATTTACTTAAATTTACAATAACACTATGCAGTCCAATGCTCTGCTATTGAGCCATACCCCTTTCACAATAACTCTATGAATTAAGTACTAGTATTTTCTTATTTTGTGGAGGACTCTGAATCCTTAAGCTGATAAGTGACAGAACCAGCTTAGTACTGTATTCCTAGTTAGTGCCTGGCATGGCCTCTCACAGGTGCAATGAACACTTCTCAAATTTAGGCAGATCATCTCAAAAGCACAAATCATTTTTTTTTTCTAGAAAGTAGGTAATGGATATTATGGCATTAACTCTAAATTAATATTCACAAAGTAAATATTTCTTTTTATGTTCATTTTCATTTTGCTCCTATTGTTTGAAAAAAATAATAGATGACACTTTCTTCCTAGAAAAAAATACTGTGAATCTAAACTTAATTCCTATCTTAGAATATTTTCCCCCTTTGTTAGATTTTCAGAGATAAAATTTTAGGCAGAACAAACTCTGTTGAATTTATGAACCCAGAAGTAAATGAAAAATGACTTGAGAAGCCACCTTTTTTCACTTAGAACACATTTTTTTTTTGAAGGATTTTTGGCTCACTTTTAAAATAGTGCCATAAAGTCTCTTAAAATCATTTAAGACTGGAAATCTCATCCATGCTATGGAGTGTCTTCAAGTTGTGCCAGCAGCTCACCATTCTCAAGATATGCCTTTTCTGGCTGTAGTGAAGTGTGACTACCTCCTGTTTTTCCCTCCAAGTGCCTCCCATGGAAATTCTTGAAAAATAAAGCAACGTTTCAACCCACACTTTAATGAGTGGACTGGAATCCCTATCCCTTTAGATATCTCAGTAGTGACTCATAGAATTGTCTAGCCCTCGCTTTCCTAACATTTTCCATTCACTGTAAGTTATTTCTTCATCTTCTTTTGCTGTGCAAAAGTGCTTTTCATGTCTGCCAGCTGAAAAACTCAAAATAAATAAGACCTATAGTTTCAAATTTGAATGTGCTATTTGGGCTTTTTAATGCAGCCCTAGTAATCTGGTGTTTGGCAGAAGTATCATCTGAAAATGGACAGTTAGGATGCAACTAAGAGCTGCTTGTCTATAATTTACTAAATGCAATGCCAAACTGTGCAATCTGACCTGCCCGTGCCATTTAATGCTCTCTTCAGTCATTTGTTTTATCACGTGTGATGAGTTTCTGTGGAGTCACCCTTAGGCCACCCCAAGAATCCAGGCACTAGTTTCAAAGTACTAAATGGCTGCCCAGTGAAATAAAATAGTGTCAGAAACACATACCAAAAGGGATGTTAGAATGCTGACATAAATGGGTTCAGTAAGAACATTTGAGGGGACAGACAACATTCTAATTAAATGATATGTTCAACCAGAAATGTTCATGCCTCAGATGGTGGTTCATTTGCTTCATGCAAAGATTCTCTGGTTATAATTAATAAGATAAAAATATAGAAAAATATTATAGTAGTGATTAATTTATGAGGGACATTCTGTTTTATCAAAGGAATTTCTCAGAAATATGTATCTTTAAAAATCATTTCTCTTTTATTTCAAAGGACCACTTTGTCAGTTATTCTGAAATTAAATTATATCTTTGACACTGTGCCTGGTCAGAATTGGTGTCCCCACTATGAAGATGTCAAGTTAGCTGATCATTCTAGTTCCACGTTGGTAGTTGTGATCTGTGATCTTCTGGAAAACAGTTATTTTAGCTCAAGCCCAGTTTTTCTTTATATGAAATGAATATAATATTTCTTGCTTTTTCTATCTTATCGGATTTTTGTGAGCATCAGATGAAATGATACAAATGAGAAATTGCGTTATGAGTGTAGTTTATTAGTTAGAACTCAAAAGACCTTTTCAAATTGTCTTAACTTTCTCTAGAGGCACAAGACCTAGAATTACAAGCCCTGTTTTATAAGTAAAGTAGAGTTGTGATTTTTCACACCTTGGGGAAGTTTTGACATATTGTCTGGCATTAGGGGGACAGTGCCAATTTTTGTCATGGTGGCCTATCTCAGAAGACAGAATGCTCACATTCAAAGATAGCATCCAGTAGAGGGGTTCACTGTGTCTTGCTTTGCATTTTATTTTTCTCCCTCTTTAAAATATATAGCCTCAAGAGAACACTTTCTTAGTCTCACTCTCTCATATACACACACACATAAACATACACACATGATTACACAATGATACACTGGAGGCTGACTCAGAGATGTCCATATGGATATCATAGAGGGAGGACTTCATAAAATAAAATAAAATAAATAAGCAAACGAAATCAACAAGAACAAGCCCATCTACAAACAATAAAACACTCCAACAAAGTTCTTGTTATCCAAGCATACCTTATATTTTGATCAGTCTTTGGGTTTGCAAGGACTGGCTATATTTAACTGCCATATTGAATTAAAAAAGTGGTCATTGACTAGGAACATTCAACAATTAAAAAATAGAATCAACTGACTTTTGTATTCCAAAGAAGTGATTATAAATTCTTCTTTGAAAAATACTATCAGTTCCCGTCATGGTGCAGCAGAAACAAACCATGAGGTTGCGGATTCGATCCCTGACATCACTCAGTGTGTTAAGGATCCGATGTTGCTGTGAGCTGTGGTGTAGGTTGCAGATGTGGCTCGGATCCTGCATTGCTGTGGCTGTGGCATAGGCTGGTGGCTACAGCTCCGATTGGACCCCTAGCCTGGGAACCCCCATATGCTGAGGGGGCAGCCCTAAAAAGAAAAAAAAAAGAAAAAAAGAAAAAAAAGAAAAAAAGAAAAAAAAAGACTATCAACATCAAATGGGGTTTGATAAAGTCCTTGGGACAGAAAAACCTGTGAGTAGCATGGTAAATCTGATTCAGTAAGTGCTTCCTTCTTTTACAGTGCTTAAAAAGTTATGTTATTTTTATATAACACAGCTAGGACTTCATTATCTCTTGTATTTGAACTGGGCATTCTTAGCATTTTTAGCTATCCTGTTAACAGAACCAAATCTATAAAAGTCTGTTTCAACATGGTTTATTAATTTGGATTACAGGCTCCAAGAGCCTTGTTATTAATGTTGAGAGCTTAAGTATGTTAGACAGTACAGGCTAAGTTATGCTTACCAAATCTCAGTGGCTTGGGATCCTAAAGATTTCCTTCTTACTATGTGTTCATTGTGGATCAATGTTCGAGCCTTGCTCACTGATGTTACTCAGGGGCTGAGGGTGACAGCTATCTGCCTGAACATGAAAGGTTCCCTTGCCAGCGGAAAGGACTTCAGCAGGATCTCCTGTTGGCTTGGAAGTGACATGCATCACTTTTGTTCACAGTCTTTATGGTCGGAATGTCACATGATTACCCAACCAAAAGAGAACCAAAGTGCAATTTACCACCTGCCTGGGATGGAGCGGTTAGAAGCAGAAATATTTGGCAAATAGCTCTAATCACTACCACAGTGAGGACAACTTATATATAAAGAAATTATAATTATGACTAGTATTTCTTGAGCACTATGTGTCAAGTCCTGTGCTAAATGATTTCCATGTATTCTTTCATGTAAATTACACAATGAACCTTATGGGATGACTTATATTATGTCTACTTTATAAATTGAGAAAAAAGATGAGCCGATTTAAATTGCTTGTCCAAGAGAACAGGGGTGGTGAGTGGTCGAGTCGGATCTGCCTGACCCAGAGGTAACAACTGTTACCGTGCTTCACTCTTCAAAAATGTCCATGATGGCTAGTAATCAGATTTATCGTGATAGACATCAAGATGGAGATCCATATATTCCTGTGTTACCCACGACAGTCTTTTACTCTTTCATTTCTAAGAAAAGCCTGATGAAGAAAGGCCAACTCGTTGGCTGAAGATATATATCCAGAGGAAACTAGAAGGGTAACCATCTATTCTTTTTTTTTTTGTCTTTTTTTTTTTTTTTTTTTTTTGCTTTTTCTTTGGGCCGCTCCCGGGGCGGAGATTCCCAGGCTAGGGGTCGAATCGGAGCTGTAAACACTGGCCTACGCCAGAGCCACAGCAACGCAGGATCCGAGCTGCGTCTGCAACCTACACCACAGCTCACGGCAACGCCGGATCGTTAACCCACTGAGCAAGGGCAGGGACGGAACCCGCAACCTCATGGTTCCTAGTCGGATTCATTAACCACTGTGCCATGATGGGAACTCCCATTTGTTCTTAAAATTCTGGTTCCAACAGGTTAGGCTAAACAGTATCATTCTTTGTAACATGTAATTTTAGTACATTTTTCTAGATTAATGGTCAATATGGTTCAGATTAGAGACCGACATTGGATTCATGTGGTAGTTTTTGAAATTGCTAGAGTGATTTTTAGGCCCCTATTTTTAAAAATAAACTTTTAACTTTAGAATAATTCTTTTTATAGAAACATTATGTAGTACAGTTTCATATATCTCACACCTGATTGCCCTATTATTAATATCTTATTTTAGTATGGCACATTTGTTGCAATTCATCAATCGACATGAATAGATTATTATTAAAGTCCATACTTTGTTCAGAGTTCCTTAGTTTTTACCTAATATCCCTTTTCTGTTCCAAGATCTCATTTAGGACGTTACATGTAGTTGTCGTGTCTACTTAGGTTCCTATTGGCTGTGATGATTCCCCAGATTTTCCTTGTTTTTGATGATCTTGACAGTTTTGAGGAGTACTGGTTAGGTATTTTGAAGACTACTTCAGCTGGTATTTGTGTAATGTTTGTCTTTTGATTAATTTGGAGTTAGGGGTACTTTGAAAGAAGACCACAGAGATTAAGTTCAGTCCACATTTACTCTTTCAAAAATTTCGTAGGCTAATTTTTTTCTATTCTTTAAATTTTCTCTGCTTTGCTTTCCTTTATCTTTATTTCCTTTTCTGGTTCCCTTTCAATTTTCCTCTCTCTCTTCCTGAATTTTTTTCTCCCTCCCACCATTCTCCTTCCTGCCCTTCTTATTTCCTCCCTCTTCATTTTCAAAAAAGTCAACAACATTTACTAGTATTTAAATACTAGTGATGTATTTTCCTTGTACATGAAGATCTTTCATAGCTTTATTCACATACATTTAACTACAAATCATTAACTATGTATTTTTGTTGACACGGGAGGCAAATTTATACATTTGTTTAGTTAAGTAGGCAGCCCTTGAATGCTTTCTCAGATTTTATGTCTCAGGATGTAAGAAATTATATCTGACTAATTTGTACGATAAATGTCATAGGCTCTGTAGCTGTTGCTCTTAAGATTGATTTTAACAAAAAAATGCACATCTTTTTAGTATCTACATTGAGTACTTTGCACTTATTCTTGGATTTAGATCTTTTTGGCGTATTCAAAGATCATTTGGCACAAAAACTCTTTTGAGTCAAGCAGTTTACTTTGATTCCACCCACATGTACTAACCTCTTTTTGCTCTCAGTATCCCACTCAGAGAGCAAAACCACTGACCTAGAAAAGATGACTCCAAGCATCCACATAGTCAGACACATCAAGAATGGAAAGTAGCATGTGTACAAATGGTATGCTAGAAAATTAATACATTTTATTTCCATATTCTATAGATATAAACAAAAAATAATTTTACACTCTGTTACTTGAAATTTCTTAGAGTTAATATATTCTTTCCATTAGCCTCTCTGCTTAATAATTTTCTTTACTCTGATCATAATTTTATTATTTGCATATTATAAGTGCAAGAGTTGGCTGTAAGTAACTGCATCAGATGAGAAACTGGAAGCAGATATAGGGGTGGAATTGTTCTTCTTTCCATCATTTATATTTGTTTTGTAATATTGTGCTTCTTTTGAAATGTATCATTTTATCTTTGCACTAACATTCCAGACACTGAGAACAATATAAATATTTTCTAAATACATTATCATGTGGTATATATTTCCAGAGCTGAGTAAAGAGACAGAATTATATGTCATAAAGTTTTATTTAATTTTTACATATTATATTTTTACTTTTAAATTATCAATAATGTTAAAGCTAATATGATTCATGGTGTGAGGCCTTGCTTTCTGCCTCTGACATATAAAGGATTCTTTAGGTCAGAGAATACCTGACCTATCACTGGCACTCCTGGGTCTGCTTGCTGATTAACTAAAATCTGGATCTTCCCTTTCCTTACTGATTGATGGTGCTTTGTATCATAATTTCTCAATGCTGTTGACTCCAGTTTTGTTGGAGATAGAATCGAGTTTTTTCCAAAAACTAAATAGCTTCCAAACTCCTTGCAGTTAACACAGGTCTGGCCACTGAGAGAGAAATGAAAGCTTACTGGGTATTGTATGTAGGTTTAACTGAGGATATGGGGGAAATTTAGCTTGCTGGGGATGGGGGCTGTATGTGAAATAGCCATCTCTTAACCTGAAGTTATGGAAGATGCTAATAATAATGCTGTGTTGTTGCTGTACCAGAAAAATACTGCTATCTTTTAAATTTAAAATAAGAGAAAAAAAAACTTAAAAATTTTTGGCAACACTGTGATAGGATTTCTGATGTGTGTATGTCAATGTCGTTCTTCCTGGTTACGGCAGTGGTAGAAGGGACTGTCCATGCTCTGGAGCTTCCTAAGGTTCATTTGGTGGTGTGTGGATGATATGAACATATTTAAAGGGCAAAGAATAGAGAGGAAACCTTTCCTCACCACCTTCAACATTTTGTGCCTTGACTGCACATGATTCGAGACTCTCTGGTCCTTGCATCTTAGACCTTGCTCCATTTTGATCCTTTGGTATCTTATGAAACTTAAGTACATGGATTTCTTCTAAATGCTCTAGTCAGTCATCTCTCATTTCCTCCTTCCATTCAGCCAGCCCTTTCCCATTTCCTCACTTTGCCTGGTAAGAGAAAGACCTCCATTTTTATATGCCAAACACACAAAGAGCCTTTGCAGTTAGTTACTATTCCTCTGCTTAGACTGTTCTTTTTTTATTATATCCATATACATTATTCACTTACTTCCTTCAGGTCTCCGCTCAAATTAAGTCCTCAGAGAGGCCTTCCCTGATTACCCTTTACCTTCTTAATAGAACTTACATACTTTCTGGTTTCTTTATTGTTTGATCCTTTCAGAGGAATACGTTTCCCCAAAGACCAGGGGAAATGTTGCTTTCTATATTGCTGAATCTCCCTGGATGTAGTACGTACTCAATAAATACTTGCTGAATGAATGAATTTTTTGCACCCAGTTGAACTTACTGTTCTTAGAGATGATATTATTGGTAGCCAATCTGATTATAGGGTGTAGTTAATCAAAAATTAATATGGGACAGAAATTCTTTGCCTCACTAAGCAAACATAAAGATGAAGACAACTACCTTTTTATCCTTCTTTAGTCAGTGTTTGGAGAGTCTGACTTTTTGAGACACTGTTAAATAACCAGTAAACTCAAAGTCTTTTACTCATATGAGCAACTCCATTCATTGTAATTGTACACTAAGCAGGCCCTCTGATGTAGTTCTTTCCTAACTATTCATAACCATGTGGCATTTTTGAGTCAGTGGTTTGATGCATAAAGTTCCAAGCTCCTTTTACTCTTATTGCTTATGATGAACTGTTTTAGCTTTCAATTTCTGTTTAGATATCTTATCCATTTCCACCATATATTAGTTATATGACAGTGGGCATGTCACTTGATTTAGTTGTATTCAGGTTTTTATTAATAAAATGGAAATAATAACAATTTAAAAATACTGGCAATCTCATAGGGTTTCTTTAAGTGATATAATAAATATTCAAATTTATTTTAAAATAGGCAAATTTATTAGAAAATGCAAATATATATAGTTTTAAATTCAAAGTCATGCATTATAATAAAATAGTACACTTATTAAATAATATTAGAATTATTGGTTAATCATAAATTATAAGTGGGAGACTGCAGATTTAGACAAATTTAATTATTTGCTTCTTTTTAATTGAGAATTGAGTTTTTGCTGGAAAATTATTTGCTTGGATTTTATTTCTACAAATACATAGAAGTCCCTGAGGCTATGAGCCTCAACTAATCTATTTTACTGTCCAGTATAAGAAATATTCACATTATTTCACCAAATATAAAATATATAATTCTATGCTGGAAAATACAGAAATTATTGAAATATTATCTGGAGATGTTCATTTTTGAGCTTTAGAGAATTAGCTGTGAAACAAATAAGCCATATTCCAGGTTTCTTGCTTTGTTCTTTTTATGGGTTATTGCTAAAGATCTGTATAATATAAATTCTTATTGTACACTCCTTTGCATTGTGTAAAAAGTGTAGGAAATTGTTAAATACAAAATGGAGAAAGGATTTGAGAATTCCGTAAGCAGATAAAACCATTTAAACCATGTAAGCAAAACTAAATCTAGTTTATTTCATGAATATAAGTGAAACTTAGATTATTTCTTATAAATACCTCTAAAAAAGAAATCTAAGCCATCTTCCTAAAAATGGTATAAGATTACTTTGTTTTGATCTTTTTGTCTTTTAAGGCAACACCCGTTGCATATGGGGGTTCCCAGTCTAGGGGTCCAATTGGAACTGTAGCCACCAGTCTATGCCACAGCCATAGCAACACAGGACCTGAAGCACATCTGTGACCTATACCACAGCTGAGGGCAACGCCGCATCCTTACCCACTGAGCAAGGCCAGGGGTCAAATCTGCGTCCTCATGGATGCTAGCTGGGTTCGCTAACTGCTGAGCCACGAGGCAAACTCCAAGATAATTACTTTTAACCAATCTCTTGTCATCTGGAAACCCGTATTGTAATAACCAATCATTGTAAAGGTTAAACAACTTCCCCATTTTCATTTTATAAAGCCATTCTGTAATGTCAGGCCCCGAGCTTCATATCACTTTTAAATTTGAAAGCTCCCAGTTGAGAATTGTTTTTAGACTGCACAGTAAACTCTTATTGCAGAAGGCCCTCTATATCTGTGGATGTGGGATATGCATAAACAGAGGGCCTAATGTATTATGCCATTTTACATAAGAGATTTGAGCACCTGCAGATTTTGGTATGTGGGTCTTGGGACCAACCCCTTGCAGATACCAGGGGATGACTGTGCTAACTTTATTAATGTGGTGGTTTTAATCTTGCTCTTTATGGATTTTTTGACAAAATAAATAAGACATAAAATCAATTTTAAAATAATTACATGAAGAATATAGAGTTTTTGTAGTAATTTCAAGCATAGTGGGAATCAGCAACACCTATACCTAAAAGAATGAACTTGACAGCGTTTTTAGTATACAAAAATAACTGAAGCAAAAATGTTTAAACAGAGTTATTTAAATTATTGTAGGGAAGAATACATGGATCAGAAAACTCAGGGAAAGAAAATCTGTTTTGGGTAAGTTTAAATTAAAATAACTAATTTTAACATTCCATTTGAATAAATTATTTTGCATTACAAAAACTTGAAACTTGAAGACTTGAAAGTTTTCTCTTGTCCAGTGGTATCTTCCCAGCTAGCTTACATTGCTTTTGAAATATTTTAGCCATATTGTTTCCTGATACTTATATTTGCAATGATAAAAATTCAATACAGTAATTTTTGTAGACTCTTACTAATTTACTGTCTTAAAACACTAGCTATAAAAGCTAACTCCTAACTTTAAAATTTTGCTTTAAAACAAAAAAAATCTAATAAGATTTTAATAATTAAATCTTTTTTTATATAATGATTTTTTTTTTCCATTATAGCTCGTTTACAGTGTCCTGTCAATTTTCTACTCTACAGCATGGTGACCCAGTTACACATACATGTATACATCCTTTTTTCTCACATTATCATGCTCCATCATAAGTGACCATAGTTTAAATCTTGATGGCTAGTCTAAAAATGTTTGTGGCTGTCTGACTTCCTTACAAAAATACTATCATTACTGCACGTTAACTACACATACTTAAGATTTAACAAAATCTGTATCTATATCTATGTCTATCTCCAACCTTTTAACATGCCACCCAATTCAAAAATGATTCTGGGAGTTCCCATTGTGACTTAGCAGGTTACTAACACGAATAGTATCCATGAAGGTGTGGGTTTGATACCTGGCCTCTCTCAGTGGGTTAAGGATCCAGTGTTGCCTTGAGCTGTGGTGTAGGTCACAGATATGGCTCATTGGCTATGGTGTAGGCTGGAGCTGCACCTCCAATTCGACTCCTAGGCTGGGAACTTCCATATGCTGCAGCTGCAGGCTCTAAAAAGCAACCAAGCAAACAAACAAAACAAAACCCCAAATGATTCTGTTTTCCTATCCATTATGACTTACTCGTTTTCTAAAGAATCTGTCATGTAGATCTCCAGAGATTTCTCTTTGATATCATCTAAAAATCTGTCTTTTGTATTATTAGTTTAATAATTATCTTCCCTTTTAACTTGAAATCTTATCCCTCTTCTCCCCAGTCTATATCCCCTTTCCTTTATCAAATTCTTGCCATAAGACAGTGTGTCTGTCTTCCTTATTTCTTTCTTTCCCTTTTATCTTTCTTCCATTCTTTTCTTTTTTCTTTTTGGACTAGGGTTTTTTTTTTAATATAAAATGAAAATGGAGCTTGAAAACAAAGGAAATGTATTGAATTTAAGGATAATTCCATCTCATTACTGTTGTAATTATATGGAATAACATTCCAGAGGAAGAACAAATTAAACAAATGGAAAGGAATTTAAAGTAAGCATAATAAATATTTTAGAGAGCTAAGGGAGTATAATAAAAACATGAGGCAGAAAAAAACTTTTATGAAGAGGAACCAGATGAGGGCTATGAAAACAGAATTATTAAAATAGTGAACTAAATTAAACTAAATAGAAAAGCTATAGCTTCATCACAAATTAATCTTTTGAAATAGTAGGTCAGTGAACGCTCATAGGTGCATTAGAGTCAGATATAGTGATAGATTGAGAAAACATTTAAGAGATATGGAGAATAAGAGAAGTATCAGTATCTGATAGCAGTCACAGAAAGAGATTAAAAATTCAAAAAGAAAAAATATTTCAAAAAGTAGTTGCATAGAATTTTTAAGATCTAAAGAAAATAGGAGACTAGTTTGAAAACGCTCAGGGTATGCCAAATAGAATATAAGAAAAATCCACATCAAACTCTTTACAATGAATATTAAGAGAGAGGTAAAGAAAAAATTCTAAAAGCTATTTGAAAGCAGGGCTTATGCCTTCTAATGTTTTATTTTGTACTGCTTTCCAGAAGTATGCTTTGCATATTGTTGATATGCAATAAATTTTCTTGACTGACTGAATGTTCTCCTTAATTATTAACCAAGTAAGAAGGTAACACCATCCACTATCCTTCAGTAATATTTCCTGAATAAAAACCAAAAAGATGGAAAATTCTACTGTCACCAAGAAATGACTCCATTAATTAATTTTCCAGAAATTAAAAAAAAAAAAGATTCTCCATGGGAAGTTAAATATTTTTTTCTAAGTCTAGTTATTCTTGCCCCAGTGTCTGGCCAAGAATAGAATATCTAGTTCAACTTGAAAAGAATAGAAATATAGTAAAGACACTATCAAATTGTGATTTTAAAAAAATGTGGCAGAAAATATATCCTAAAATTGTAAAAGTTCATCTTTACTCAGCAGAATTTTAACCAAAATAATTATTTTTGCAGCACACATGTATGTAACCTTTATGTTCCTGGTAATGTTCCAAGTCAAGTATGTCTCCCATTCAGTCACATTTCTAGAATTAACCTTAAGGAAGTCATTTGCACAGCAGTTTTTGTTTAAATATGTTTATAACAACCTCTGGATTTTCAAGTTATAATATCTGAGAGATGACTTGAAATCAAACCAAAGAATTAGTTGAGAAAACATTTAAAGTAAATTCTGTCCAGCAATTAACTTAGGTATAAATATAACTTTATTTTAAAGTGAGTTCCTTCCTAGGAAGTTATATCTATCTGGCATGTGTGTCTAGAGTCAAGGTCCTAATGCACCTTCTGGTCGTCCCTTACTCTTATGATTCATTTTGATACTGGTCTAAAATTTCAAATCAAAACTTGTCAGTTGGCTGTACGGTCTCTCAGAGGCCTCCATTTTGTTTCAAGCAAGCAATCGACTTCAATTCCAGTATAAATTTAGACCCGGATTTTGTTTGTCACACTGCATCGTTGATGCTGATGCACTGGCCCTGGAGTCCTTCAATTCCCTTGAGTTGCCAGGGCTGCTCTAATCAGTATAGCTTCATCTCCAGTACTGACCATATCCTGTCTATTCTGGCTTTATGGCCTAAACTGACCACATCATAGTGAACCTCTATGATTTCCTGTTCTTGTCTGAACATCCCTCAGGTGTCTGCCCTTAACATTCTGGAAGCTATTTTCCTAGAGGAAATTCTCTGTTTTTAGTTGTAAAAGTAAAGTTTCTGGAGATGCTCTTTGACCTCCTGGGACCCACTCACCTTGAAAACCTAAACAAATCCTCTCCTGACTGCCAGATCCATGTTCAAATACTGCCAGTGGGGGCTGGCAAATCACTATTATTTTGTTTATTGTATTTGGTCAAGGAATAAATAGGTAGAGATAGTGACAAGTGGCTAATCTTTTAGAATATTTTAAATAAGTCTCTGATAATTAAGGTACTAGGTTTATGACTGACTATATGCAATGACAGTATGGAGCAATCTGCTTTAATATATATGTTTTATTTTAATATATATGTTTCCACAGACTTTGTGGATACCTGTGGCTAATAAGGGTATCCTTTATTTATTTATTTATTTGTTTGTTTATTTATTTAGTCTTTTTAGTGCTGCACTAGCAGCAGGCAGAAGTTCCCAGGCTAGGGGTCGAACTGGAGCTGAAGCTGCTGGACTATGCCATAGTAATGACAATACCAGATTCAAGCCTGCCTGGGACCTACACCACAGCTCACAGCAATACCGGATTCTTAACCCACTGAGCGAGGCCAGGAAGAAACCTGCATCCTCATGGATACAGGTTGGATTCATTACCACTTCACCACCATGGAATTCCAATAAGGCTATTCTTATTTCTGAAATCTAATGTCTTCCCAAACCATGGCTTGCAAAGGATCTTCTCATCATGATTCTTAAATCTAGGAAAAAATGGCTAGGGTAGACCTTTGTAATGTTATGATGTTTTGCTTTTAAGAGGTAAAGAGAGGGTCAAGGATTTGTGATGATTGACGTAAAGGTGATAATTAATCGTTCATTTAACTATAAATAAGGCATACTTGTTCTTGCTTACTATTTGATTTACCTTAATTCTGTGATGTATTTCAGTGAATCATGGGGCCATGTTAAGAATATTTTGATTGACTCATTCACATATGTAGATAGCCCTTAATAATTAAAAGACCTGTGGTTGAAGTCTTCTTGTTTTGGTTTCTTGGGTTATAATGTTAATAATTAGCACATTTATTCACTTGATGTTGATTAGTCATTAATTATGTGCTTTATATTTTTTGCTCAGTTTAATTTCTACATGTAACTTTCATTATTATTATCTTACACATGAGAAAATAGAGTTATGGAGGTAAATTAATGTCCCTGAACTTTCATAGCTGATACATGGCAAAATGGAGATTCAAATGTGGATCTATTTTACTACAAAAACCAACTTAAGCTATAATAAAAAGCTTTCATAAAATATACCTTTTCTACGTCAGAAAAAAATAAGACAATTAAAATGTTAGAGTCAAGAATTTAATTTTTTAGACATGATTTATGGCAACTGAACAGGAAGTTCAAATATGTAATGGAAATGAGAACTAAAAAATATGGAAAACTATAAGAAAGTATGAAACGAGTCAATGTATTATTGCGTGGAAGAAAAGAAATTTTATTTTTAATATATTGAATTTGTTATGATGCTTTCTTCTAGAAATAGTATAGAAATATGCTAACTTCTGTTTAAATATCTTTGTGAAGTAATTTTCTAAAATGCTACAGCCTTAAGTGAGTCCAACTCATATACTGTGAGTCATAATTGAGCAATTCCTAAGGAGAATTTGTGTAGCAATAAGACAATCATTGCATGCAATATGGTAAGCATGCACTTTAAAACTCTAGTACGTATTTAGCAATCCCTGGAAATCTGATGTCATTGGTTAAACCAGAAAAAAATCCCCAGGTTTTTCTATGTCCTTAACCTCAAAGGAGACAATTTACCATAAATAAGCAACAGGGAGTAAGACATTCTCACCAGACATGTAATCCAGCGGATATATGACATTAAATGCCATGTGGTGGTCATTACACATAGTGAATAAAAGTCATAATGGTCAACCAACTCCAGCTCTTCCCTCAGAGTACAGACTACCCAATTTGGAGAAAAGAATGTAAATGCTGGTTTTAGCTGAGATAAAAAGTTGAAATCATAAGCAATCTTTGTGGTATGTACAACAGATTCCCACAATTTCCTATTAGCTCCATGTGCAGATGGTAGAAAGGAACACGTGTTGATATTTTTCTTTGGGGATGCTAAGATAACTAGTGATTTGAACCATATACATGCTGATATTTGGACATTTTTGATAAAAAAGTGACAAATTCATAAAGTACAAATACTAAATCCTTTGGTGTAAAATATTGGCTTGTTATAAATAATCAAAAAGAATATTGTTATTTGGAAATAAAAAAGCTTTCTGTATTTTGAGGTATTTGCAGTTAATGGATTAGTTGGTGGTGTTTGAGAGAAAGGCTTAAAATATAAAACAAAGCAAATTAATGGTAATATGTAAGATTTGACTCCAAATTATAAACAGTAGCATTAATTTGAAATGATTGGAATCTTAGAACTATTCCTTTTTATTAGCAAAATAATATAATTAAAGGAATATTCCATTTTTAACTCATATAGATATTAATTTACTATTTAAATAATGATATTTTGAAAATTTTTTTTTGTCTTTTTAGGGCCATACCCATGGCATATGGCAATTCCCAGGCTCGGGGTCAAATTGGAGCTATAGCCGCCAGCCTAAATACACCACAGCCACAGCAATGCCAGATACAAGCCACATCCGTTACCTAAATCACAGCTCACAGCAACACCCACAGAGCGAGCCCAAGGATTGAACCTGCATCCTCAAGAATACTAGTCAGATTCGTTTCCGCTGAGCTATGACAGGAACTCTGAAAAAAGATGTTTAAAATGGCAAATTATAAAAATGTGCTACAAATGTGTAGAAGGCAATACTTTTTAAAGAGACTAATGTTAATGAAAATACTTTGCTAATAGAATTATCATGTCTTCCAGTAATTTAACTTCTGAGAATATATCTAAAAGAAATGAAAACACTAACTTGAAAAGATACCCCCATGTTCAGAGCAGCATTATCTACAATAGCCAAGACATGGAAACAGCACAAATGTCCATTGATGGATGAATGGATAAAGAAGTTGTCCTACACACACAGAGAAGAATGTTACTCAACCATAAAAAATGCGGAAATCCTACCATTTGTGACAACATTAATGGACCTTGAAGACATTATGTTAAGTGAAGTAAGTCAGAGAAAGACAAATACTCCTTTTATATGTGGAGTCTAATGGAAAGCCACTAAAACCACTGACCATAGAAAAAGAGGTCAGATTTGGGATAAGTAGAAGGGGATGGGAGAAGGGGAAATTGGATGATGGAGGTCAAATTGTACAAACTTTCAATTATAAGATAAATAAGTATAAGAGATGCAGTATCCAACATGATGACTAGTTCACATTGCTGTATGATACGTAGGAAAGTTGTGAAAAATAGTAGATCCTAAGAGTTCTCATCACAAGGAGAAATTTATTTCATTATATCTGTATGAGTTGGAAGATATTAACTACACTTATCATGGTAATCACTATACAGTATAGATCAAACCATCATCTATATACCCTTTAAACTTAAAAAAAAGAATACCTTGTTAACATTTCAATTATGAAGTTTAGGAACCAAATGTCACACAATTTAATTAATAATTTCCAGGTAACTCTTGTAATAGAAAAATAGCTAATTTGAAAGATTGTTTTCCTCTTAATCATCTCAGACTTTGATGAAGTTCACTTTTGTGTGGTCAATTCTTGATTTACTTTATCCAAAATAATTAAAATCATAGAGTGTTTCCCTAGTCAAGAGCCATTCTACAGGTAATTAATTCACTTAGCAGAGCAAAAATAGAAAGACTATAACTAGAAAAATGACATGGGGTAGGTGATGATAAAAATAATTATACAGGGAGTTCCCCTTGTGGCTCAGCAGAAACAAATCTGACTCGTATCTATGAGGATGTGAGTTCGATCCCTGACTTCCCTCAGTGGGTTAAGGATCTGGCATTGCCCTGAGCTGTGGTGTAGGTCACAGACGCAGCTCGTGGCCTGCATTGCCGTGGCTGTGGTGTAGGCTGGCAGCTACAGCTCAATTTGACCTCTAGCCTGGGAACTTCCATATGCCATGGGTGTGGCCCTAAAAAATCTTCCCCCCCAAATTATACAAAAGTTTAAAAAAATATTATCTATTCAACCACTGTCCATAGGTTTTGCTTTGAAGAATATCAGTGTATTTGGTTTTGAGTTTTATTACTGGAATCATTGACCATGGACACTGGAAATATTTGATGCTACAAAATGTAAAGTGCAAAGAAGTATTTTTAAGATGAAGATATTTAGCATGATTCAGTGTTGATTATTTTTAGTTTTTGGCATGACTAACAACTTCCTTTAGTGCAGTTTCCCACAGGAATGAATGAAGGAAGATAAGTGTTCATCAAACACCTTATCAACAAGAAAGCTCTTTCCTTTTGTAGCAGAAAAAACAGATACCTAATAATTCTTTAGTGCCTTCTGCGATTTACTGAGTACCTTGTTAGGAGAAGATCTGTGTTTTCAGTACAGAACTTGGAACTGGACCCAAATTTTTCATGTAACAAAGAGTGGGCAATGAAGGTTGTGAGGATGATATGAGAGGAAGGAGACTAGCACTTGCAAGGCTGAACTCAAGGTTAAGGAGAAGACAGGCCTTGTGGCTAAAATCTGGGGAGAGATGGCAGAAAACTATGAGTGAAATGTATGTGTATCCCCTAAGACCTTGTCAATCTTCAGTAAAAATACTCTGGTCATGATTTTTTTTTTTGCCTTTTTGCCTTTTTGCCTTTTCTAGGGCTGCTTCTGCGACACATGGAGGTTCCCAGGCTAGAGGTTGAACTGGAGCTGTAGCTGCTGGCCTACTCCAGGGCTACAGCAATGTGGCATCTGAGCCCGGTATGCGACCTACACCACAGCTCATGACAATGCCAGATCCTTAACCCAATGAGCAAGGGCAGGGATTGAACCTGCAACCTCATGGTTCCTAGTTGGATTCGTCAACCACTGAGCCATGACGGGAACTCCAAGGTCATGATATTCTTGCTGTAAACGGTTTCCTGTTGATGTTTATGAAGGATTGTAATTGTGTATCGGTGCTATGCCAGAGTTAGCCTGAATGGATGAAAGGATAATGTATGTCTGTGTTCTACTTTAATTATCGTATTACAATTTCATGACAATCCTAGGTGGGTACATATTATTATTCTCAATTGCATATTCATAATTAAGGAAACTGAGGCCCAGAAACATTAAGTAATAACCTTTGGAAGGACATGGGCCATGAAGTGGTAGAAAGTAATAGAATTTTGAATAAGATCTTACATTCAAAACGTTCTTTACTTTCTGTCATCATAAATGCCTTCCATCATAGCAGTTTAATTTTAGCTGAGACACCATGCACAAAGCACAAGTATGACCACATTGCTATTGTAAGAGATCAGAAAATAGTCAGTAGTTTGATCCACCTAATTTGAAATATGTCTTTCCTTAGAGTCCTATAAAGAAAAGCTATTTGTACCTTCTAGTTTGTGGATGATAGAGGAGAACCACCCATTCATTTACGCTGGCATTCTTGGCAGAGAGAAAGTTATAATCATTTCTCAAAATTGGTGGTCGTGATATACAAAGAGTAAAGTTTTTCCTATTTCCTGAAATATCTATCTTCTTGTCCATGTCCACAAACTGGTAGAGAATTACACTCACTTTCTTCAGATCCTCCATGAATTTTGTTGTCTGGGTTTGAGATCCACAGCTAAAATCTTGAAACCTTGGAGCAGAATCACAGGAAAGCCACTACATGATTAAAAAGTTGGAAATTGAGGTTTCTTTTAAAGAAAAGTTTGGGACCGTTCGGCCTGGAGAAGAAAGTGTTAGGTGTGATTTATATGCTCTATTCAAGTATGGAATTAATTTTTTCCATACAAGGAAAAGTAATCATCTGTTTTCTAACCACATTATAGAAAAAATTATTGGAAGGGCTTAAGATTTAGGCTAGTCCAGAAGAATTTCCTGATTGTGAAAATGGTTAAGTATTGGAGTTGGTAACCGACCAAATGTTTGGAATCTCTTATTTCATTCCATTAAGACAAGGCTAGACTTTGGTTTCAGAGAATTACAGAGTTTTAGGGACCCAAGTGATCATCTTATTCAATATCCTTCCTCTACAAAGGCTCTGAGAGTTTAACCAAAAACTGTGTACTTGCTAACCCTCAAATTTGGTTTATGTAAAATTGTCTTCCTGACCAAAAGCTACACAATTTTTCTGTCATGTTGAATGTATTGCTTATGTAAAAGAGATACTATTTTAATGGAGAATTAAATTTATACAAAATAACCACTAATAGTGGCTTTTTTCCCTCTGAAATTTGTTTAAAAAGATGATTTATCAAATGATAAAATGCTCCTTATGTGTTCTTTAAAGCTTATTCCCAGAAAAGTCTTATTATTTTCTATATGTTCACATATTGTTGAGAAATTTCTTTTAGACAATTTATTATCAGTAAATGTACTCTTGTCAAACACAGGATTTTCTTTGAATCCAGATGTATTAATTCTCATCGCTTCTTACTTCTTGGAGGTAGAGTGTTTGAAAAATTGTTTCTAAGTAAAGAGTACGCTGAATAGTATTTGCTCAGATGACTAATATAAAAATAGCATGAAGTCTGGAAACAATTTAAACTTCTGCCACATATTCAGTAAGCCAGAGAAATGGTTCTGGAACTACTAACAATTTCAGGCAACAAAATGAAGTTTTATTCAAAAAGAAAACTAGAGAAGATAATTTTATACTTTAGAAATGAAATGATTACTTTGTTTCTTATGGAAACAGTGCCAATATTCCTAGAATTTTTAGTTTGATGATTGTAAGACTGATTAAGGAAGAGGCCATAGTAATGAAGTACTTCTGTTTTAAAATTATTGAAAAAATACCTTTGTGACCCAAAGGTTATGGGAAAAAAGTAAACAGAACTCTTATCTATTTACTGAATGAAAAATTTGTAGATAATATAACTTTCTAATTCTAGTTCGGGGTAGGGAGATATATGAATCCTAGGTATATATAGATCTATTTTTACTAAATAGTCAATAACAGTCAATATAGAAGGGATCAATATACAAAAATAACAAAAAAATAACAAATGAATTATTAGAAAAACACAACTATGAACCAACTAAAATGTATAATATAATGGCAAGATTCTCTGGTGATGAGTTTGGTTGGCCTACTTATTTTGTTAGAGTCATTTTCATAGTTATACAAATGACTTTTAGTAAACTATTTATTCTTGACTCTAAGAGCATTTCCGTAAACATAAATATAATGTAAGACTCATCATCTGTGTCTCTTCTACCTCTGGTCTGGTAAATGGAAGGGAAGCCTGGCCTGTGAATCATGTAGAGCAAAAAGAAGCCCAGATGTTGGCATTAACCCTATTCTACCCTGCATTTGGTTTCCTGTCTTCTCAGTTCCCTAGAATTCTTACTTTATTGCATTTTCAAAATGATAGGTATATGACATGGGAATTAATTAATTCTGTTTTATTCCTATTTACATTGCTCCTATTTTCTTCTTCTCCTCTTAGGCATTCAGTTAATGTATGTAACATGTACCTTTTTGTTTGTATGTGATTTTGCAAAAATGAATACTTTGTGCATCGATTTTTAATAAGTGAATATATATATATACACATACATATATTCTTGCCAATCATCATATTATTGAGGTTAATCCCTGTGAAATCTTTGAAATATGTGCATGTACTCTGTTTTATCAAATGGTTGCCTAATACTACAGCGAACTCATCTACAATACATGCTTTTCTAATGATGGGTATGTAGGTTGCCTCCAATTTCCAAGCAAAAAGTATTACACTATAATAAACACTTTCATAGATGTTATTATGTAACTGTCCCAGAAATTTTAGATATACATATGTATCCAAGATTACATATTATATACAATAATCACATGAGTGTAATCTTGGATACATATGTGTATACACATATCTAGGAGTAGACTGGCTAGGTCGTAGATTATCTGTATACTTCACTTGACTAGTGAGAGAAAACCATTTCAAACAATATTTTATTTTATTTATTTATTTATTTATTTTTCTATCATTATTTCAAACAATATTTTAAAGTGTCTTTTTATAACATTTTTATTTAGGTGTAAGTCATATACCATAAATCCAACCCTTTAAAATGTGCAGTTCAGGGAGTTCCCATCATGGCTCAGTGGTAACGAATTCGACTAGGATCCATAAGGATGTGGGTTCGATCCCTGGCTTCATCACTGGGTTAAGGACCCAGTGTGAGCTCTGATATAGGTCGCAGATGTGGCTTGGATCCTGCATTGCTGTGACTGTGATGTAGGCTGGTAGCTGTAGCTCTGCTTAGAACCCTAGTCTGGGAGCTTCCACATACTATAGGTATCACCCTAAAAAGCAGGAAAAAAAAAAAGGGCAATTCAGTGTTTTATAGTATATTCACAGAGAGCAAGGAGCAGCATTATTTAACTAAAGAACATTTTTATCACCCCAAAAGTAAACCCTAGTACTCAGTCACTCCCATCCTGCCCTCTTTCCCCTTCTCCTCAGCCCCGGACAACCATGACTCTACTTTCTATCTCTTTGTATTTGCATATTCTGGACATTTCATTATATGGAAATGTACAACATATGTCCTTTTGTATATGGTTTCTTTCACCTGGCATTAAATATTCAAGGCTCATCCATGTGGTAGCATATATAAGAACTTCGTTTTTAATGGCTGAATAATATTCCATTATATGGGTTTACATTTTGAATGTTTATCCATTCATCAGTTGATGGACAACTAGATTGTTTTCATCTTTTGACTGTTATTAATAATGGCATGAATATGGGTATGTAAGTTTTCATGTGGACATATGTTTTCAGTTCTCCCAGGATATACCTAAGAATGGAATTTCTGAGTCATATGGTAGCTCTATGTTTAACCTTTTAAGAAACAGCCAAACTGTTTTCCAAAGTGGCAACACCATTTTACATTCCAAGTAGTAATGTATGAAGGTTCTATTTTCTCCACATCCTCACCAACACTTGTCATTGTTTGCCTTTGATTCTACCCATGCTAGTGGGTGTGAAGTAGTATCTCATTGTGGTTTTGATTTGCATTTTCCTAATGGTTAATGTTGAGGATATTTTCATATGCTTAATGGCCACTCATATATCTTCTTTTGGGAAATGTTTATTCAGATCTGCTGTGTGTTGAATTATGCCTTCTAAAGAGATTTGTTGAAGTCCTGACTCCCTGGTACCTTTGAATGTGACCTCATTTGGAAAAAGAGCCTATTTTTTTTCCTTTTGTTGATTGTTCTTTTTTTTTATCATATAAGAAACTATTGCCTTATTCAAAGTTACCTTGATTTACTCCTAAATTTTCTTCTAAGAGTTTTATAGTTTTTGTTCTTACTCTTAGATCTATGATTTGTTTTGAATTAGTTTCTTTTTTTTTTACATGGTCCTAGTCTCCAAGGGATTTTGAAATAATATTTGGCCCTTTCCAACTGTTCTAAAGAATCTATTTGTCTGCTTTCTAATTATATTCAAGCAGCTGGTACCAGCTTGTTGCTCTGTACCACTGTGATGGCTTAAACTGAAGATTGGCTTTCTACTCTTTATGCAGTATTAAACTCGTGAGAATTTAGCTAAGCAGATGATGTTTTGGGACAGTACTTTTCCACAGAACTTTGAAAATGTTATCTTGTAAGAAATGTTCTTTGTAAGTTATCTGTTTTTCTTTTTTTATTACTTTCAAGATCTTTGTCTTCTCAGTTTTACTATGAGGTATTTAGTCAGAATTTCAATTTTGTTGTTTTTCTTGAGTCTGAGGATTCAGATCTTTTGCCTTTTTTTATTGAGTTGTTTACATATTCATCATATCAAAGACCTTAATATGGCTGTTTCTAATATACCTAACAGGCTGTTTCTAATGTCCCTCTGGAATTAACCTCTAGTCTGATTTTTTACTGTATGTATCTCCTTGCTTTTCTTATAATTTAACCACAACATTCATTCTTTTTGCATGTGGAAGTCCAGTTGTTCTGGAAACATTTGTTAAAAAGCCTGTCTTTTCTCCATTGTGTTACCTTTGTTCTGTTGTCAAAGATCGGTTGACCATGTTTGTCAACTGTTCTGTTCCATTGATCTATTTGTCTATTCTTTCATAAATAACACACTATCTTAATTACTGTAATCTTATGGTAAATCTTAAGATTTGCTATAGTAAGTTGAGTAGTATCAGTACTTCAACTTTGTTGTTCTCTTTCAATATTGTGTTGACTATTACGAGTCTTTTTCTTCTCCATGTAAACTTTAGAAACAATGTTGATAGCCACAAAATAACTTGCTGGAATTTTGATTGGAATTTAATTGAAGTTATAGATAAAGATGGGAAAAATTTACATCTTGATAATATTGAGTCTTCCTATCCATGACTATGGAATATATCTCCATTTATTTAGTTCTTGGATTTCATTATCAGAATTGTCAATTTTCCTCATGTAGATCTTGTACAAGTTGTTACATTTCTACCTAAGTATTTTATTTTGGGGGTGCTAACCTAAGCTGTTATGTGTTTTAATTTCATCCACTTGATCATTGCTGGTACCAAGGAAAGCCATTGAGTTTTTAATATTAACTGTATATTGCAACCTTGTTAACATAATTTAGTTCCAGGAATTCTTTTTGATTATTTTGGATTTTCTACAAAGATGATCATGTCATCTGTGAACAAAAAAGCTTTATATATTCCTTCCCAATCTGTATAACTTTATTTCCTTTTCTTATCTTATTGCATTAGCAAGGGCTTCCAGTACAATATTGAAAAACAGTGGTGAGAAAACTACTGATGGTAGTTTTCTTGTAATGGCTTTATCTAGTTCTGGCTTTATATATGCTTTATCTATGCTGACTTCTTTATCTTTGCCTTTATCTATGCTGGCTTCATAGGATGAGTTAGGAACTATTACCTCTTCTATCTTCTGAAAGTTTTATAGAAAATTGGTATAATTCTTTCCTTAAATATTTGTTAGAATTCATCAGGGAACCCATCTGGGCCTGCTGTTTTCTATTAGTTTTCTGCTTTCTGGAAGGTTGTAAATTACTGATTCAATGTCTTTGATAGATATAGGACTATTCAGATTGTATATTTCCTCTTGTGTTAGTTTTGGCAGATTGTATATTTCAAGGAATTTGTCCATTTCATATAGGTTATCAAATTTGTGGGCATAAAGTTGTTCATAATATTTCTTGATTATTCTTTTAATGTTCAGGGTATCTGTAGTATATCCCCTCTTTCATTTCTACTAGTAGTTTGTGTCCTCTCACTTCTTTTCTTAGCCTGACTAAAGGCTTACTGATTTTATGGCCCTTTTCAAAGGACCAGCTTTTGGTTTCATTGATTTTTTCTATGATTTTTTGTTATCAATTGTATTGATTTTCTCTGTAATTTTTCTTTTCTTCCTCTTTCTTAGAATTTAATCTCCTCAAGGTAGAAGATGATTGATTTTTAGATCTTCTTTTCTAATATGTGCATTCAATGCTATAAATTTTCCTCTAAGCATTGCTTTTGCTGCATACCACAAGTCTTGATGAGTTATATTTACATTTTCATTTTCTTTTAGTTGAAAGTATTTTTATTTCTCTTGAAATTTCTTCTTTGGCCCATGTGTTATGTAGAGGTATGTTGTTTAATCTTTAAATATTTTGGGATGTTCCACTATCTTTCTGTTATTGATTTTTATCATAATTCCATTATGGTCTGATAGATGTTCCACCTATCTTTCTGTTATTGATTTTTATCATAATTCCATTATGGTCTGAAAAATAATTGCATTATTTTTTTTAAGTGTGTTAAAGTGTGTTTTATGGTCCAGAATGTGGCCTATCTGGTTAAATATTTATATGAGCTTGAGCATAATATGTTTTGTGTTGTTGTTGGATTAAGTAGTCTATAGATATCCATTATATCCAGTTGATTGATGGCATTGTTGAATTAAACTATGTCCTTACTCATTTTTTATATGCTGGATCTGTCCATTCTGAAAGAGAGGTATTGACATCTCCAACTGTAATAGTGGACTCACTATGTCTCCTTGCAGTTTCTATCAGTTTTTGCCTCATACATTTTATGCTCTATTTTTACCTATATATGGTAAGGACTGTTAAGTCTTCTTGGAAAATTGACCCCTTTATCATTATGTAATGCCCCTCTTTTTCTCTGATAACTTTCCTGGCTCTGAAGTCTGCTCTGTTTGAAATTAATATGGCTACTCCTGCCTTTTTTTTTTTTTTTTGATTAGTGGGTAGCATGATACATCTTTCTTCATCTACTTACTTTTAACCTATATGTATTTTTATAGTTGAGGTTTCTTGTGGAAAACATATAATTGAGTCTTATTTTTTGATCCACTTTGACAATCTTTGCCTTTTCATTGGTGCCTTTAGATCAGGACCTTCTAAATGATTATTGATATGGTTGGAGGATATATACCATATTTAAGAAAAAAATATTTTCTATTTCCTGTCCTTGTTCTTTGTTCCTATTTTTGTTTTTGACTCTTTTTTGCATTTTGAGTTTTTAATTGGACATTTTATGATTCATTTAGTCTAGCATATCAATTATACTTAAAAAAATACTTTTTAAAATGGTTGCCCTAGAGTTTGCAATATACATTTACAGCTATTCCAAGTTGACTTTCAAGTAACACTCTACTACTTCATGGGTAGTGCAAATACCTTATAATAATTCTAATTTCTTATCTTGTCCCTTGTATCAGTGCTGTCATTCCTTTAGCTTTTATTGGCATACCTCATTTTCTTGTGATTCTCTTTACTGTACTTCACAGATATTGTGAAGTACAGTAAACATGTTTTTTTTACATGTTGAAGATTTGTGGCAACCCTGTGTCAGCAAGTCTGTTGGTGCCATTTTTTTCCAACACTTTTTGCTCACTTCATGGAAGTGTCATATTTTGTTAATTCTTACAATGTTCCAAGCTTTTTCATTATTATATTTGTTATGGTGATCCATAATCAGTGCTCTTTGATGTTACTATTGCAAAAAGGTTATACCTTCCTGAAGGCTTAGATATAGTTAACATTTTTTAGCAATATATTTAAAATTAAGGTATGGGGTTAAGCAGTGAGAAACATAGGTGGCCATGGCTCCTAACATGCCGGCAGCTAAACCAGCTTAAGAGGGTCCTAAAGGCATCTGGGATGTGCTGCTGGGGCCACCTGGGGCCAGAAAATATACTTAGGCACCCAGATTGGTTGAAAACTTCTGTGTCTGCCATTTGGCCACTGGGGACATGCTGAGGGCCATGGCAGCTTCTGGCTCAGAGCTGGGAAAGCTGAAGGCAACTATGGATGCTGGGAAACTGGTAGTGATGAAATGGTTGTGGAGTGCATTGAGAAGAATTTGGAGACCCCTCCATGCAAAAATGGTTTTTTGCTAGATGCTTCCCTCAGACCGTGAGGCAGGCAGAAAGGCTTGATGACCTCATGGAGAAGTGGAAAGAGAAGCTTGATTTTGTGATTGAATTCAGCATCCCAGACTCTCTGCTGATCTGGAGAATCACAGGAAGACTGATTCATCCAAAGAGTGGCAGTTCCTACCAGGAGGAGTTCAACACTCCAAAAGAGCCTATGAAAGATGACATCCTCAGGCACCTTTGATCTGCAGATCAGATGATAATGAGAAGGCCTTGAAAATCTGCCTGGAGACCTACCACACTCAGACTACAATAAATAGGGCATCTACTTTGCCATTGATGCATCCCAGACCCCTGATGTGTTTGCAAGCATCCTAGCAGCCTTCTCTAAAGCCACATCCTAGTAACAGAAGGCCAGGTGAGACTGCATCACTGCTCATCACCCTGTGGTGTGATCCCTGCTCTTAAGTGCTGGGCAGAGGGGAGGGGTGGTCAGGGTAAGGATGGGGAGAGGTTGTCAGGGGTAGGATGGAGAAGGAGGAGTGATGGGGGCTCAAGAGAAGGATAGAAAGAGCCCCAGTGTGGTAGTGACGTGATTTCTTTTACATAGAGTAGGAGTCTTAAAAAGTATAAGCAAAGGGAAAAATTAATTTTTTAAAAACACTGGGAGATGCAGTATTATTTCTAAGGAATCACATTTTCATTTACTCTGGACTAGTGACAATGCTTTTTAAAGCCAGAGCCCTAAGACCTCACTTTTATCAGAACCTCATGCCAGCCCAGGAATATAGGACATCACACTGTTGTCCTGTCTGTCCTGTAGCTTTCTAGCCCTGGATCCCCATACCGTGAGATCAAGAAATCATCTCCACATTTGAAAGAGATATGAAGGGGCAGAGCAAGATGGAGGAGGAGTAAGAGGTTGCGCTCACCTTCTTCCACAAACACATCAAAAAAACGCACATACATGTAAAATGACTCATACAGAATATCAACTGAATGCTGGCAGAAGAACTTAAACTTCTAAAAAGGGCAAGAAACTCATGACATAACTGGGTAGAACAACAACAACAACAACAACAACAAAAACAGAGAATCAGGACAGGACTAGCATTCCCGAGAGGGAGCTGTGAAGGAGAAAAGGAACCCACCTCCTGGGAAGCCACCTAACTGACGGAAAGATCAGCTGAGTCAGAGGGACCTCAAAGTCACTGAGAAAAGTGCAGAAGCTGGACTGAGAACAGCAAAGCAGAGCGAGAGCCACACAGATCATCTGAACCACTGGCCCAGATACCACAGCCTGGGATGCTCAGGTGGGGGCTGGGCACTGAGACTTAGGCTCTGGAGGTCAGTCTCAGTGAGAGGACTGGGGTTGGCACTGTGGAAACAGCCTAAGGGGATAAGGAGCAGTGAGCCATGGGGGTGGGGAGGAATGGCTGGGGATGAGAATGCTTAGGCAGAGGGAACCTGGGAGAAGGTCCAGACCCGCAGGAGAGGCAAAGTGCCATTGTTGGGGAGGGCAAGAGGAGGAGGGGCGGACCTCCATAGGAAACACTGCGATGGAGTGTGCGTGCCCCCAGGGGCTCTCAGAGGGAGGAGTGGCTCTGGCACAGGCTACAGGGTGGTGGAAAGCCTCTTGCTGCTTTACGGGAGACTGGGCATTTCTTATGCAGGCTACAGGTAGCCAGGCATCTCTTATGTGGGCTAAAGGCATCAGTGGGCTAAGTGCAATGTGTTGCCTCTTGCACAATCTATAGGGGGCAGGGACAGACCATGGTGGTTGTCCCCAAACTCACAGAAAAAAAAAACACAAGCAAGATGAAGAAGCACAGAAACCATTCCCAGTTAAAGCAACAGAAGAATTCACCTAAAGCAGTCAACAATGAAACAGACTTCTGCAGTCTGACAGACTTTGAGTTCAAAAGGGAGATAGTGGAGTTCCCGTCATGGTGCAGTGGTTAATGAACCTGACTAGGAACCATGAGGTTGTAGGTTCGATCCCTGGCCTCACTCAGTGGGTTAAGGATCCAGCTTTGCCGTGAGCTGTGGTGTAGGTCGCAGATGTGGCTCGGATCCCACATTGCTGTGACTCTGGTGTAGGCCGGTGGCTACAGCTCCAATTAGACCCCTAGACTGGGAACCTCCGCATGCCACAGGCGTGGCCCTAGAAAAGACAAAAAACAAACAAACAAACAAAAACCCCAAACCAAAAACCAAACCAAAAAAAAAAAAAAAAACCCACAAGGGTGATAGTGAAAATACTGAAGGAATTAAGAGGGGATATGAACAGTAATGCAGATTCCTTTAGAAAGGAACTAGAAAATATAATGAAGAGCCAAGAAAAACTATAAAATTCATTTGCAGAGATGCAAACTGAACTAAAGGCAATAATGAGCAGAATAAATAATGCAGAGGAATGAATTAGTGATGTGGAAAGTAGAATAATGGAAATCACCCAATCAAGACAGCAGACAGAAAACCAAATGAAAAAATGTGTAAGCAATATAAGAGACCTATGGGATAATATAAAACAGGCCACTCTATGCATAATAAGAATTCCAGAAGGAAAAGAAAAAGAAAAGGGGATTCAAAATATATTTGAAGAAATTATGGCTAAAAACTCCCCAAATCTAAAGGATACTTATATCAAGAAACAGGAAGCACAGAGGGCCCCAAACAAGTTAAATCCAAACAGGCCCACACCAAGACATATTATAATAAAAATGGCAGAAGTTAAAGAGGATTCTAAAGCCAGCAAGAGAAAAGCAAAGCATTAATAATAAGGGAACCCCTATAAGGCTATCAGCTGATTTCTCTACAGAGACTCTACAGACCAGAAGAGAGTGGCAAGATATATTTAAAGTGCTGAAAGGAAAAAATTTGCAACCTAGAACACTCTGTCCAGCAAGAATATTATTTAAAATAGAAGGGGAAATAAAGAATTTCTCCAACAAACAAAAGCTAAAAGAGTACAGCAATACTAAATCCATTCTAAAAGAAATACTGAAAGGGCTTCTCCAAGTTAAAAAAAAAAAGTAAGAAGAATTAGGATGGAGGAAACCACAATTGGAAAGCAATCACTTAAATAAGCCAGCATACTTATCTAAACATGAAGATGTTAAAAAAAAAAGACATCAAAATCATACAATGTGTGGAAGGAAGGTAAGAAAATATAGATTCTTTTTTTTATTTTAAAGATGTGTTTGAGCCTATATGACTATCAAGTTAAAGCAAGCAGATATAGGAAGAGGTTAACATATGTAAAAAACAGGGCAACCGCAAATCAAAACTGAACATTACATTCACAAAAACTGAAAAGAAAAGTACTCAAGCATAAAACAAATAGAAACCATCCAACCAAAAAAAAGAATAGAAGAAAAGAAAATCAACTGGATAACAAGGTTTAAAATGGCAATAAATACATATCTATCAATAATCACCTTAAATGTCAATGGACTGAATGCACCAATCAAAAGACAAAGAGTGACAGATTGGTTTAAAAAGCAAAAACTTTCAATCTGCTGTCTACATGAAACTCACTCACCTTAGGGCAAGGGACACATATGTATTGAAAGTGAGAGCATGGGAAAAGATATTTCATGCCAATGGACAAGACAGGAAAGCAGGAATTGCAATATTCTTATCAGACAAAATAGACTTTAAAATGAAGGCCATAAAGACAAAGAAGGACACCATTTAATGGTTAAAGGATCCATTAAAGAAGAGGATATTACAATTATCAATATATATGCCCCTAATATAGGAGCACCTAGCTACTTAAAACTACTGACAGACATAAAAGGAGAAATTGATGGGATACAATCATAGTAGGAGACTTTAATACCCCACTCACATCCATGGACAGATTCTCTAGATAGAAAATCAGTAAGGCAACATAGTTCCTAAAAGACAATAGGTAAGTAAGACTTAATCGACATTTTCAGGACATTACATCCAAAAAAATCAGAATATACATTCTTCTCAAGTGTACATGGAACATTCTCAAGAATTGATCACATACTGAGGCACAAAGCTAACCTAAACAAATTTAAAATTATAGAAATTATTTCAAGTATCTTCTCTGACCACAATGGCATTAAACTAGAAATCAACCACAGGAAAAGAAATGAGAAAAAACTGACTACATGGAGACTAAACAGCATGCTAGTAAAAAACCAATGGATCAATGAGAAAATCAAGAAGGAAATTAGAGGAGTTCCCATTGTGGCTCAGTGGTTAACGAATCCAACTGGGAACCATGAGGTTGTGCATTCGATCCCTGGCCTTGCTTAGTGGGTTAACGATCCGGCATTGCCATGAGCTGTGGTGTAGGTTGCAGACACAGCTTGGATCCTGAGTTGCTGTGGCTCTGGTGTAGGCTGGTGGCTACAGCTCCAATTAGACCCCTAGCCTGGGAACCTCCATATGCCATGGGTGCAGCCCTAGAAAAGGCAAAAAGACAAAAAAAAAAAAAAGGAGTGAAGGAAATTAAAAAATACCTGAAAACAAATGATAATGAAGACACAATCACTCAAAATATTTGGGATGCCACAAAAGTAGTGCTAAGAGGGAAATTCATAGCAATACAGGCCTTCCTCAAAAAAAGAAGAAAAATCTCAAATTGACAACTTAACTCACCACCAAAATGAATTAGAAGAAGAAGAAGAACAAACAAAACCTAAAGTCAGAAGAAGGAAGGAAGTCATAAAGATCAGAGAGGAAATCAATAACATAGAGATTCAAAAAACAATAGAAAAAAAATCAATGAAACCAAGAGTTGTTTCTTTGAAAAGGTAAACAAAATTGACAAACCTTTGGCTAGACTCACCAAGAAGAGGAGAGAAAAAAATCCAAATAAAGAAAATAAGAAATGAAAAAGCAGAAGTCACAGTGGATACTATAGAAATACAGAAAACCATGAGATAATACAATGAACAGTGGTATGCTATCAAATTTGACAACCTAGAAGAAATGTACAACTTTCTAGAGACTTACAGCCTGCCCAAAACTGAATCAAGAAGAAATAGATCAACTGAACTGACTGATCACTAGAAATGGAATTGAATATGTCATAAAAACACTCCCTGAAAATAAAAGTCCAGGACCAGATGGCTTCATATGTGAATTCTACTAAACATCAAAGAACTTATACCCATCCTCCTTAAACTTTTTCAAAAGGTTGAAGAAGAAGGAACAGTCCCAAAGACATTCTTTGCTGTGATCATCATCCTAATTCCCAAACCAGACAAAGATACCACTAAAAAAGAAAACTATAGGCCAATATCTTTGATGAATATAGATGCAAAAATTCTCAACAAAATTTTATCCAACTGAATCCAACAACATAAAAAAGATTATACACCACAACCAGGTGGGATTCATCCCAGGTGCACAAGGATGGTTCAACATATGCAAATAAATCAATGTCATACACCACATTAACAAAAGAAAATTCAAAAACCACATGATCATCTCAATAGAAGCAGAAAAAGCTTTTGACAAAGTCCAACATCCATTCATGATAAAAACTCTTACCAAAGTGGGTATAGAGGGAACATACCTTAACACAATAAAAGCCACTTATGACAAAACCACAGCAAATATAATACTCAATGGAGAAAAGCTGAAAGCCTTCCCACTAAAATCTAGAACAAGACAAGGATGCCCACTCTCACCACTGTTATTCAATATAGTATTGGAAGTCCTAGCCACAGCAATCAGACAAACAAAAGAAATAATAGGCCATCCAAATAGGAAGAGAAGAGGTAAAACTGTCACTGTATGTAGATGACATAATTCTATATATAGAAAACCCTAAGGACTCAACCCAAAAACTACTTGAATGGATCAACAGATTCAGCAAAGTAGCAGGACATAAGATTAACATTCAGAAATCAGTCGCATTTCTGTATACCAACAATGAAATATTATAAAAGGAATACAAAAACACAATACCTTTTAAAATTGCATCCCAAAAAATCAAATACCTGGGAATACACCTGACCAAGGAGGTAAAGGACTTATATGCCAAGAACTATAAAACATTAATCAAGGAAATTAAAGAAGATGTAAAGAAATGGAAAGATATTCCATGCTCCTCGGTCGGAAAAATTAATATTGTGAAAATGTACATACTACCTAAAGCAATCTATAGATTCAGTAAAATCCCTCTCAAACTACCCATGACATTTTTCACAGAACTAGAACAAATAATCCAAAAATTTGTATGGAACCACAAATGACCCAGAATTGCTACAGCAATTCTGAGGAACAAAACCAAGCAAGAGGCATAGCTCTCCCAGACTTCAGGCAATATTAAAAAGCCACAGTCATCAAGACAGTGTGGTACTGGAACCAAAACAGACAGACGGACCAATGGAACAGAATAGAGGACCCAGAAATAAACCCAGACACCTTTGGTCAATTAATCTTTGACAAAGGAGGCAAGAATATAAAATGGGAAAAAGACAGTCTTTTCAGCAAGTATTGCTGGGAAACCTGGACAGCTGCATGCAAAGCAATGAAACTAGAACACACCCTCACACCATACACAAAAATAAACTCAAAATGGCTGAAAGACTTAAGTAGAAGACAAGACACCATCAAACTCCTGGAAGAGAACATAGGCAAAACATTCTTTGACATCAACCTTACAAATGATTTCTCTGGTCAGTCTCCCCAAAGCAACAGAAATAAGAGCAAAAATAAACCAATGGGACCTAATCAACCTGGCAAGTTTTGCACAGCAAAGGAAACTAAAAAGATAACAAAAAGACAACTTACAGAATGGGAGAAAATAGTGTCAAATGATGCAACTGAAAAGGGCTTAATGTCTAGAATATACAAGCAACTTATACAACTCAACAGCAAAAAAGCCAACAACCCAATGGAGAAATGGGCAAAAGACCTGAATAGAAATATCTCCAAGGAAGATATACAGATGGCCAGAAAACACATGAAAAAATGCTCAACATCAATGATTATTAGAGAAACGCAAATCAAAACTGCCACAAGGTACCACCTCACATCAGTCAGAATGACCATCATTAATAAGTCCACGAATAATAAATGCTGGAGGGGTGTGGAGAAAAGGGAACCCTCCTGCACTGTTGGTGGGAATGTAAGCTGGTACAACCACTATGGAGAACAGTATGGAGGTACCTTAGAAAACTATACATAGAACTACCATAGGACCCAGCAATCCCACTCTTGGGCATATATCCAGAGAAAACTTTCCTTGAAAAAGACACATGCACATGCATGTTCATTGCAGCGCTATTCACAATAGCCAAGCCTTGGAAACAACCCAAATATCCACTGACAGATGATTGGATCAGGAAGATGTGGTATATATACACAATGGAATACTACTGAGCCATAAAAAGAACAAAATAATGCCATTTGCAGCAACATGGATGGAATTAGAAACTCTTATACTAAGGTAAGTCAGAAAGAGAAAGACAAATACCATATGATATCACTTATATCTGGAATCTAATATATGGCACAAATGAACCTTTCCACAGAATAGAAGATCATGAACTTGTGGATGCCATGGCAGAGGTGGAGGGCGTGGGATGGATTGGGAGCTTGGGTCTAATAGATGCAGACTATTGCTTTTGGAATGGATTAGCAATGAGATCCTGCTGTGTAGCACTGGGAACTATGTCTGGTCACTCATGATGGAGCATGATGATGTGAAAAAAAAAGAATGTATACATGTATGTGTAACTGGATCACCATGCGGTACAGTAGAAAATTGACAGAACACTGTAAATTAGCTATAATGGAAAAAAATATAAATCATTATATTAAAAAAGTAGAGACATAGAGTGTGTTCCTGGGGGCAGTGGCTCAGCAAATCAGGTTTTCTGGAGTCCTGGGGCAGGAGGGGCAGGCTGGTCTCACTCCCTTCCCGGCTTACCAGCCCACCTGCTCTGGTAGGTAAGTTCTTATCCTCCACCCAGCATCTGCCACGGTCCTACACTCTTGCCTTCCTCCATCCACGACTATGAAAGGACACTTTTTAATAAATGACCTAAGCACCATTATCCAAAGATTGTCCTTTCTGTGCTCAAATCCTGTGACTGGGTTCACTTGACAGCACTCTGATGTATTATTTTCAATGAGGTGCTTTTCTTACCTGTCCAAATGCTGTCTTGTTTGGCCCCTAAATCAATAAAGTATGTTAAAAGTTTGTAAAAAAATAAATGAAATTTTGGTATGCACATTGTTTTTTAAGGCATAATACTACTGCATGCTTAATAGACTACAGTATGGTATAAACAAAACTTTTTTATGCACTAGGAAACCAAAAAATTCAGATGATTTGCTTTATTGTGATATTTACTTTATTGCCACGGTTTGGAACTAAATGTGCAATATCTTTGAAGTATGCCTGTATATAAGCATATGTGACTGCTGTTATTTTGAACGAACTGTTATGTTACATCAATTTAGAATAAACAAAATCAAAGTTTTCCTTTTACTTTGACTTATTCCTTCTCTGATGCTCTTCCTGTCTTTATATGGACTAAAGTTTATGACCTATACACTTTTCCTTCTCATGAAACTTATTTTCACATTTCTTGCAAGGCAGGTCTACTAGCAACCAATTCCTTCAATTTTTTTTTGTTTGTTTGTTTATTTTTATGGCCACCCTGTGGCATATGGAAGTTCAGGGCTAGGGGTTGAATTGGAGCTGCAAGTGTAGGCCAACACCACAGCCACAGCCACACCGAATCTCAGGCAAATCTGTGACCTGTGCTGCAGCTTGCACAGCAGTTTGTCAGTTATAGTTCAGGGGTTTCTACGCTGGCAGTAGTTCCTGGAGAGGTTTCTGCTCTACTGGATAGTGATTCTCTCTATTCCTCTGTTATCTCTCTAATTTGAGGGGCAGTGCTTCGCCCTGTGACACCACTTCTCTGGCAGATATTAGAAGTGTTGTTGGTTTTTCAGTCTGTTCAGGTTTTTACTTGCTAGGATGGAGTGGCCTGGCCAGAAACTGGAAATCCTGCGAGATTTTGATTGAAATAATGTTAAATATATATGTCACTTGAGGAGAATAGACATGGTTATACTACTGAGTTCTATTTTAATGAGTGTAGTAAATCTCTCCAATTATTTAAGTTTTCTTTAGTGAATTTCAGTAAGAACTTATGGTATGCTTTATAGTGCTTTTAAAACATATTTTGTTAGGTTTTCCTTTGGTTCTTTGTATTTATTTTTGTTTTTATAAATTTTAACTCAGAAACATAGTTTTTAGTCATTTGTAGCTATGCATAGAAATGAAATTGATTTTGCATATAAAGCTAAAATTTTATTTACTGATTTTTAACTTATTTCTAACTTATTTTCCTTATAGCCAGAGATCATAGTTTGCATGATTTCAATTCTTTGACCTTAAAAATATCTGTAATGGCACACATAAGTTTTGTTATAACTTTGTCATGGAGAGAAGCCACTCTCTTCATAAATTCAAGATAGATTTCTAAGGTGACTGACTTGGTATCCTCAGCCCTGTGGTTCTTGAGTTTGAGGCGGGGGTGGGGAGCTGCTCTGTAGGAGAATTTGGGATTTTTTTTGGCTGTCCCCATGGCATGCAGAAGTTCCTGTGCCACAGCGGTGACAACACCAGATCCCAACCTGTTGAGCTGCCAGGAAACTCAAGAATTTAGGATATTTGTAAGAGCATTTTTTTGTGGTGGAAGCTGGGGATACTCCACTTCCTGTGATAGAGGGGGAAGTTGTCCTACATCTTGCATGACCTGAAGGTCTTATGAGTCATTCATGTAGATGAAAAATCCAGTTTTAATTATTTGAGCCTGGAAACAACTTCATTATATATGCCAACACAAAACATTTTCTGTACAGTTTTAATATATAATGAATTTCTCTGGTATGCAGCTGCCAAGTACATTCAATATGACTATAATTGTTTAGCCTTTATATCTAGATTTTAAGCATAAATAGTACCATGATAATCAGATGATTATTGTCTTATATTCATATTGGTTGATTATGAGTAGGTACAAGAATATTATTTCTTATGACACTTAGTGTAGTGATGGCATCAAGTCATGTGTACTTACATATTGAAATACATTATTATTTTATTTTAAATTCCTTTTTAATTTCCTGTTTGCATTGCAGTTAGGACATTAAATTGGTTTGTTAAATTTAGGTATGTTTATAAGTTATATATTCTAAGAACTTTATTCCATGATAGTGCAAAAGTGTTACAAAATATTTGTAATAAAAGAAGGCTCTGAGTCAGTGTTTAGAATCACTGGTCTAAATAGAGAATAAGTTGGTGAACCATAAATGGCAATTCTCTTCATAAACAGTTTTAAAGTTTCACCCAAGTCCACAAGTACAGTGGTCTAAGAGTGGCGGTAATCTTAAACTCTTGTACAAAAGGATTGTTTAAAAGTTAATTTTTTTCTTGTTAAGGTGATAGGAAGGTTTTCTGTGTGTGTGTGTGTGTGTGTGTGTGTGAGAGAGAGAGAGAGAGAGAGAGAGAGAGAGAGTTTGTAAGGATGGAAGGAGTAAGGAAACTAAAAGCTTTCAGAGAAATAATCTGAAGGAAGTAAAGTTTAGACAGGTGGTGTCTTTTTTTTTTTCCTTTGTGGCTTACATTTGGTGCTGCTAATATTTTCGTTTTCAACTAGAAGGCTAGCAGGGAATAGCTCTAAAGGACTGGAATCATTTCAGATTATTTGTATATAATCTTATTTAAATAGTCAGCATGTGGAAACTCGATTAGAATTCTAATATGAAACTAATCTTTTTTGTAGTTCATTAAGGAATTGAGGTAAAACCATATAAATATTCTTAGATGGTAATATTGGTGAAAGTAATTATATTTGTATAAAGAACAACATTAAATCTGATGTGGATTTTCGTCGTTCTTATGCCATGGGGATATGTTTGAAAATTCTTTAACTACTCTTACACCTCCCTGTTTTGGAATTGCTTACCTCTTCCTCTAACTCTGCCTTTTAGATTGTCTGTTTAGTCTGTTGCTATAGCAGTCACTACTGTGCTTCCTATTATTTGGTTAAAAGTCAAACTTCTGCTGTAGGTGATAGACATGGCAATTTTACCTCAGCAATTGGCCATGATAAAGGATGGTGTGAACAGATCATGACCCTACCGCAAATTCTGTGTGAGTGTGAGCTCTGTATATTACAAGCTGAAAAAGTAGGATCTCTAAGCTTGTTTATGAAGCCAAATATATAGTTACTGGCTCTTAGAATTGAGACTAAGAACTAGCTAGCAGACGTCTGATTCATATGCCTTATATGATGGAGGAGATAGACTTTTATGATTCACATTTTCTCCTGACCAACTGCCAACTCTCTTTTCTGACTGACTGACCAAATGTCAAATATCCTTCGGAGGTTTTTTTCTCCTGTTTTTAGTCAATCTGTAAATCTCATTACTTTTCTAGAAGTCTTTTCAATTTTTTTTTTGTATTTACTTTTCCATTACTTTCTACATAGTTTTCCAGAGTGTACTTTATTTACAATGTTATTTTCAATGTGTGTATGTAGATATGAGTCATTTTCCTTAAAATTATAATTTCATATATAACTGGACTGCTACATATCATATTGATGTTTTCACTAATTCTTATTAATACATATTATTAATTCTTATTAATATATATTAATAGGAATTAATAGGAATACTGAAAATGATGAATGGGTTCTGTGATTATGTTATTATGAATTATATTAAGCATATTTTTATTCTCAATAATTTTGTATAGAAAAGTTTGGGTGAAGTATCAGATTAGAGGAATTCAATGAATTTCAAAAATAATTATAAAAATTATTATAATTAAATAAATGTCAAATATAGATAGGCCAGTCTTTCAGGGAATTTGATTATGTCCATATGTATCTGACATGACCTTCATTTCTGACAACCATATATTCGAATCCTTGAAAACACACAAACATCTGTTCTATTTTCGAATATTACATGGAAGGAGAAGAAGAATGTCCATCAGTAACTAGTTCTCATGCTTTACAAAGTTCATTGAATGCAGGATTTTCCTTTTATATAACCTGAATTCCTACTACTGTAATGTAATTTCCCTTTTACAGATTCTAAATGGAGAACATCTGGTCACCATCTTTCTTCCTTTCTTTTACCTTTTGCCAAAGCCATTATCAGAACCCTATCCTCTGACCTCTACTATTCAAGTCTGACCCTTAAAAATCCCACTTTATTTATTTATTTTTTTTCCCCCCATGGCTGCGTCTGCGGCAAATGGAAGTTCCTGAGCTGAGGACTGAATTCAAACTGTAGCTGTGACCTGAGCTGCTGCAGTAGGATTATTTTTTTTTGGTCTTTTTGCTATTTCTTTGGGCCGCTCTCGCGGCATATGGAGGTTCCCAGGCTAGGGGTCGAATCGGAGCTGTAAACACTGGCCTACGCCAGAGCCACAGCAACGCGGGATCCGGGCCGCATCTGCAACTTACACCGCAGCACACGGCAACGCCGGATCGTTAACCCACTGAGCAAGGCCAGGGACCGAACCCGCAACCTCATGGTTCCTAGTCGGATTCATTAACCACTGCACCACGACGGGAACTCCCCACTTTATTTTTGTCTGTGGTGTTTGGGCATGGTGCACAGGCTGCAGATTCTTTGACTGCCTCAGCCTTAGTGGATACCTTATTTTTTGACCTTTGCTAGACTCAGCTCCTGAGCACTGGGTCCACTGATTTTCATACCACAAGTCAGCCCTGCTCCACTTTCTAGACCAAAGAGAACACACAGAAGACGGTAATAAACAGCCTCAACTCCCCATGGAGGCTGACGCTATTAATTATCCTCCCAATTCTAGAAACAGGGGACTCCCCACTGGCCAGTGGGATATCCAGATAGTCTTAGCTGCTAACTAGAAATGGCATTTGCTGGTCACTACCCTCTTAGGTCACTCTGCACAGTCACATCTCTCTTTGAAGCCTACGTGTAATTGCTAGGAATCTGCGAATCCTCTGAAATTGCCCATAAGACATTATATGTGGGATATGTTATTTTCTGACCCTGTAGCTTTCAGCGGTTTCCAAAGAGGAATGTACTACAAGTTTAAAAACAACTTATATTTTAGAGATGTATACTGAAGGATTTAAGAGTGCAATATCATGACATCTATAGCCAACATAAAATAAAATTTAAGAAACAATTTTCCTTGCTTCCATATATCCTTGTGCCCAGCATTGGGTGTTTCCTTTGGTACTTGACACCCTACCTTGCCCTATTCTGTCTCTTTCCTGTGTTGATACCAAGGTCCTGAGACCCTTGTATATTATGTCCAGAAGGCAACTGCCAGTCTGTCTGGCTTCCTAAATTTAACTGGCTTCTTTCCCCTCATAAGAACTATAATATATGCATTTGGAAATGCCATTAACAGTAGAGCAATCCTGACTTTGCTTCACAGGCCTTCTAAACTCTGCATGGTCAGTTAGGGTAGCTAAATATCTCCCACTATCTTTGTCTACTTACTCAGTAAATGTTATGTTGGGTTCCAATTTTTTGTGTCACTACATCAGCTGGTGAAACCATTAGTCAAAAAGATATGGAAGATAGAAAGATATGAAATATGAAAATCTGGGTATCTTAGTCTGTTATTCTCATATCAAATTTGTTATTGTAATCAGAGAAGAAAGATACAGAAAGGGAATAATTAAGCATGTGGGTGATCATATCCCCTAAACTTAAAAAAAGAGATAAAGTCTAAAACTTGGTCTAAATCTGGGACAAAAAAACTGGAATTGAGGCTGTCTTGGAAAATTGGTGACATATGGTTACCATAGTGAAGTAGAATCATACTGTGTGAGGTTAAAAATAACATTGGAAAATTAGACTTGAATGAATATTGCTATAACAATCTATAAATGGAAAATCTTAGAATGGCTTACAATATTGTTACTTCTTTTCACATTTTGAGAAGTAAATTAATACATATTTCTTTCTTGTATAGTTAGTTATCTCCTAACACTTTTTTCCCTTTGGATAGCAACTATTCTGCCACTAAAGGCATTTTGGGGCTAAAATGGACCAAGGGTTCCTTACAGATTACTTTCCTGAGGTGGGTAAAAGGAGTCCGGAAGTCACAGTTTACTCCTTTCATACTCAGAGAAGTTTTACTTTTCTGTTCTGCTCTGTTTTAGATAGCAGGGGATCAGAGTTTGGATAAGGTTGGAATTATCAGGGCATAGACTAGACTATTGGACCAGGAAGGGATCTTAGAGACCATCTGGTCAAACTTTTCAACTGAGGAAACAGGTCAAGGATTGGCAGGTGATTTGCCTTGACTCATTGGGCTGTCAGAGTTGAGGGTGATGCCCATTCTCACGGATCCTGGATGCATATTCTTCCTGTGCCACCATATAGCTCCCTGGCTACTTGGCTACCTTCTGGGCTGCAACAGTTCCCTCCTCTTCCTCTTTCAGGTGGAAGGAATAAAATCCCAATATAAATGAAAAATAATCCTAACATTATGTCTCTCTTTTTACTCATTTTGAGAGTAGGGTTTGATTCAGAAACTGCGTATTGCTCTTTCAGTGGTCCTGGGACCAGAATTATTATGTGAAGCAAAGATAGGACACTTTTATTTTATTTTTATTTTTTATTTTTTGCCTTTTAGGGCCGCAGCCTGTGGCATATGGAAGTTCCCAGGCTAGGGGTTGAGTTGAAGCTACAGCTTCTAGCCCACACCACAGACACAGCAATGTGGGATCTGAGCCGCATCTGTGATCTACACAACAGCTCACAGCAACACTGGATCCTTAACCCACTGAGTGAGGCTAGGAATTAAACCCGCATCCTCATGGATACTAGTTGGGTTTGTTAACTGCTGAGCCAGAAAGGGAACTCCCAGGGCACTTTTATTTTTTATTGAATTAGTTATCTCCTAATAGTTCCCAGTAAGATGACTGGGTGTCATTAGCTGAGATATCTGTTCAGAAAAGGTAATTTAAATGTACAGTGAAAAAACATCAATGTAAATGAACTATTTTGGATACCCAATTATAATTGTAGGTTAATTATCAGCCCAAATATTTTAGTTTTTATGGGACAGTGGAAGAAGACATGAGGTAGGTGATCACTTTGCCAAAGTTTTTAGTGTTATCTATTTAGTTGTCTGGAGTTATACTCTTGCATTGACAGAAATTAACTTCACAGCTGATACCAAGAATTAACTCAACAGAATGTACTCTCATAATAAACCCTTAATATACTTATTTCATAATAAAAAGGCTAGGTATATTTCTTTTCTCTTTTTTTTTGTCTTTTGTCTTTTTTGTTGTTGTTGTTGTTGTTGCTATTTCTTGGGCCGCTCTCGCGGCATATGGAGGTTCCCAGGCTAGGGGTTGAATCGGAGCTGTAGCCACCGGCCTACGCCAGAGCCACAGCAACGCGGGATCCGAGCCGCGTCTGCAACCTACACCACAGCTCACGGCAACGCCGGATCGTCAACCCACTGAGCAAGGCCAGGGACCGAACCTGCAACCTCATGGTTCCTAGTCGGATTTGTTAACCACTGCGCCACGACGGGAACTCCTCTTTTCTCTTTTTTTAATTGAAGTATAGTTGATTTACAGTGTTAGTTTTGGTTACACAATATGGCGATTCAGTATTTTTATAGATTATATTCCATTTAAAGTTATTATAAAATATTGGTCATATTCCATGTACGTTACATCCTTACCTCTTACTTATTTTATGCTTAACAGTTTGTACCTCTTGGTCCCTTTCCCCTATCTTGTCTCTCTACCAACCCCTCTCCCCACTGGTAATCACTAGTTTGTTCTCTATAACTTTGATTCTGTTTCTATTTTTTATATTCATTCATTCATTTTTTAAATTCTACATGTAAATAAAACACAGTATTTGTCTTTCTCTCACTTATTTTGCTAAGCAAAATACCCTCTGTGTCCAATGTTAGCGTAACGGGAAAATTTGTGAGTAACTTAAATTCCAACAAGAGTAGATAGGTTAAATAATTATATTACATTCAAAAAGGAAATACCCCGCAGTTGTAAAAAAAATATTGAGGATACTCTGGTGATTTGGAAAGAGCTCCAGATTTTCCTGATGGTAAACTCCTGAATTAGCCAGCTTTATCTGCTGAATTGTAGTCAAGTGTGGACAATTTGAAACCTAGAGAAGCTCAAGGGGAACAGTTCTTTGAGGTTAGATGTTCTCCCAAGAGGGCAGGAAGTGGAATGGGAAGGGTTCCATAATCCTGGTTTCTCCTTTGAACTTCACAAATCTATTAAGTCATCTTCTTCCTCAGGGTGAGAAGAGAAGCCAGGAGTAACACTACTAGTGATCCTCATTTTACCAAGGAGGAAACAACACAGGAGGGAAAAAGTGTCCCTCCAGATATACCCATGTTCCCTTTTCACTTTCCTTTCATGCCTTAAATCTGCTTAACATGTTACCAAAGAGTAGTGCTCTCAAAATACAGGCTCATTTATTCCATCTGTTTCCACAAGGACCTTGAGAAGCTTCTTGTAGCCTACAAAAATGAAACAAAAAAAAATCTTAAATTTGCCTTCTGGAGTTCTAGACAAGAAGACATGGACTCAGTCCCCACTGAATCCCCAGTATGTGTGCTCTGCTTGAGGTATAACAGGCATGCAATAGATACATTGGAATATGTAATAGACCAACAACAAGTAGATGCTGAAGGTTATAGTCATTCTCTATTCACCTTTAACGCCCCACCTCCTACTCCACCCCTCCATATATGCTGGTCATTCCACATCCCTCATCCTCCTTGTGCTTTTAAGGCATGATGTTTCCAAGAGCAGAATATTCTTACATCTCTTTTCTGTCACAATCTTACTCATGTTTTAAGATATTAGAGAGTTTCACTTCCTTTATGACATATTACCTGGTTCCCCTCATCAAGATGAATAGTTCTTCCCACTCTACTCTTAAAACATGTTTGCAGTCCATGTTAGTTCTTACGTCATTTCACTTCATGTTATAGTTAGATCTTTTTATGTCTCTTTTACCTGTTAGATTATTAACTCCTCATGGAAGCTTATTTTATTGTATATGGTGGCTAGCATGGGCACCAACCTATAATAAGAATTAATAAATTTTTTTCAAATTGAATCATGTTAAATTTGAAAAAAAAAACAAGCATTTATTTGTATGGCAGTGATTCTTTGGATGCACAAATAATTATTATATTATGGTCAATATAAATTTTGTTTTGTGAAAATATTGGCATTTTTCAAACACTTATCCAAATAATAGTGGATTTTAGAACAGAATTTCAACATCAAAGAGATTTTGGGATTGAGGTTGGGGGAAAGAATGTGGCCATTTAGATGGAGTAAAGTAAAAGTACAGATGGCATTTAAATTACCCTATAAATTTTATTGCACACTGGAAAGAATGTTAAATGACTACACAAATTTGACTGTTTTAGTAATTAATTGGGGAGTACAAATTTTTGACTTGCATAGGATGTATATTTGAACTAGATTTTTAAGATGTTTGGATTTTAACTGTTTAACTTAATCACAAATTCTCTTAATCTACATTTGGAATTTTTGTTTGGATTCTTAGGCTCCTATCAACTAAATTGTTTGGGTCAGAGGCATTTGTTTCTGATACATGGGAAAGAACCTGGCTAGCCTGTTTTCTGACAGGAGGAAGTAGGAGTAATACATACATGGCTTTTGCCCTTTAGAATCCTGGGGCTATCCCTTGGGAATAGGAGGATGCTAGGGAATACTAGGATAAAGTATTCAGATACATTCTTTTTGCATTTGATAAAGAAGCGTAACTGTTTGCAGGTAGTGGAATAAATATATAAGATATAGAGTGATCATGGTGTCTTTGGAATGAAAGAGGTGTGTACTGATGCTTTCAAATGATAGGGGTTTTGTTGCTAGGTTGAGCAGGAATCTGTGAGGTGGTTTATTTCCCAAATTGGCTCCAGGTTCACATTTTTCCTGGCATCCCTCAGCAACAGTGCAGGAGTGCTGCCAAGGTCCCAGGTAGGAGCACACCAGAGGACAAGAGAAGTTGCTGTAGGTATACCATCTGCCCTGAGCGTGCTCAGGCAGGTTTCCTTCTTTCTCATATCCCCAGACTTGGAAATCTGGATGGCACATGTGTGTGGCTGGCTGCCCTCCTGAGACATTTTTAAAGCTCTACCCAAGAACTTTTAATAGAACGTGGTGTTGGTTTAGATCATTGGCTATGGCAGCCTTGAATTTCTCAAGTAAGTGTAAGTCAAGCAATATTTACATCCCTGCTAACTGCTGTTTTTGAAACATTCAGATGCCTGCCCACACAATGAAATGTAATATGACCCAATTTGGACAAACAACTATCATTTCTGTTAAATAATAGTACACCATGTGCTTAACAGTTAAAATTATCTTAATTGAGAAGATTTCAGTTATACTTTTTGGAAAGCTTTTATGAGAATAATACCCAAGGGCAACCAACAGAAGATCAAATCCTGTGAATTTAAGATTACTTAGTGAGCATCTTCTAGTACTTCCCCAGTGACAGGTTTTCCAGCATGATGAAACGTTAAATGTAAATACTGAACACAAAGATAGTTTATGGCAATAAGGAGTTTATAATCTGGTTGGTGGCTTTCCCTGGAATTATTTGTCATTGAGTGAATGAGCAAATAATCAAATGGTTATGCATTGGATTTATTTTTCTGAGACACCAATCTGATCATGTGTAGAGCACCAGAAAAGCCTGAGTGGGGAAATGACTCCTGATGTAATGAGGGGAGAGTAGTTACATACATCAGGTCCTCAAATGCAACAGTATATGAGGTAAGGGTCAAGAGTGTTGTAAAGTCCTATGAAAGTTCAGGGACTGGAAAAATCATATTTGGAGAGGTTTACAGAGAACTTTGACCAAGTTTAATTCCCGTCTAATTAAACTTAGGACTGGGAATTCTGAGATGACTAAATCATGTACTCAAGCGTTAAGCTGGATTTTGGGAGATGGAAACCAGAATGAAAAAGCATATGATCATGACATAAAGAGTGATCCAATAGAGGTAAAAATGCATTATGTATAGAATATAAGTTACATTTAACAAACCTGAGGACAGAAAACTGAGAGGGAGACCTGAAGTCTAAATGATGCATTGTCACATTCTAGGGATACAATTTATAGAGTCCTTAATAAGCTGGTTATGGTGCCAAGAACTTAATGAGAATTTTTGACTTTAATTCTCACAGCATCTGTGGAGATAGGTACTTTGGTTATCTCTACCTTGCTATGAAAAAAATTAATCTCCGGGAGGTATGTTACCTTGATCTAAGTCATACATCTAGGATGTATGGAAGACAGGGTTTGCACAAGGGCATTCTGACTCCAGAGCCATGTAACTACTAAGTCATTCTGCCACCTTATCCCTGACCTGATTGATAATAACCCTCCAATATTTATTGGAATGAGATCCTTCACTCCATCAACTACACCATATTACTTAGCTATCGCCATCTCTCATCATTATTCTTATACTCTCTTAGCTGCCTGTCATGCCTCTAGACATCTCTTCTTCAAATTTACTCTACCATCTTTGGAAAACACAGATCTGATCATATCTCTCCTTTGTTAAAATAGTGTCCAGTTGCCTTTACGAACAAATTCAAACTTAGCACGGCAGATAGTGTCCTTTATAATCTGGCTCTAGTCCAGTTTTCCTTTGCAATCCCATCATCTTCAACTCTGCCCTCTTCTCAAGCCTCTTAGATGTCCCCACCATACTCAAAAATGCTTCAGTTCCAAAACTCTAGAAGAGCCCTAGCGGCCCTTTAAAATCCTATTTTTTATGCCTTCTGAGAAGGCATGTAGGGGAAAAGTTGAAATTGTAAGAAATAGATCGAAAAATAGGTTGGAGTTCAAAAAAAAAAAGACGTGGAAAGACAAGCCACGTTTGGAATTTGTTAAGCAGACAATGAAGAGCTGCTGAAGACATTTGAATGAGGAAATAATTTATCATGGTGGTTCTTTAGAAGGATTAGTTTGTAGGAGTGGGCAAAATCAGAATTGTTTTATTTTTAATTAAATAATTAAACAGGAGTACTCAATTTAGGAGATCATCAATCAAAGGACTACTTCTAAATCTATATTTAGAACTCTGGAATAAAATGACAAAGACAATTTATTTGTAAGTCAAGTATGCTAAAATTGCCTAATGAGTTCTGGATTATTTTGGAATAAAGAAACTTTGAATCTTGAGTTACCAGAGGAAACTATAACCAGTCTACTGTTTATTCATAAATTAGTCAGTTGCTAGAGTCTGGCCAAATCATACACAACTTTAAACTTCAAGGCCGACTAGAAAAGAATTTAAGCTTTGCATAATGACAGGTTCATTAACTGAACCTTAAAATTGCTGCCTTCTTTTGATATGACATGTAGACAATCCCTGAATTTTGACCGTTTCAGTATATTATTACAGTTAGTGTTAACAACAATATCAATTTCAGCAGCCATTTTAGAGAATTTTAGCAAAAGGAAAAATAATCTAATATATGCTTGTCCTATATATTGCTAACTTCATTCCCTGAAGGTTTGTTTTAATAAAATTACTCTTGGTATGCCAAAGAAAACTACAGAATTGGCTATCCCTGTGACAAATGGTTAAAAAAAATCCATTAAAAAGCTTTGAGTTAAGCCAACTAATACTTTTTTCCCCAAATTCTTTGAAATATTCCAACAACCTTCTTTTTAGTGGAATCATCTTTTAATCTATCCACCAAAATAGCCTTAAAGATAGTTTAAATCTATTTAACGATAAAGAAACATAGCTGGATGACTAAGAATAAAATGAACATATTATGCAAAATGAACAAGTTATGACCAGAAACTTATTACTCAACCACAAGAATCTTTCAGAAATTAATGTAGAGCAATATTAGATTAGTCTATTTTCTTGAGCAAAAGTTAGTTTAAAAGCTATAGTAGAAATTAAAAGATAGGAAGGGTAAAATATATCAGGGCTACTTTAAAAAATCACAGGTTGTAATAAGCAAAAGGAACTTTAAAATTTTAAAATATATTACATGTATAAGTGGGTATATGAGGTTTTATAGAGACTCAAAATCATGAACTATTCACTAAAAGTTGTTTTCCCTATTAATGTCTATATAATACGCATCAATAATTTTCCTTTGTCTCTTTTCAAATTATTTTTCTTTCAAGAAAAGTACATGCAAAATAAACTTGCCATTTATTACAGAGCTGTTCTTCCACCAATGCTCCACACTTGCTGCCAAATATTTTTGAAACAGTTTAAAATATGTTTTGCCATTCAACATCTGTTTCTTCTCCAATTTTTTTGAACATGGAAATAGCTGTAGATAAGGGAAACTTCTCTGAAATGTCAGACTTTGTTGTACAAATATATTATAACATACACAGCTATATCTTGAGAATGAAAACTACTAATTTGTGACATTGATAAAAGCAAAACTTAAAAATGCTGTTAGGATAGAAACTGACATTTTATAGATTGAATACATACATTCCCTTTTTCTGATACTTTGAGGCTAACAGGACTAGCTAAAAGCAACATTTTTTAAAAACTGCAGCTTAAACTCTTTTGGGAGTGAAATATTTCCAAGTAGATTATAAAAATTAATTTTGCCACTGGGAAAAATAAAATATGCATTGATTTTTAAAGGTTTTCAATATTGATCAAATATATATTCAGAACTTATCATTGTTCAATGCATTGGCTTATTTGCTATGTTGTGGTAGTTTAAAATCTTAAAAATTTCAAACTAAGCTTCCTACACTGATATTCCATGTAATCCTCAGTGTGGCAATAGCTATGTGGTAAAAAAAAAAAGGCAAAAAGCACTCTTTGAGCAGATAACTTGATTATTTTAGGTTTCTCTACTGTGGAATTTTCTGACTCTAATATGTGTCATGAATCTTGAAGAGGGGTTATAGATTCATGTTTCACAATCCACTTTAGCCACAGAGCTTCTTTTGGTGAGAGAGGATGGGGTACATAGTTCTTATTTACGTATACATATTAATATATGCACATGTACCCACTGGTTTGTTGACGCTAAATAAAACTGTTAAATAAAGAGCCACCAGCTGCCAAATGTTTTTTTTTCTTTTATTTGCCTCTATGGGATTTCTCAAATAAGGTTCATTTCTTACCTCTTCTTTAATTCATTCCACAGTCCTTCCCATCCTTTCTTTTATTCCCCCTCCAAACCAATGAAGATAAATCTGGTCTGTCAACTAAGGCTATGTTAATTTTCTGGCATATCCACCTCACTTTCTTCTCCTTCCTCTAAATTTCTGGTATTCTTCTGCCTTCCATTCCTCTTACCAAATAAAAAAGAATTGATTACCAAGCACTTGGCTTCAGCATTCTTAGGCTGCTTTTTACTTTGTTTTGCTCTACAGTCCCTGAGTGGTGACATTTTCCTGATCTTTTCAGGGGCTAACCGCTATCTATTATCTGCCCTTTTATCCAAACCCATAACAGTAGGGGAAGGTCTCATATTAGTCATTTTTTTTTCTTGGTTAATCTATTCTGGTGTTTCAGTTTGGTGCTTTGACTACATGAGTATGTGTTTGGAGGACTTGGACTGGCCAGACTTCCATTCTCATTCCCCTGGAGGCTTCTGGGAACTGAGAGGGCTGTGACCCACTTTCTGAGACTCTCCAAGATTATCTGATATGTTCCTCTCTACAGCCCCTTCCCTTATCCATTGTCCTTTCCTCCCATCATCAAGTTCAGTCTGTTGCATTGAGTTATTAAGTTTTCCACTTTGTATTTTATATTTGAAAACATATCTTAAAGTTAATATTATATTGCAATTTAGTATTTTTTAGCATTATAGTAATATTTTTCACAAAAATATGTATCTGTGAATGGAAGGCAGAAAAACTTCAGTTTGACCATAAAAGATAGGTAAAATTTGAACATAGATGGGGTTTCATTTGAGAATGAACACAGTGAGGTAGGACCAAGCAGGGCATGTTTGTTCATGAGGCATATTATATACAATGAGAAGAGAAGGTCTTGGTTTTGGCTAGAGCTGTGTTTGAATCATGGATTTTCCAATTATTAGTGCCTTGGGCAAGACAATGCAACTCTCTGAGCTACAGTTTCAAGAGCTATGTTGTGTTTCAGAGAGAAATGAGGACATAGATTGGGGAAAGTTGATTATTATATTTGATGTCAGAGAAAATAGGGCACCACTGAATACTATAGAAAATTAAAGAATGAAAATGCAAATTATAAAAGACATTAATATTAGTAACATACAATTGGGGATTAATGGATCTTGTCTGAATGGCCAGCTATTCGGTTTTAGTGATTAAACATTATATGATTAGATTTAGAAGTTTGAAGTCCAATTTGAGGGAACAAGTATCAAAGATTAGAAAAGGCAAAATATTATGAATATATTTCTGTTCATGATGTGTACTTCTGAGTGTAGTCTTATATCTTAGAGTTTCTCTCTACAGATTTATTGACTTATCAATTGATCCATTAATTTTCCATTGTACATTACTAATATTAATGTGTTATACCACATATGGACTGCACTTGAGTTATGTGGAGCTTCCTCTGAGAACCTAGAAATAAGGTAAGATATCCTCTGAGAGTCGTATTATGAAAACAACACACAATGCTTCAGAAAAGAGATCTACGAAGCTATCTTAATGACACTAGATGACTATTGGGTCAACAAGACTTGTGTACAACCCTGATAAGCCAACTATATGAGGTCCTGATTGGCTAGAATAGCTCAGAGAGAATAAGAAGAGTCATGCCATGAAACATTGACAGTATGCATCCCTGCATTGAACAGGCAAGAGTTCATCTTAAATTACCTAATACTTTAAATATTACTATCCTGTTGGAAGTGTGAGGACTCCAGTATTGTTCTTTTTCAAGATTACTGTGGCTCCTGAGGTTGTGGCTCCCGATATACTTTAGGGTTTTTTTTTTTTTCCTATATCTGCAATAAAACATAATTGGGATTTTGAAAGAGATTATATTGAATCTGTAGATCACTCTGAATTATATGTACAGTATAAGCAGAAATCTTCTAATCTATGAACATGGATTTGTTTCCATTTATTTGCACCTTACTGATTTATTTCAGCAAAGTTTAGTTTTCACTGTACAAGGCTTTCGCTTCCTTAGTTTATTTCTAAGTATTTTATTCTTTTGAATACTATTGTAAATGGGTATATTTTCTTAATTTCATTTTCAGTTTATTCATTGTTAGTATAGAGAAATGCAAATGAATTTTGTACATTGATTTTGTATTCTGCTTTGTTAAATTCATTTATTAGTTCTAACAATTTTTTTTTGTCTTTTGTCTTTTTGTTGTTGTTGTTGTTGCTATTTCTTGGGCCGCTCCCGCGGCATATGGAGGTTCCCAGGCTAGGGGTTGAATCGGAGCTGTAGCCACCGGCCTACACCAGAGCCACAGCAACGCGGGATCGGAGCCGCGTCTGCAACCTACACCACAGCTCACGGCAACGCCGGATCGTTAACCCACTGAGCAAGGGCAGGGATCGAACCTGAAACCTCATGGTTCCTAGTCGGATTCGTTAACCACTGCACCACGACGGGAACTCCAGTTCTAACAATTTTTAAATGGAATCTTTAGTGTTTTCTACTTATCATTTGCATATAGGGAAAATTTTAATTTTTCTTTCCAATTTGGATGAGTTTTATTTCTTTTTCTTGCCTAATTTCTCTGGCTAGGACTTCCAGTATTATGTTGAATGCAACTGGCAAGAGTGGATATCCTTGATTTGTTCCTGATCGTAGAGGAAAAGCTCAGTTTTCCACCACTGAGTATGATATTAGCTGTGGGCTTGTCATATTTGGTCTTTGTTCTGTTGAGGTAATTTCTTCTATTCCTAGTTTATGGAGTGTTTTTATCATGAAATGGTGTTGAATTTTGTCAGGTGCTTTTTTTGCATCTATTGAGATGATCAAGTGATTTTTTTCTTATCCTTTGTTCTGTTAATGTGGTATATCACATAAATAGACTTTTATCTATTGAATCATCCTTGTATCACTGAGATAAATTCTACTTAATTATGGTGAATGATTTTTTTAATGTGCTGTTGAATTTGGTTGGCTAGTATTTTATGGAGGAGGAGTTATGCCTCTACATTCATCAGGAATATTTGCTTGTAGTTTTCTCCTATTATAGTGTCATCCATAGTATGTTGGGTCCTATTAGAGCCCTGAGTTAGGCTAAACAGAAACTGTGCCTTGTGCAGTTCTCAAAAATCTGGAAAATTGGTCATGTGCTCCATTCTTCTCTTTCTCCAATTAAAGAGCATCTTTTGAGCTATATTAGCCTCTGTCTGCTGTATTGCAGTTTCTCCAGAACATCCATGTGCCATCTGAATTTTTGATCTCAGTGCCCCACCCCCCATCTCCCCACCTCGAGTAGCTCAGTTCCATTAATACTCCACGAGAGGTGAGACAAAAGCCAATCCTTTGGGAAGATCCTCTGAAAATTCAGAATTATGGTCCAGTCTTCTCTTTTCTTTCCCAAGTAGAAACCAGGAGATGGGAGTTTTCTCCCAGTTGTATGGTGGTGTGTCAGGGAGAGGAATTATGGCAAAAGGGGGCCATGAGTTTTCCTGCTGGCTTCAGAATGGCTAATTCTGTGCTCCTTTGGGGTACAAGACCCTCTTAACTGTGTCTGGATTTTTCATAATGGGAATTGGTCCACGTGTTGTTGAAATAGTGTTTCTGTGGGAGGAAGGGTCTACGGCATCCTATTCTACCATCTCATTGACATCACTCCTCTATTGTTCCTCTGTTTATTACTAGTTCTTGCTACTTAACATATGCTTTTGTGGTGTGAGTTCTTGGAAATGTGATCACCAACAAATCATGCTCTATGCTTTTTATCTTTATTAGTGGAAACAGCTAAGAGATACAAATGTCATGATAGATACTATCTATGAAGGACTTTTACTGCATCAATAATTGTTCGGTTTTGGTGTTTTTTTTTTTTCTTCTTTAGTGCCACACCCACAGCTTATGGAAGTTCCCAGGGTAGGGGTCGAATTGGAGCACAGCTGCCGGCCTACACCACAGCCACAGCTATGTCGGATTGGATCCACATCTGCGACCTATGCCAGCTGCTTGCGACTATGCCACAGCTTGGCTTGCTGAGAGAGGCCAGGGATTGAACTGCATCCTCATGGATGCTAGTCAGGTTCTTAACCTGCTGAGCCACAGTGAGAACTCTTATCCTTAGTGTTTATGCAGTGATATTTGATTTTCACAAAAACCTTTCAGATATGTTACTATTATTTTCCTGATTTTACAGAGGAGGAAGCTGATGCACAGAGAAAATATTAAACTTGTACAAAGTTATACAGCTTAGCAGTAGAAGAACTGGGAATTGACCCCAGGCAGTTTAATTCTAGAACTAGTGCTGTGGAGCCAGAGACAGTATACAGTTATCATCATATTTATGTAGCTTAACTCAGCAGTTACTATAGAAGTAAAGCAGAATAGGAAAAAACAGTACAACACAACATAAAATTTTTAAAATCCCAGAAAATCCTCGAAACAGTGTGCACCTTGGAACATATATGTGAAGAGTTCTTTTTGCTTGTTTGTTTTTATTGTTGCTTTGGTTTTGTTTTTAAACAGTTAATTCTTTTTAGTTTTCATGGTTTTTAAAAATTATTTTAAAAACATCATTTATATTCTCTTTGTTGTAAATAGGGGGAAAAAATCCCACAGCAGTTTATTCTTTAGCAAAATGGTGCAAAAGGAACACAACTGGTATCAAATTTGAATACAGATTTCCTTGAGAGTCTGTGATAATCAAGATGTGGTAAAAGATATTTAGGTTAAATTAATATTGGAGACTATTTTTAAGGTAGAAGAGGTTTTCATCATTTTGCAGCTGATCCTTTTGGGTCAGTTTGTCATCAACATTTTTCTTTCTTTTTTAGCCTCTTTGTGGACCAGCTCCTGTTGGATCAAGGGTCCTGAAAAGCCCAACCATTTGCTTCCTCATTGGTGTTATACCCGGCAACAGTCCAGCAAGCTTCTGGATCCTAGGGTAGCTGCCATCACTGTTCACATGCAACCACCTCTTCCTGATTCTCTCTGAAGATTGCTGAAGGTCAAGCTTGAACTTGGTATGTACAGTATAAAGCGTTTTAATTCAGCTTGATCGATTTCTTCCAGACAGTTTTAGTATTTATGTTGCCATCGTATCTATTATACCAACACTGGTTATTAATATTTGTAAAAGTCCTTGACAATTTTATAATTGCAAGATGCTATAGTTGTTTTGATATACATTGAGATTAATTCATTTTTCATTTACTTGTATTCTTTTGTGAAATTCCTGATTGTGTCCTTTGTCTATTTTTCTGTTAAAACATTTTTATTGATTTGTGAGTATTCTTAGCAAATCAAGTATATTAACTTTGTCTTTCAAATAAGTTGCAGATATTTCCCCAAATCTCTTTAAAATTTTCTTACTTCCAGTTATGGTTTTTGGGTGTATAGATGTTTTTGACTGTTGAAGTTGGAAAAAAATTGTGGTATTATGCTATAATATCTCATGCTTCAAAGTTATATTTTCTCATTTGAAAAATCAGTTCCTCTTTTATATTTTACCTATCTCCTTTTTTATACTTTTATCTCATCTAAGTTGAAAGGAGAACTGATTTCTGGAGAGATTACATGGGATAAACTGTGGAACTCACTATTTTTTTTTTGAATGGTTAGTCCAGGAAGACAATGCCATTTATTTTTCTTGGTTGCATTTGATTTTTGACATGTTTTTCCTTATGAAGGGAGAAATTGCTTTGGGGGTTTTGCAGGCTTGATCTTTGTTGTTCTCCAAGCATTTCATTTTAGATTTTATTTTCGGTTCCCTTACCTTCCCCCTTAAGGGGCCCAGAAGTCACTTTATGAGATAGATCTTCCATCTTACTCCTTTTCTCTTTTAGCTTTTCCTGGTACAACCTTTCCCTGCACTTACCTCTCATCTTCTTTAATCCATTTTCATGTTATTTTCCTCAGAGGTAAAACAACATGATAGGATCTTTTTATATGAACTTTTCATTGAAGTATAATGTACATATTGAAAAGTTTATATTTCTTTTATGTACATTACACACAACAAATTTTCTCATAGTGAACAGATCCATGTAGTCAGGAGCCAGATAAGTAAACCAAGCCTTTTAACAACCCAGAAAGACCCCATGTGCCAACATCTAATCAGTACCCTTTCTTCTCCTCCCTCAAGATGTCCATTATTTTTATTTAGAATACTATAGATTAATTTTTCCTGTGTTTGAACTTCATAAAAATAGAAATATAGCACATGCGCAAAGATTTTCATTTAATTGTGTATAATTATAGATCATTGATTCTCATTGCCTTATGATTGTAACTATAGATTTATTTACTTGATACACATTTGGGTGGTTACTGGTTTTTAGCTATTAGGAATAAATTCTTCTGTGGCTGTTCTTGTGCTTGTGTTCATACATACATTCATTACAACCTAATTAGCTTTTTCCAGATTTTCAGGCTTAATTCTGACTTCCAACTGCCTAGCTTGGTCTAGTATTCACATAGACCCAGTGATTGATGAGAATAACCTGAATTTGGAAAAATAAGAAAGGACTATAGCTTAGGAAGGTATAGTCCAGACTGGTTTTATGCATTAAATGCTGTTTGAACATCCTGTTTTGTTGCATTAAATCTTGTGTGGGAAAGAGTCTGGTTGAGGAGAAAGCTTTAAATTTGGATGAGAAAGATGCCTTTCCAAGATGGCTTCATTTAGAAGTTCTTTTGGAGATGGTTTCTTGTGTGCTAAGAGAAATTTATTTTATAATGAACGAAGATAGTAAGATATTAGAGTATAGGACTAACTTAGGAGCACATTTTTTGTTGGACCACCTTAGAGAAAACTCAGATATTTGCCATTTTTGACTGAAATTTCAAATTTATTTATTATAGTCTTTGAATGTTATCCATGAACTATTCCGACATACATCCTGGGAATGAGTACTTGTGTTGGGTGAGTGAGAATTTCTCAGTGCAGGAGACTAGAGTAACCTCATGTGAGAGCTCCCTCACATGAGGTTACTCTAGTCTGAGATCTGGTTTTCATATGCTCAGGATGTTCTGCATTCGGCCTGCAGCAGAGCTGTACTGTTGGAATTCTGGGAGGCTTTCTCCTGGGCATCAGTGATTTCCTTTCCTAAACTACAAACACAACTGCCCCTTCTGAGGAGGAAAGCAGACAGGTTTGCCTTGGCCAGAGTCCAGTGGCCCAGAGTCAAACCCTTAAGTGCTTTTTCAAGTGCCCAGTCTAGGTTCTCTGAGGATCAGTCTGCTTGGTAGCCTAAGAAGGAAATTACCCAATCATTTTTGTTCTGGCTTTTACTAGTACACAGATGTTTCTTTTGATTTTGTAGGAGAACAAACTTGAACTGGCACTTTTCCTGGTTAGAAGGATACTACTGGTAGGAGATAGGAAAATTTTTTCATTGACTTAGAAGTATTAGAGCAAATATTATGAAAAGTCATACTTAATATGATGTTTATCCTTTAAATGTTCCTTATCTTTGCTATTTAATAGTGTTTTCTAACATTATTTCTAACTCTAGAAAAAGCTTAAAATTCACAAGTTATCTGTTCTAATGTTTCTTAATATGTGTACCACATCTCCAGCCCTATTGTTTATGAATCTCTGGGGAAGGAGCCTAAGAATTTTCATTTTTATCAGTCATCTCAGATGATTCTGATGTACACTAACATTTGTGGACATCTGGCTCAAACTCTAAAGCAAACTCAGCTGAGTTTATTCTACTAGTTAGAATCCATTTAACTTCCTCTATCCATTTAGAATAAGAGGAAATTTAAATGGCAACAAAATGATGGTGATTTACCTGGATCAATTGAAATAGACATTATTTATGCTTAATTCTAGTAATACCCTAGGGATTTTTTTTCAAAGCCTCAAGGCCATAACTCAGAATGTACTGAGTGTGGTGTAACTGTTTCATGAACATGTTCATATTTTAAAAACTCAATGTCCTTTAATTTGAGTCTTGAACAAATCTATATTGTGGAAATTTCTATTCTGTAGACAATGAAATTATAGAGGGTTTCCAGCATCATTAGTTTTCCAAATTTTATTCCAACTTTTCTAACATTGCCAAGCACTATTTGTCCACTCTTGCTGCCATAGAGTTGCAGATGGAGAGAGAAGAGAATGAGAAAAGCGAATGAATTTTTTTCAAGAACATGCTCTACTAGAATGGGAAATCCCTGTTTACAAATTCAAGAGCTGCTCCTGTCTAAATTCCATGTGCCTTCTTTTATTCACACATAATGGTAAACATCTAATTACATTTCTTGAATAATTTACCTTTTGATAGATTGTAATGTTTGGCTGTAGGCTTCATGCCAAATATGTACTTTCAATGTTAATGGTAGCATGACCATTATTCTTTTCTCTTCAGCATTTCTTTCCTTACTCCTACTCTCCCACTCTGAGGATTCAAATTCCTATTTCTCAGGGAAGAGTAATATCTTAATCACATCATGATCGGCAGAATAGAAACTAACTTTTATTACTAGCACATGATACTATTCTCTAGGTTTTTCTCTGCTTTAAAAAAAATCAAAAAATATTCTCTTCATTTTGCTCAGATATATAGGATAACCTTTAAATTGCAACCAAACCTTGATCCTGGTAGATTTAAAGCATTCACAAACAAGCTGCACTTCAAACTGGTATATGCTATAATTAGTTTTTGTAATTTGGAGTGTTTAAGGGTATGAGTATTAAGTTATCACCTCCATTTTTATTTTTATTGAGCTATAATAGCACTTGGCCTTGGCTAATTTTGCAAACATGAATTTGTGGAATTTATATTTTTGGTCACAAATTCTGTAAATTCCTATGGACTTAAGCATTCATTCATTCAACAGCTTACTTTAGAGCACCTCTTATGGGTTAGCCACTCTTCTTTACTGGGGGTAGAACAGTGACCAAAACTGACAAAAAGCACTAACCTCCTAGAGCTTGTGTTGTAGAGAGAGGAGATAGGCAATGAAAATAACAAACACAAATAGCAAGTTATAAATAAGTGCTATGGAAGAACATGAGCAGGGTAAGATGAACGGAAGGCTGGTTTGATGATCTTCACACTGTGAGTTTGCTTGCATACCCTAGAGTATCAGAAATGATATTAGTATGCCAAAATATGGTTTGCATTGGGCAACCTTGTATAGTGTAGCTGCCAGTGGTTTGTTTCCTAATATATAACCAAGATTACTGGTTTGTTTCTATAATCCTCTAAATTCAAGATATCAGATATGTCCTTATCTGAAACAGTCTATTTGGAGTATAAGCAAAATTTAATTTAAAAAGATAGAGCCTGAAAATTGTCTCTTTGTATTGGCTACTGTGGGAGTGATGGGCATATTGAAACATCAGTGGAAAATTAATCTTTGTCTTTTTTTCTGGAATGCATGGGATAAATGTTAAAGTTGTAAACTTAAAATGCACTTTAATTCTGAAGGAATAATTTTCATATAGATTTGAGTTCTCTCACTAAGGAATATTCTCTTTAAAAAATTAAGTGACTTTGGAAAATGACTTAGACTTTGGGAATCTTTACAAACTTATAGTGAGGAAGGAGAAAATTGGGCAACTAAAGTTATCTTTAAATCTTTCAATAAGATTTTAACACAACATGGAGTAAAGGGTGCTGGTGGTAGACGCAGAGGTGATATCCTGGTCCCCCTCCAGGAAGCCTTGTTGCCCAGATGTTAGGTTCTTCAGGTTGGATCTCAGCTGTAGAGCATATCTTCACCTGAGGGTATGTCCTTCCTGAGCAGATCATGACCAGTGACATCCAGGCGGAATAAAGGTTTACCATTCAGCCACATATGGGCCATTCTAACAGGCCACACCCATTCCACACAGAACTAGCTACATAATCCGTGGGCTAGGTGAAAATGAAAATGTGGACCCTTTTTTTTTTTTTACAAAATTTACCAAGAATTTCAAGATGACAGCAGAGTAATAAACCAAGCACAGAAGGCTTCTTAGAGTGGGCCCTCTGCACCTGGCCAGAACTCACCCCTACTCCCCCAGCCAAAGCAGACCCTGGCTCCACAGTGCTCTGTGTCCTTGGCTGAGGCAGTTTAAGCTGGTTTCAAGCCCCTTCTTGTCCCTGCTAGATATGTAACCAAGAAAGTTGTTTACTTTTTCTAACTCTCAAATGTTTCATAATAAAAACTTTATGTACTTTTCAGAATTACCTATAGCTCTAAATACCATGACAGGAACAACTCTAGTATCTATCATTATCTAAGTTATATCCACATGTTTTACAATAATTTCCATCTTCTCATTGAAGTCATCATGAATGTGATGATTTTATTCACTCACTTCATTTTTTGCCCTTACACAAGGGTACTTCCAGATTCTGTGGGGCCTGAAACTTATTCAATTTCAGATGTCTTTCTAAGAAAAAGTCTCTGAATTAAAAATACAAACTTGATATAGTGTTAATATTTACCTTAGAATGTAAGAAATAATAAATTTAAGTATAAAAACCTGACAAATGCCATTAATAGAGAAGATTTTTTAAACTGGGTTTTAACCATTCTTTTAATTTTTATTCTTTTAATGATTTTTATTTTTTCCATTATAGTTGGTTTACAGTGTTCTGTCAGTTTCTACTGTACAGCCAAGTGATGCAGTCATACATATATGTACATTCTTTTTCTCATATTATCCTCCATCATGTTCCATCATAAGTGAGTAGATATAGTTTCCTGTGCTATACAGCAGGATCTCGTTGCTTATACATTTAACCAATCTTTTTAAAGTTAAAAAAGCTTCTACTAGGTTACTTCCTACCTGTTACATTTGAATTTTGGTATAATCAATATTGTGAAAAATATACAAAACTAACCTAAAATCAAGGCATACAGAAGAGCAATTTAAATGCATCTTTAAATGCCTGCTCTTTTGTATTGAACTATGCAATTATACTTTATATGATGACTAATGCATATATGTGCAGTAATTTTGTTATTAGAATACTAGCTTTTTCATGCAATTCTGCTGCAATTTTGCATTGTGTTTGTTCTGAATGCACCAGACTGTCAGAGTAAGACAAAACAGATATACTAAAATATAATCCTATAGATTGAAACGCTAAAGCAAGCATTTTCACACCCTGAAGTACTTTCCTGTTTTTACTACTGCTAAAATGGCATTCTATAAGTAAAGTAACTGACAATTCTATTTATTTTACTTCCCACCAGAAGACAAAGAGAAAGTATTGTGTATTTATAATTGCATGAGCTGTCTTATCAAATACATTGCCAACAGGAGAGAACTTCTATTTTAACAGGGTATCAGTGAGAACCTAGTGCTCCAATTTAATTGTACACAGCTGATGACTGGAAGAATTTTCCACAGACTAGTTTCTGGTTTCATACATTTCAAATCATATATTTTCTCCACTGCCTACATACTTTTATTACAAGGCACATTGGACATGTTAATGCTAATAAATTAATTTTTCCTGAACCTTTGTGTTATGATGCTGGGTCAATTGAGTACTATGGGCAGGTGTATTTCTGGAAGCTATTCCTACCTGAGCCTACTGGCAGAATCTTACCTATATGTGAGATGGATGTGAACCACATAAATATATCCTACCCAATAAAAAAATAAATGTTTCCACAACTCAGCTTCTTAGTTGGATCCCCAGAATGCCAATGGCCTCTCTAGCACTACTGGACCATGAGGAAAAGTGTGACAAGGAGGACGTCAAAGTGAAAGTGACCTCAATTGATTAGTTAAAATAGCTTATCTTTGCAGAGTTTATAAAATGATGATTTTTTTGCACCCATTGCTAGGCAAAATCCTTGAGTTCAGAAGGTTAAATCTACTTGATTCTGCTACTGTTTACTGACATGGTCCTCTTTAAAGAATTCCTGAGCTCCAGTATGGGTGTCTTTCTGAGACGACAAGAGGCTGATGCCATTCTTATTTCCGGAAGTAAATAAATGGGAAGACTGTATGGAGCTGTTTAATATCATTTGTAACTAATGATCTCCATTCTTAATGAAACAGGGGTTAATTTTGTAAAGAATTATTTTATTTGGAGTTCCCCTCATGGCTCAGTGGAAACAAATCTGACTAGCATCCATGAGGACGCAAGTTTGACCCATGGCCTTGCTCAGTGGGTTAAGGATGCAGTGTTGCTGTGATCTGTGGTGTAGGTTGCAGACACTGCTCCGATCCTGCATTGCTGTGGCTATGGTGTAGGCTGGTGCCTACAGCTCCGATTCAACCCCTAGCCTGGTACCTCCATATGCCACAGGTGTGGCCCTAAAAGAAAGACAAAAGACAAAAAAAAGAATTATTTTATTAAATTAGGCAGGCCCAATGAAGTATTGTCACATAGATGCTTGCTGTCACTTCCTCCACCCTCTTCTTTTTCACACTCTTTCCAGGAAAACATCATCAGTTTTTTTCATGTTGATCCTCACTGATCAGTGAAATATCCCATGCATCTGCCCATGCCTTTCCCTCCAGCTAATTTAGATTTTGTTAGATCCATTGAATGGTAATAAAAATGTACATATTCAAGTATACACATTGTATCATAGAAAATGCTAAAGGCCCAGAGTATTATCAGATTTATTTAATCCTTAATAACACTCTGAGGTAGTATTACTATTTTCCCTATTTAAAGAAATGGAGACTGAGAAAGCCTAGATAATTCACCAACTTCACAGCTAGTAAGTGGCAAAGTTCAGAATTTAGGGCTGCATGACTCTGGAGTTTGTGATATTAATGAATTGCATTACTATATCATTATTTCTTTAGAATCCTAATATCTGCCCTCCAGTGTGATTACTGTTTAATTGTAATGACATGTGTAACCTTTACTGTAGCACTAATCACATTATTGGTTTTTTTTTTTTTTCTTCATCTTTTTGCCTTTTCTAGGGCTGCTCCTGCAGCACATGGAGGTTCCTAGGCTAGGCATCTAATTGGAGCTGTAGCCATCGGCCTACACCACAGCCGCAGCAGCACGGGATCCGAGCCGTGTTTGCAACTTACATCACAGCTCATGGCAATGCTGGATCCTTAACCCACTGAGCAAGGCCAGAGATCGAACCTGCAACCTCATGGTTCCTAGTTGAATTTGTTAACCACTGAGCCACGACGGGAACTCCACATTATCGTTTTTTGTTTGTTGTTTACATACTAGGTCTTGAAAGGTCAAGACAGCAGGTATTTAGTTTTCTCAGCTTTAAATTCCCATCCCCTAGCCTCTAGAGAAAAGAATACTGAATGAATGAATGAGTTAGTTAATCATTCAGTCAATCTAACAAGAGCCAGTAGAGATTAGTAGATTGACTCAAAAGGAGAATTGTCTATGGAGAATTTTAAAAAATGAACTGCTTTAAGTTGGTCTGCTTTATATTAGTAGTCTCCACTGCCAATTCTAAACAATGTCAATGACAAAAGAATCCTCTCCACCTGGGTGGATCACTGTCACTGTACACCTCCCCTCCCCCAAGCAGTTGATCTCAAATCAGGCTACCAGAGTTTTCAGTGAATACTTGCTGGCAGCAATTTGGGGATTGTCTTATTTGTCCAATCCATCAGATACCTCTTGGCCTCCTCTGACTTTCTCCTGCACAGTTTCCCATCTCATACAGGTTTGAGGCTATTGGTGATTTGTTCCAACACACTTGTATATTGCTGTCTAGTTTTGTTGTAAATGTTGTCCATGGGTTTTTTGTTTTACTCTCTAGCTCTTTTGTGCATTTTTATATAGATTTTATAGAAGATCCAAAAACGATGGTGTCCCTACTTCTGTCATCTTCCCAGAGTTCCCCTGGGTACTTTAATTTTTGTCAATATGAAATGTAAATGGTACCTCATTTTTTTTTTTTTTTGGTCTTTTTAGGGCCACACTTGTGGCATATGGAAGTTCTCTAGCTAGGGCTTGAATTGAAGCTGCAATCGCTGGCCTACATTACACCACAGCCACAGCAATGCTAGATCCGAGCCACATCTGCAGTATACCACCATAGCTCATGGCAACGCTGGATCCTTAACCCACTGATTGAGGCCTCATGGATACTAGTCAGGTTCATTACCACTGAGCCACAATGGGAACTCCTGTTTTTAACTGTTTATTACTTGATGTTTAGTAAGCCTGATATTTTCTTATGTATTTTTTTCTTTTTTGTATGGCCTGTTTGTAGTTTTTCTATTAGAGTCTTTGCCTTTTTCATAATAAGTAGAAACTCATTTTTTCCCCCTTTTTTTTCAGCCACACATGTGGCATATGGCAGTTCCCAGGCCAGGGATCGAATCCAATCCTGTGGCAATGCCAGATCCTTAACACACTGTGCGGGGCTGAGGATCAAACCAGCAACACCACAGAGACAAGCCAGATCATTAACCCACTGTGCCACAGTGGGAACTCCTGTAAGAACTCATCCTAAGACATAAATCTTAATTCTTATCTATCACATCACCATCATCATCATCATCATTTTTAACAGTGTGGCATTTATCATCTAAATTTGTGTTGACATTGTTTTAAACTAAGTGAGTTAATTTTTCAAATTTTTTCTATATTGACTTTGGTTACATTTAGAGAGACCCACCCACTGGTTGATGAAGAGTTTGATAAGTTTTACTGATGAAAAATATTTAATTAATGTCACTTCAGGATGAAGAACCATGAAGTCTTGGAAAGCAGCACATTTTCTTAATAGGAAATGGCACCAAACAATGTTATTTCTATTTGTAGATGGTCTCTACATGTTATGGTCTATTAAACAAGTAATAACTCAGGTTTTTGCAGTGCCTCATTATTTAAAAGAAAGTGACTTCTTTCGCTTATCTAATTGAGGCTCATGATAATTCATATGCTTAGAAAAATAACTGCCTAAGGTCAGCAGCAATGGATTTCTTTTCCAAGTGAATTCTGCGTAATTATAAATCTCTTTTGTTGTTAAGAGCTTTGTAGATTAGTATTAGCAACTATAGTTAAAAAAAAATTGTGGACAAACCAGTGAACGGACATTTGCCAGGAAATGGATTGTTTGCAGACTGCTTGGCAGAGATCCCTGTAAAGAAGCACATCTACCCCCACCCCTTTACTCTGCTTTTCCTGCCTGCTCTGTTCCAAAGAAGCAAATGTTTAGGCACATTTGAACCATCAAAATGGGCAGTTTCTACTACTCTGAACAAAATAAATGATAAAGACCAGATGATATTTAAATATTACCCATTTTTTCTACAGTTGACATCTTTACATTTTTAAAAGTATTCTAAAAGGTCACCCTTCCATAGGGTTTTCTCTGTTTGGTATTAAGTTAAAAGTTTAAGAAAGCTGTAAAGCACTCTTATGTAATTTGTGGAATTATTTCTTGGATGGAATTTTTTTTTTTAAATGTCTCTTTAAGTAAAAATTTTTAGTTCCTATGATGCTGCAATTCTGGTGAGTCAGAAACAAACCATATTTGGACTTTCAGTTTTCCCCTTTCAATGGCTTCCTCTGACTTTTTTTTTTTTTTCCAAGCTTAACAAATGTAAAATATTTTAATCAAGTGAAAACAGACGAAATGTGACTCATTCTGCTGGGCTAGAGATTGGTTTGCTGATGTCATCCCATTCTCTGCCGCCAAATCACTCTAAGCCAAAAAATCAATCTAGAAGATCCTGCATTTCAGTGTAGGAAGGAAAGCATTTTGTTTTAAACTCTCTTTTATCTCCCCATTCCTTCTCCTTTATGTTTCCTCAAAAAGCCCCCAAAACTTGAATAATTTCATACTTTGCTTTGTGTCTTTTACTGCATACATTTCCTTTCAGCCCCCGTGTCTCCATTCTACGGCTTAATATATATTTCTTTGAAGACTGTTTGCTATTCTTTGTGTAGAAAAGAGAGCCATAAGATTTATACTTAGCAGCTTGAAAACTCTGCTCACTCTTTCTATAGCCTCCCTTTTAGGACAGGCATTACTATCTGTTTTCATGACTTTATCTACCATCTTTATTCTGAGAGCTCTGAAATCTTTATCTTTTTATGAACTGCTTTAAAGGACCTGACTCAAATTCGACTTTCAAGGGACATCAATCCTCAGATGTCCCTCAAGCACCTTTTAATTCAAAATATTCAAAACTGAATTAATTATTCCTACTGAGCACCCAAAACTGACCTTTTAAATATTTTTTTCATGGTTAATATTAATAGCTTCATCATCCTTCCAGTCACCCAAACTAGTCTCTGAAGTATTTTTTTAAAGCTCTCCTCTCCATGAGCCTTCTGGTTGAGTAACTGTTCATATATTATTGCTTCCTTCTCAGAAATAACTCAAGAATTTAGTCCAGTTTTAGTTGTTAAAAGGAAGGACTTTGGAACCAGAAGACTGGGGTTTAAATCCTGTCTCCACTATGACTACCTGTGTGACTTAGAGCTTATTAATTGAAATCTCCCTGGGTCTCAGTTTTCTTATCTATGAAATGGAAGTATAGTATGAAAGTACAGGGATAATGGATTTAGAAAGGTGCTTGGTATATTGTAAATTCACCATACTCTTAGCTATTATTATTATCAGCATTATTATCGCCACAGATTCAGTGACTTTATCTCTTTTCTACAATATTAAAATGATCTTTTAAGTAATCTTCTAACTCCAGTCCTTACCACTCCATTTCCTAATCCAGGTAAAAAGTTTCTGTCAGTCAGAATCCAGTCAGAACACTAGAAGTTATACTAAGTATTTCAACATAGAGAATTGAAAAGGTATTGAATAATAGTTATTAGAGGATTAAAAAAAGAAGAAGAAGAAGAAGTAACCAGAAAAAACCAGAACTCCTAAGGCTGAGGGAAGAGAGGCACGAGGCTGGGGTTTTCAGAAACTGGATGATTAAAGGAAAGGCCCTATGAAGGGGACTTGGGCTTGGAGGAAGTGGAATTACCTGGAAGGTGCTGGTTCCTCCTAGGGGGGCCTCACGAGGAGGGTTTGAAAGAGCCAAAAGAAATCTGAGTGCCATCCTAGAGTGACTGACAAACCATGAAGCAACCAGCAAGGAGAGAGTCCCTTGTCCTTTTATCAATCTTCTGGTTTCGCTTTGTAGTCTCCTATTGACCGAATCTATCAGTAGGATGATGGCAAAAGAGGGTGATTTTTAGAATCTCAACACTAGCATCCCAGGACAGAATATGGAAGGATGGATTGGTGATGAGAGTCGATAGTTTAATAACCAATATAGTATGCTATCTAAAATACAGACCATCTCTCCTCCTCAGTTTGAAACCATTCAGTGGCTCCTCATTGCCTATGGAATAAAGTTTAGATTCCTTCTGGTCAAAATCTACTTTTTCAACTCTTTTTCCCATCCTCCCTTTCCTTCCTTATTACTATTCCCACATCATCTCCTAGCTTCCAGCCCCCTCTTCACCATGCCCTTTGCTGTGTCGTCCTTGATTCATTCTCCCGAAACATTTAATGCTTCCATTGTCTTAGTCTCTTGCCTCTTCTGACTCCTTTTATATTTTGACAAAATTGTGTCCATCTTTTAAGAGTTAATTCTTCCATTATACTCAGTTCCAGACAAAATTAATGGCCTTTTCTTCTGTACTTCCATAGATTGTCTGTTCATTCATTAAAACCAAGTGTGTATTGACTCCATATTACGTTATAGATACTGTAAAGCATTGTACATACAATGTTGAACCAAATGACCTTGGTCTTTGCTGCATGGAATTTTCTGAGGAAATTATTTTTGAACTCGGACTTGAGGGAACTATATGGTAACTGGCAAAGGAAAGCGGATGGAGGAGAACAGTAATGACTTTGGTCTCAGACAAGTTGAGTTTAATATTCCTTTGAGACACTCAAGAGGAGAATTGAGAGGATTATTTTATACATTAGTATGTAGGGCAAAAGTAAGGGTGGAAAAGTTCACTGACACTCTGTGGCATACATGTTCTAATCAAAGTACTGGGAAGGGAGGAGAGGAAGGAAAAGAAGAAAATGACCAAGTTTTTTTTTTTTTTTTTCAATTACTTCAACAATTAAAGGCTGAGTCAAGGGGAATGATTCCAGATGGAGAGAAGGGGTGATCAGAGAGTCAGGATTAAAAACAGAAACAGTGAAAAAACCATTTCAAAAAGATGGAATAGCAACAGTGTTCAGTGCTGCTGAGGTTTAGGAAGATGAGCATGCAGACTTTTACACTGGACTTGATCTCAAAGTGATCATAGGCAGATCCTTTGCAGTGGAGTGATGGCCCACCACATAGAATAGAGTGAAGGAGGGAGTGAAAATGGAGACAGCAAATGTAAAAAAAAAAAAATCTGTTAGAGATATTTGACCTGAGAGGATCCATGGCACTTAACTTCATTGTACTATAGTTATTTTCTAGCTTTTCTAACCAGCCACAGTGTTAACTTATATAACCTTAGCATTTAGTCCAGAAACTGGCAACTGCTGGATGCTTGTTAAGGAGTATGACTAAGGATTATTAAAAGGGGTTAATTGAAACTGTGAAATAACAGAGTGTCTTAGTCTGTTTGGGCTGTATTATAAAGAACTGGGAAGCTTATAAGCAACAGAAATTTATTTCTTACAATTTCAGAAGCTGGAAATCTGAGATGAGTATGCCAGCATGGTCATGGTCTGGTGAAGGCCCCCTGGTAGGTCACAGACTTCTCACTGTATCCTTACAAGATAGGAGGGCTAGGGATCTCTCTGGAGCCTCTTAGAAGGAACTGATTTCATTCATGAGGGTTTCACTCTCAGAACTTAAGCACTTCCCTAAAATGCCACCTACAAATACCATCACCTTTGGGAGTTAGGAGTTCAGCATATGAATTTGAGGTGGAGGTAAACATTCAGATCACAGCACAGAGCAAGCTTTTTATGGCTTAGGTTTAATAGAATAGAAGCTGAAATGTTTGTGATTTTTTTCTCCCAAGTTATTTTTGACCTAATTTGGGGGATATGTTTCAATGATTCAAAAATAGCTTGCATATTAAAAGTTGAAAATATTAAAAGTTAGGAGTTCCTGTCGTGGCTCAGTGGTTAACAAATCCGACTAGGAACCATGAGGTTGCGTGTTCGATCCCTGGCCTTGCTCAGTGGGTTAAGCATCTGGCGTTGCCATGAGCTGTGGTGTAGGTTGCAGACGCAGCTCAGATCTGGCATTGCTGTGGCTGTGGCATAGGCCAGCGGCTACAGCTCCGATTCGACCCCTAGCCTGGGAACCTCCATGTGCTGCGCTTACAGCCCTAAAAAGACCAAAAATATATATACATATATATATACATATATATGTATATATGTATATATATACATATATACATATATATATATACATATATATATACATATATATATGTATATAAGTATATGTGTGTATATATATACATATATACATATATACACACATATATACATATATATACACATATATATATACATATATACACACATATATACATATATATATACACATATATATATACATATATACACACATATATATATACATATATATATACATATATATATATACACATATATATATACATATATATATGTATATAAGTTAAACTTTAAAAGTTAGAGAAATAAACTAGAAAATGAGGTCAATTTTTGAAAATAGCACAATGCAATAAACTTAACAACTCTAATCCATATTCCTCTTAAGTTTGAAAAGTCATAAGCATACCCTATTTTATTCCAATTTAAGAGATACAAGAAGAAAACTAAGCTTTTTTAAAAAAAATTACAGTGGTATTGCTATTTTCTTTCAGCAGATATTCTCCAATCTTGTAGGAGCAAACATCTTAATTTTTGTCTTTAATTTGCATAAAATCCAAGGATATGTTTACAAAATCACTGTTGGCATTTTTAAAAGTATATATTTGAATTGTGTGTAAAAAAATATTTGTGATATTACAAGACAAATCAAGACTCTTGGATTTAATATCACCTAGATGTTCTTATTGAATTGCTGCTGACAATACAGACGAAAACAACTTATCTGAGGACCTTGGTCCCAATTCTACACAAAATTGTCAATATGTGATACTGTTATTAAAACCTTTCAGTGTCACATTTCATAGCCTTGTAGTCCACTGTGGCTCTTCTTCTCTTCTCTGCCTCCCATATTTTATCAGTCTTAAACAACTTCTAGAAAATTGCTATCAGTGTGACTTGGACAAATACATTTTCAAATAAGTTTTAAATGACAAATAAAGATTGGTGGTTTTTCCTCCCCTCTCAATGGTTACTCAGGCCTGGTTCTAACCCTTCGTATTTTTAACAGAGAACCACTCCATAGCTCAAAGGACTTTTATTCATCACAGGGTATATTTTGGAGAAGAAACTTCTTATTTCCTTTCAAATCACAACATACAGGCAGCTACTATTTCTGCTTCTGCATGCAGCTGGCCTGGAGGGTATGTACGTCCAAGGTGATACCACACATGCCCTCTGTCCAAGTTGGGTGAAGTGCCTTTCGGATTTTAAGAATGCTGTCACAGATAAGGACAGTAGAATTTGGTTTGGGCTTCTGGACTTGAACTCCTCTGTGGAACTGACTCCCCTGAAGCTCCTTTCAGCATCTGGTTTAAGGTTGGATATTCTTACTCTTGCCATCTGCTTGTGTGGTTATAATCAGCTCCTTGGCTTTGACAAATTTCTAACCAATTTCTCTTCTTATGGAGTCCACCGATGAGCCAAAACTGACTCAAATCAGTTTTTTCACTATTGATTTCCTATTCTTGGTGTCATGTCAGAGACCCATTACTTCTGCACACCTCCTGTTATACTTCCCCACTACCTACTCAGTTCCTCTACTCCAAGGCTGTGATATGACATACACGCCTAGTAATCACTGAAAAGTTTATGTAGGCTTAAGAGATGCTAAAAGCAGTTTGTTCAGATAAGGAGGGCAGTAGTTACTCTTTAAAACAATTCCTTTAAGGAAATCAGAATTTTGGTTGGGTAAAATGAAATTGGTGCTATAATTATTTAAAATCTCCATCAATTTTTCTAATAAATGTGATATTTCAATTCTAGTATATTACCCAAGCTTGTGATTTACCAAAAAAAAAAAATGTTCATTAAAAAAAGTAAAGAGAGGGAGTTCCCGTCATGGCGCAGTGGTTAACGAATCCGACTAGGAACCATGAGGTTGCGGGTTCGGTCCCTGCCCTTGCTCAGTGGCTTAACGATCCGGCGTTGCCCTGAGCTGTGGTGTAGGTTGCAGACGCGGCTTGGATCCCGCATTGCTGTGGCTCTGGCGTAGGCCGGTGGCTACAGCTCCGATTCAACCCCTAGCCTGGGAACCTTCATATGCCGCGGGAGCGGCCCAAGAAATAGCAACAACAACAACAACAACAACAACAACAACAACAACAAAGTAAAGAGAGTACATTTGCTCTCTCATGAATTATAGATTCCTTTTAAACCCTAAAGCTCATACTTGCAGGAGTTGTAAGAATTTAAAATATGAATGCAGACAACCAACAATTACTAAGCTCTCTTATGGCTAGATGTCTTACATGCAGTTATTTTTACTAGTCTTCATAATTATTTCCCATTTAGGGAACATTATCTCCATATTACACACAAGGGAAGAGTGTATGAAACACATTATGGCATGAACATAGGCATTTAACCCAAGGTCAAATACAAATTGTGCTCTTTCTGAACATTAACATTCAGTTTAGTTTTTTTACTAATATCTAAATGTGGCTCATTGCCTCATTTAGAGATATAACCTCCCATTGTAATTAAAAACATGGCATTTGAAATTAGATTTTCTGGGTTCATATCCTTTTTTCTTCTACTCACCAGCACTAAAGCTCTGAGCACATCACTTAAAAATCTCCAAGACTCAATTTTGTTATCTCTAAATTAAGGACGATAACGGTGAAGATGATAATACTGCCTTTCTTCTAGGATTGTCTGTGCTAACTGAGAATTCATGTAAAGCATTTGGTATGGTGACTGGTGTACAGTAAACATAATTTTTCTTTCCTTAACTTGGATATTTTGGCTTTAAAAAATAGCTTTCTGGAGTTCCTGTCGTGGCGCAGTGGTTAACGAATCCGACTAGGAACCATGAGGTTGCGGGTTCGGTCCCTGCCCTTGCTCAGTGGCTTAACGATCCGGCGTTGCCCTGAGCTGTGGTTTAGGTTGCAGACGCGGCTCGGATCCCGCGTTGCTGTGGCTCTGGCGTAGGCCGGTGGCTACAGCTCCGATTCAACCCCTAGCCTGGGAACCTCCATATGCCGCGGGAGCGGCCCAAGAAATAGCAACAACAACAACAACAAAAGACAAAAGACAAAAAAAAAAAATAGCTTTCTCCTCTTGGCTAATAAAATAGGAAACAAAAAAAGGTGTGTTTTTGCAGCAGGGGTCTACATATTCCTTGAGAAGGAATTATGTTTCTTGGCTCCTTTATAAATGCCTTAACCTGAAGGTGGGAGGTAGCGGTGACTGTCAGTAAAATCCTTAAGTGAAGCAAAGGTGAAGTGTCATGGTTGTTAGGACAAGGATGTTAGGATTCTCTTGCCCCCTTCAAGATATTAAAAAAAAAAATGACAGAGAATGGAAAATTCTTTAGAAATGTGTGTAGTGGCTTTAACTAATTTAGAGTTCTATGAGGTAAGACTTCAAGCTTAGTATTTTTGCCACTTTTCACCCTATCATTTTAAGCCCTTGGCAGGTATAATTAATGAAACACAACTTTCTTTCTTGTTCAATGCAGAGGTTTGTTCTGAACATCTTCCCAGTAAAATGCTGCAGGTGATCATTACAAATCCATCAGCAGTCAGCCCACAGGATGAAACTTTATTTGTAGTCTCTGTGGAATGTTTATTTTTAAAAATTGGGACAAGTATTGGGGCAAGGAATCTAATAGGAAAATGAATTAAAGTAGGGATATACCCTAGTGTAGTGAGATTAAAGTTTAAAGGTAAAATGGATTTGATAATTTGAAAGTAAGTCTAAGTCAATCCAGTAACAAATACTGAAATCATATAGGTCTAAAACTAAATGAGTAGGGCAGTTAGACACACATGAACACATAATTTAGAAATAAGGTGAATTGTCATAGGTTAAGATTAGTGAGTTCACAATGAAGTCCTAAATATTTTCAGCAGTGGGAAAAGTAAGGTGAAAGAGGGCATTCAGTTATTATTCATTCCATGAACATCTTTGGACAAAGCCTTACTTGGTAAATACAAAGGTCCTTCTTAGTCACTTTTTTTTTTTTTTCTGAAATGTTAAAGAGACCTAGACTTCTCTATAAAATAGCATAACTTACTAAATTGGAGAATTAAAGCAAGTTATACGAAAATGCCACATTTTCTAGAGAGGGGTAATTATATACCAAGTTCACCAATTTTATTCTCAATTTTTCAGTATTGCTTTTCAAAATTTCATTGTGAGGTATTTGAGTTTTATTGAAATTCCCATACATATGTAACTAATTATACATTCAATTAAGTTTCTTTTGGGCTACAGGATCACTAGCTCCTCTGGAGTTTGCTGGTGTTACATTTGAGGAAAATAGTAAAATATCTAAACTGGAAGAAGAGCTGTAACCATGTAAGTAAGAAGTGACTCTCGATGTGGAAGGTGGAAGTTCTATGTTGACTGGCATGGTGCCAGAAATGCTTAATACAGTTAACTTATTCTATAAAAATTAAAAAAAAAATACTCAGAATGGCACTCTGTTCTCTAAACTTGCTGATACATTGCAACTTTGGATATTGTTTTATGTCTGATTCAGCAGTTTTAGAAACTCTAAAATACTCAGCTTACAGCTGTGTTCCTATTTGCACAGACGCCACATCTGCCAAAGCAAATACTGGTCTGCTCCCTGTAATTCTACCATGCCACCAGAGTTTCTCCTGTATTTATGGGATGGGTGTGTTGATTGTAAGTTAGAGTTCTGGTGTTTGGTTCTTGACTACGTTGTACTTAAGTTCATTCTATGTTTTTTTGTTGTTGTTGTTAGAACTTGAAAGCAATGCCTCTTTTAGATTTGGGAGGGTGCAAAGAAATAAGGCAGGGCAATTATATTATGGACATGATATATCCTTATTATATTTCCTTAACTTGTACATATGTTTGAATGACTCATACCTTCTCTTGTTTCCAAAATATACTTTTAAAGACCACAATTCAGGTTTATACTTTATCTGTGCTAGTGGGAAGTTAACAAATTTGAATTTTATTCTTACCATTCCCATTCTACTAAAGGAAATATTATTTAACAGAGAAGAGACTTGATAACTATCAGTGATAATACTGTCCTAGAAATAATTGAGCTGTTAAAACTCTTTTGAAGAATAATTTCTTTTTGATGGACTGGGGGTTAGGGATTGGTATATGCATACTGAAGTATGGAATGATTGGCCAATGGGGACCTGCTGTATAGCAGAGAACTCTACCCAATATTCTGTAATAATTTATGTGGGAAAAGAATCTGAAAGAGAATGAATGTGTGCACAGGTATAGCTGAATCACTTCGTTATGCAGAAGAAATTATCACAGCATTGCAAATCAATTATACTTTAATGAAACAAAAATTAAAAAAGGAATAATTTCTTTTAAATATTGTTAAACTTAGGAGAAATAATTAATGGAGTTCCCTTCTGGTGTAGTGGGTTAAGGATCTGATATTGTCACTGCAGCTTGGTTTGCTGCTATGGCATGGGCTTGATCCCTGGCCCAGGAACTTCCACATGCTACAGGCATGCCCCCCCCAAAAAAAGAGTAACAAGTAGTGAAATATGAATGATTGAAATTGATCTCAAGAATTTAAGTCTCTAATCCCACTTTTCGTTCTCCTTATCCTCATCTCTATTTTCTGGCTGAATCTTCCACCAAGATAACCTTTTTTTTTGGTCATTTCAGGGCTGCACCTGCAGCGTATGGAGGTTCCCAGGCTAGCAGTCTAATCAGAGCTATAGCCACTGGCCTATACCACAGCCAGACCAATGCGGGATCCGAGCCTCATCTGTGACCTATACCACAGCTCATGGCAATGCTGGATCCTTAACTGACTGAGCAAGGCCTGGGATCAAACTTGCTACCTCATGGTTCCTAGTTGGATTCGTTTCCGCTGCGCTACAATGATAACCATTTTAATGATGATTCTCAAATGCATCGTGTTCACAGGGAATATATCGTTTTCCTCAAAGTGCGTTATGGAATCTTATATTTTAACCTATCTCCCCAAACTTACCTTTTATGCTTATATACTTCTCTTGTCATATCTTTCTTTTGCTTAGTAGCTCTCACTATCTACCATACAAATTTTAAACCTATAGAATTTAATTTCCTATTCTTTTGACTATGAAACCTCTGCCTGGTCTGTATAGTTCACTTTTTGCAACTTGAGTAAGTAAAGGTTATTCTATCCTGCACTTGTTCCCCTCACCTCTCCCATCATTCCAAATCCAAACTTTTTCTCAAGACCCAGTCTGACAATCTATGACTTTCAACTGCATAATTCAATTGATTTACATTTATTATGTCTTCATTTTAATCTTGCATCTCATTCTTTTGATTCATCCTATTTTTCCATTTTTTCCTTTTTTATTTTTTCAGGAAAGGGGTTAGTGGATTTTGGTTCTTATTTACATTATATAGCCCCTTGCCAAACTAGATTGTATTTTATGCATTTAATTTCTATTTAAAAAATTATTTTCTCAGACATTTTACATATATATTAAAATTAACAACCTAAAATTCATATATTTAATATCTTACTAACCAAAAGAGGACCTTAAAATACTTTACTCCCAAAAACCTATGTGTGTATATTTATTTATATAATACATAAAATACAACACATATATAATATATATATTATCTAATACATAGAATATATGTACCATATATGGTATAACACATAGAATGTATAATTTATCATATATTGTATTTTCATTGCATACAATATAACATGTATTATATATCAATTAATATGAGATGATAATTTATAATTTTAGTTTTCTTTCTTTCTTTTTTTTCTTTTTTTTTTTTTTGTCTTTTTGCCTTTTCTAGGGCTGCTCCCGTGGCATATGGAGGTTCCCAGGCTAGGGGTCCAATCGGAGCTGTAGCCGCCAGCCTACACCAGAGCCACAGCAACACGGGATCCGAGCCATGTTTGCAACTTACATCACAGCTCATGGCAATGCTGGATCCTTAACCCACTGAGCAAGGCCAGGGATTGAACCTACAACTTCATGGTTCCTAGTCAGATTCGTTAACCACTGCTCCGCGACAGAAACTCCTAATTTCTTTCTTTCTTTCAGGGTCACACTTGTGGCATATGGAAGTTCCCAGGCTAGGGGTCAAATTGGAGCTGTAGCCACTGGCCTATACCATAGCTATAGCAATGCGGGATCTGAGCAGTATCTGCAACCTACACCACTGCTTGTGGCAACACTGGATCCTTAACCCACTGAGCAAGGCCAGGGATCGAACCTGCATCCTCAGGATACTAGTCAGGTTTGTTACCACTGAGCCACGATGGGAACTCCCTATAATTTTAGTTTTATATAAAATTTGTTGATCCACTAGAGTTTTTAGAAATTGTTTTATATGGTCAGTGATGGCTTAGATTTATCCACATATGTAATATTTTTGTTTGCTTGCATTCCAGATTATTTTTCTGAGTTAACTGTTGTTTTCTTCCTAAAGTACAACCCTAAAGTGACTTACACTGGCTTCTGGGTTCCATTGTTGCTGCTGAGAAATTAGCTCTTAGCTTTGTTGTTTCTTTCACAGTAATTTGCCTTTATTTTTCTCATGCTGCTTTTGTAATATTATATCTTCCATGTGCTGCAGTTTCAATAGAGTACTTATATGTGAGTTTCCTTTTTATCCTGTTTAAGATTTTCATATTTCTTTGAGAATCAGAGTACTTTTCAATTTTGAAAACATTATTAGCCATTATCTTTTAAGTATTACCTCTTTCCCATTCTCTTAACTTTCTCTTTCTGGGATTCTAATTAGATGTATGTTAAAACTTCTTATTCTAACCTCTATATCACGTAACCCTCTCTAGTCCCTTTCATATTTCTTATTTTATTATTTTTTCTATGTTGCATTCTGGATATTTTTAAGTTATATTTTCCAATTTATTAATTCTTTCCTTAGCTGTGTCTAGTATGTCTGCTTTTGGATTAACTTTTTTGTTTGATTCTATTTTATCTCCATCATGGACTTTTTATTAATATCTCCTTTTAATATTTTTTATTTGTTGCTCTATGGTTTATTTGCATTTTCTCCTTTGTGTCATTTTAAATCAAGATCAACCTTTTATGTAGTGGTAAACTTTACAACAGTGTATTTCCAATTCTTTTTCATCTTTTATGCTCTTTTTATCTTACAGTTTAATTTTCCATATGCTATAATTGCTGCTACTGTTGCTTTAGACATTTCATTTATAGAGTAAAATAATGAAATAGTATCTTTTACATTTACCTTAGTTTTAACCATTTCCAGAAATCTTCATTTTTTTGTATAGACCCAAGTTTCTGATTATAGTCCTTTTGCCTAGAGAATTTTCTTTAAGATTTCTAATAGTGCAGGGCTTCTTGTACTAAATGATGTCAGTTATGGTTTTTTTTTTTTAAGTCTATATTTTGTTTAAAAGATATTTTGAGGGGATAAATAATTTTTGTTTGGCATTGTTTTCTTTTACTACTTTAATAAAAGTGGTATTTAATTGTCTTCTGTCCTGCAATGTTTTTGATGAGAAATCTGATATAATTCTTTGTTCTTTATGTATTTTATCATTTAGACTCAGCTTCCTTAAAGATTTTCGTTTCTATCTTTGGTTTTTAGAATTATAAATATAAAGTGCTTACATGGCTTCCCCCCCCCCCTTTTTCTGGTATTGATCTTGCTTAGTGTTCACTGAGCTTCTTGAATCAGTGCCTTTTATATATTTTATTATTTAGGAGTAACTCAGCCATTATTGCTGCAAATTTTTTTTTCTGTATCTTTCTCTTTCTCTTCTTCGAGTTGTTTTGCAATCCCGTTTTATCTTTTGTATGGCTTCTCTGTAACCTCAAATTGCTATTGGGTTAAAGAAAAATTATGATTTTGAAGATTCCCTGGCTTTCAACTTACTTAGGATCAGAGTGATGCACTTATTAACTTTCTTTTCCTTTTTTTTTTTTTTTTCTTAGCTGTGCCTGCAGCATGTGGAAGTTCCCAGGCCGGGGACTGAACTCACGCCAGTGTAGTACCCAAGCTGCTGTAGTGACAATACCAGATCCTTAATCTGCTGTGACACAAGGGAACTCCACTTATTTGCTTTCTACTTCCCACTTAGAAGCTAGATGCTCTCTAATTTTATATTTTATTTGGAGATATAGCTAATGACTTTGAGCAATAAAACGTGAAAATTAGCACATTTCATCTTCTTTCTATTTCCCTCTTCTCTAATCCCTTACTTTGGATTAATTTGTTTCTTCATTTATTTATTTGTTTGTTACTTATATAATCAAACGTAACACCTTTTTTTTCCTTTAGCTAATTTTTTTTTCAGTTTTTAGAATGATCTTTACACTATATTTCATTGTGTATAAAGCCATCTCTTGATGGGCTGAATTTCATTATTACAGATTTTTATTTTTGAAAAGCATTAATTATTTTGCCACTTTCCATTTCTCTCAGTATTTTGTAGATGTCACTTCATTTTGTACTGGTACTGAATAGGACTGTGGAAAATTTCCAAGCCAACTTGCTTTTCTCCTTTGTATTGGGCTTTTTCTTTCAACTATCTCAATATTCATATCATTTTTTTATTTATCACAGAAATTAATTAAGTCCCCTATGATATGACCTGGTGGTAATTGTCTGGTAACAACTTTTGTTATGATACATATCTTCTTTCTATATGTATATTATGATGTTATCATTATTAAATTTTTTTTCTCTCGTATCCTTATATATGTTTTCTGTTCAATTTGTTCTGTTTTTCTATTCAGGAGCACCAATTATGTATATATTTTATCTCATTTCTTTAGTCTTCCAATATCTATCATTGCTGTTGTATATTTTAATAACTATATTATCTTCCATTTCATTTTTGTATGAGTACCTTTAACCTGTTTGATATCTTTCTGTTTTTATTTATTCCATTGCTTTTACTTTCAACCATGGCTTTTATTTCTAAATAGTTTCATATTTATCTTCTGTTTCCTTTATGAGCTCTTATACATGTGTTTTTCATCTCCTTCTATAAACGTGAACTTTTTGAATCTTTTTAATGTATCATTTTAATGTATTATTAGTATGATTTGTTGATAAACTATCATATACTAATTTTATTGAGTCTGAAGAACTCTGTTTAAATTTGCCTCTGTTTTTGCATGTATTTTCCCTTCCTCTTCTGCCTTTTGCTTGCATTCTTTTTCTCCTTTTATTTTTTAGTTTCTATTCTGGCATTAATGGGCTGGAAATTTTCTTAAATATAAAGTGGATAAAGAAAAGTAATAGCAAAGAAACAAGCTGGAACAGTCTGTGACTTTGATTTGGATTTATTTTCTTTAGCACTCCTTCAAGGCACATCTTCACTTAGTTTTCAGCATCCATGAGATCGGCATGGCTGATAATGATGTTTACAGTGAAGCTCTTTTTACTGCCTGCTTGTCCTTTCCCCACAGACTTTCTGAGCTTTGATCTGGTAAATGTTACAGAGCATTTGATTAAGTGCTATGCTGCCTCCTCATGTAAATGTTACGTATAAATGCAAACGTTGAAAAGGTAGAGGAGTTCCTGTTGTGGATCAGAGGGTTATAAACCCAACTAGTAACTATGAGGATGCAGGTTCGATGCCTGGCCTCTCTCAGTGGGTTAAAGATCTGGCGTTGCCATGAGCTGTGGTGTAGGTCGCAGAGATGGCTTGAATCTGATGTCACTGTGGCTGCAGCACAGGCCAGCAGCTGTAGCTCCAATTCGCCCCTAGCCTGGGAACTTCCATATGCCACAGGTTGGCGCTAAAAAAAAAGCAAAAGAAAAAAAAAGGGAAAGAAAGAAAAAAGGTAGAAATCCTATGGTTAAATAACTACCATTTGGTGATATTGTATTGATTGTAGTTGAGAGAATGGACTCTGGAGTCAAAAGTACCAGAATTTGAAACCCATATCTTTGCCTGATTATACTTAATTGTTCTAAGGTTTGGTTTTCTTAACTTTGAACTTATTTTGTAGGTGGTATTTGTAATAAATGATATAATGCCCAGGCATCACTTAGAAGTACGCCTGGCACCAAGTGTTCAATAAATTTAATTATTCTTATTCTTACTATTTTTTGTTTTATTATATACATCGTTTTGCTTTTAACTACTAATTCTTACTTATAAATTATGTGAAATCCTTACCTATAAATTGCTAAAGCAAGTATCTTCCTTAATCTCACCTGGATAGCCTTTGCTTAGTCATCTTTTTCTGTTTCTCACCAATACTTTCCTGTATTTTATACTTGGAAGCATTCTATTTTTGATAGATTGTATCTCTCAGGACCCTGGCAAAAACAAATGAAATCCTCCAAGGGGATGATGAAAGACGATGAATGGAAACGTTTACAAAGGTATGGTAGGGAAATTATGATGGACAAATGGTAAAGCACCAAGGTCTGTTTATCATCCTTAGGCTTGAAAAAGGGAAAGAAGAGAGCAGTTTTTGGAACCTGGGGAAATGCTGCTGTAGGAAAAACTACCCCATAGCATTATAGCCCTTCTCTAACCACAGCCTGATAGGAGGGCCGGGGAATGAATACTCTGACCTCATTCTCTTCCTGCTTTCCAATCCCCTGCTGTGTTTCCAAATGGCCAAACCTTAAAAAGTAGCTAGAGGACAAGGGTGTCTGTTTTTGCACACTGTAAATGCCAGCCTCTTGGGGCAAAGAGATGGACAAAGATGAAGAATGAATCTGATGGGGCAAAAGTAGAGAACCAAGTACATCTGTTGCTTTCTTTGGGAATTTATTATATTAGGATAAATATTCTAACTTTAAAATATTTAGTAGAAAATTCTGTAGAGCTGTATCTGTACATAATTTAGACTTTATATTGAATAGCCTTTTTCAATTGAATTTTTAAGAGTTCTGGCTAATTTTTTTTTAATTAACCACTCTACAGTTTTGTGATTTGAAATAAATACAAACCCAATTTTGTGGGTTGTTTCAGATTTTAAAGAAATAAAAATTTGTTTAAATCCTACTTTAATAAATTACTCTATAGTTGCTTATGGCATTATCCCATGGTTCATGCCTCTTTCTAACATTAATCAGATACTTTTATACTTAGGTTTTTAATGACCACTTATTTGTGGATTATATAAATCTTTTTCTAAATAAGAATAGAATTAATAAAGTACCCTATATTGCTTTTTCATCATGGGCCTGCACAACAATTCATATTTATGGAAATCCAGCTCACAGAATGTTGCAAAGAGAATTGGTCTAGATTCTTTCTCTTGAACCATAAAAGAGATAGAATATCTCTGAAAATGTAATTTTAGAGAAGAAAAAATATTAGCATGGCTGAATGAATTTGTAAAGTGGTTGATAAATAAATTATAATTTAGAGTAGAAGTACTCTGAAAATAAAAATCAGCAACTCTTTCTTGCTTTCCAACTCAGGATCTAAAAACGTTGACTATTGCTGAAAAGAAAAATGAATTTATCTCTCAAGTTAAGAGGTGGATGACCTGATGTTAACCATAGTTTCTAATGATTATTTATTGTTATCACTTATGTGTATCCTTCAAACGGGCAACTTACATATGTTATACAGCAGTAGATAAGGTGTTGATTTTAAGATCTTTAATTTTTTTTCCATATACTATTATGAAAGCAATTTCTGGATGATTAATTGACTTCTCAGAGATATTACTAGTAGTATCTGATAAGTGGCTCTGGTCAATATGTGCCTCTCATCTGTCAACAAAACAAGTAAAACTTTTCCTATTGCTCTCATTTTTCTAGCAAATTTTCTAGCCTGACTTTGCATTATCTCCAGATTTTTCCAAAAAACAATACCTTCTACCATGTTTCCTCTTTTGTTATCCATGTTTCATTTGCTTAAAGATGAGTTTCATAGTGTTTTGTATTCAGCTCTTTTGCTCATAATCAAATAATCACAGAATGATGGCAAAAGATATCACTTTACTCCTCCATCTGCATTGGTAAAGTTGAATGATTGCAGGCTAGATTCTATACTTGTAAGTGTATTCATTACATTTATATTTATATATCTTTATTATTTAAAAATAATAATATTTATATATTTATTCTCCATGTGGAAAATTGAGAGTAAAGAGTAATATATGCTTCTTCCAGGTAGGAGTGATATACTCCTAGATCTAAATGTATATCTTATTAAAGGTTAAAGTAACAGAATAAAAAACAATAGGGCCTATGAGAAATTTATGCCACATAAGAGAATAACAGTAATCTGAAGCCTCTGGCCATACTAGTCATCTCTGTTTCTTAAATACATTAAGCAGATCTTGTCTTAATACATTTGTATGAGCTTTTGCTGGAGTTTTCTTCTGGAAATTCTCATGGCTAGCTACTTTTGGACATTTGGATCTCAGTTTAAACATCGTTAGTGAACTAAAGAAGCCTAAATAAACATGCTTTTAAAACCAATTCAACAGCTTAGACATATCCTTTCTAATGACAGCAAAACATATGCATGTCTCCAGGTGCCTTTACCTACTACCCAGAAACTTAGAGAGCTCTCTCCACCTTCCTTTATTAATAATATTGTATTTTGGGGAACAGCTTAAGTATCCGACAACAGAGGAATGGCCAAATAAATTATAGATTAGATGTATGGTAGAATATTATACAGTCATTGAAAGGGCTGTTCATAGCATTTTTAGTAACATCCATTAAATGCTTATCTCATAGTGTTAATTGGGGGGGAAAGTAGGAGAGATTACATGTAAAATGTATTCTCAAATGAAAAAAAAATGGAGAGAAATAAATATTGGGTTAACAATGATTATAAATCATTTTCTTTATAGTTTCTGCATTTTCCCTATTCTAGGGATGAGGGGGGAGCATATGCTAATCTTATAAACATGAAAATTACATACTATATTAAAAATATAGAAGAGAAATGGGCATGCTTAGATCACGGTGTAGAGCAGTGTTTCTCAAACTTCTGGTTCTGGTTTGGTCTCCTTTTCATTTTTATAATTATCAAGGACCACAAATAGCATTTAGTAGATTATACCTATTGGTATTTACTATTTTAGAAGTTAAACCTCAGACATTTTTTAAGAGTTAGTAATTCATTTAAAAGAAACAGTATACCTGTTTTGTGTTAAAATCAGTGATGTATTTTTGTGAAAATAACTGTATTTACCAAAATAAAAACTTATTGAGAGGAGTAGCATTAGTTTAATTTTTTGCAAATCCTTTTAATGTCTGACCTAACAGAATATAGCAGGATTCTATATTTGTATCTGATTTAAATCTGTTGCTATATTTTGTTATGGTTAAAGTATATGAAAAAACTTGGCCTCAGGCAGATATGTAACTGGAATAGGGAGAACTTCAGAGATATACCCTCACCTCCACCCCCATAATAATAAAGAACTTTAGGAGCACCCAAGAATACTTAGATCTTCCTCTTAGGTAGAGGAAGAACTGGAAATATGTAGTATCTGATTAAATAGAGAAAATACAAAAATGGCATGTTATGTCTCAAGTCTATTTGATACTGCAAAGAATTTTCACAACAATGAATTTTCTCAACCACACAGTGGAATATAAATTTTGTTTTATAGATAACTAACATTTAGTTCATTGGGGTTAAATGAAATGTGAAAATTATACAACTAGTAACTAAATCACTCAGAATTCAAACCCAGATCTGACTTCTAGTTCTAATAATAGCCATGTTTGTAGCTCTCATACTTGTAAATGGTAAAGTAATAATATTTAATTCTGTACATTACTTTTAAGCAAATAGCAGGTCTATTTTTTTTTTCAGGTATATAGCAGACTGTCCCCTTCATTATTCTTTCCCAGCTTGTCTCTCCAAACTCTTGCTCTCCTCTTAGCTCATTCTGTTAGATTAATGCTCCATTTGGAAGTTCTTTCTAGTTTAAGCGGTCTAAAGGGAACCCTGCCAAACCAAGGAATATTGCATTGCTCACTTGTCTTGTCCTTTTGCCCATTGAAAATATGCTTTTAATGGCTAAAAATAACTTCAGGATCTATTGTCCATTCTTAAGCAAAGAAATGAATAGGCTTTTTCTTAAATGGCATATTTGTATTTAATCAACCTTTAAGTATAGTAATGAGAATGAGAGCTTCTATTTTATTAACATTTAGAATTTATAAACGTCATTCATGAATAGTTCCTATAACAATACTTGGAAATAGGAAGGGAGTTTTACTATCCCATTTTGCAAACAATGAACTAGGCTCTGAAGACATAGGGGGTTCTCCTCAGGTCGGGAGATTAATCAGAGACTGTTCCAGGATCAGAGCTCATGGTTCCCAAGACTCAGTACTGCCAGAGATAATATTCTGTAGAACAGTTCTTTCAGAGATACCACACTTGAAGTTCTTAATGATATGAGTTTTTGCAGTTTTCATTTTTTTAAACTAATATTATTTTGACTATACTAGTAGTCATTCCCTCTCTTCAAAATTTGGAATTTGGAACTGTATTTATCTTTCCAAATATTTTAAAGGGCTAGTAACACTCATGGACTTAGATAAGATAGGGACCTACAGATGTGTGTTTTCTACTTCTCTTTACTGTGTTGACTCAGGCTGCTGAAAAACCACTTTGGAGGGAGCTTAGAAGATGAGATGAGGTTGCTATGTAAAAAACAGAATTCAAGTCTATGTATGGTTACTGATTCATGCACATTTTTTCTTGAGCTATGTCTTCTTTTGGAAGCTAAGATATGGGTGTGGTTCTACAAGAAACAAAACCATGCAGAGTTTTAGAAATGCTTTTACTTTTTGCTACCAGACTAAAGAGATACTAGCAGCATCTTTCTGTGCCTCTCTAATGACAGAGTTCTGAAGAATCCAGTACAGTAGTTTATTAGTTTAGAAAAATCATTTTAAAATCACTGTATCCTGAAATATAATAATTACTGTAGATATTGTCTTGAAATACTGACTAGACCATTAAAAGGTAAAATTATCATTAAGGGTAGGATTTATTGCAATTGATTTTTAAATACTCCCTGACCCCATCTCCTTTACTGTAAATACCTTTTGCTTTTAAGGTATTGTGATTTGGAATTCTCTTGTGGAAGCAGGTTAAGGCTCTGGCTTGTCAATGCAGAGGTTTGGGTTGCTGCCATAGCACAGGTTCCATTCATGGCCTGGGAATTTTCTTATACTACAGGCCTGGTCAGTAAATAAATAAATAAACTAACAAATAAATAAATAAATAAAATACTGGCTTTAATAAATTTTTAAGTATAATTAAGTATAAGTTTTACTTAAATACTTAATGCTTTTTAAAACATTGTGTTTTTATTCCCCCACGTTGTAGTGTTTGGTGGTCTGTGATTTAACTCTGCTAGATTACTATCAGTTTCGCTGTCACTTGAGTGTTTTCCTCTGTGTCTTCCCTAACCTCCCTTCAGCCCATCTTTGTTGGAGTGTTATTCATTCTTTGATACTTTGCTTAAATTCTACTACATCCCTAAGCTTTTTCCAAAGTCCTTTTACTCTACCCTGTTCGGCCATTGTTCTGTATATTTTATGATAGAATTTATGCCAGTATTTTGTAGATTATAGATATCAATGCATGTATCTATTACCACTAAACCAGGTAAGTCCTTGAAAGGTCAAGACTAGGTCCTATATGTATTTGCATCCTCAAAACAGTCTCACAACAAACATGCACTGTATTGAATTGTGTGTAACTTCTGAAACCGGAACCTCCTCTTCCTTAAGTTAGGTAGGACATAGTAGGATGTGGGTATGAAATGAGGGTGTTGAGCTCGTGTCTTAGGAGCACTGTAAACTTATTAATTCTTCTTGTTATTAATGATATTCATGTCACAAATAATTGAAATAATTGGAGCAGAATCCAGAATGCATTTAGTAAATTAAGCATGTTGTGTTTTTTTGGAGCCAAATGATGGGCCTTAGAGATTGACTACAAGAAGTGAATTAATAAAGGATCTCTTCTTACAAGTAAATTTGTGTACAAATTTAGTTAGCTTGGAGGGAGAGGAATTGCCAAATGTTTTGTGTCCCTTGATGGTTTTAGCTATGTATTTATGTAGAGGAGATTTCAGATGTCCCAGGAACAATTTTCTGTATTCCTCTCATTCCAAAACCATGGAAGTAGAGATGATGCTGAAAGAGAAGACAAGGGACATTTATAAAATTTTACTCTCCAATAATATCTTCTGATTGCAGTTATTCCAGAGAAAACAAAAGTCTGTAAAATAAGAAAATGAGATCCATGTGTTCCCCCTAATCTCATGAGATGATATCACTCACATACTTAAAGAAATTAAAATAATACACTATTCAGCTGATGAGTGAAGCCTGCATTAGTATTTTCTATGTATTAAGACTAATAACCCACTTCTTTTTTTGGTAATAAGTGATCACAGAAGGCTTTGCTTTTCTTTATCCTTGGGTATCAGGGAGGACTCAGATTTATGTGGCTGCATAAATCAGATTTATGTGGACCAATTTCTGCTTGGGTCCCTGTGTTTAGAACATTGAAAAACTTGGCTACAAAATGACTAATTTTAAAATTTAATTAAGACTTTCATTTCTGCGGTCAGAGCCTATCGTAATTTATACTTACGTATTTATACCAAAGTGAACTCATTGATTACTTGGAGATATTGAAATAAAAATTATATCCAAATGAGTCATGTTTTTAATCAATAATATATTTTAGCTTTTTTTCTTTCTTTTTTTATTACTCAAATGAATTTATCACATCTGTAGTTGTATAATGATCATAACAATCTGATTTCACAGGATTTCCATCCCACAGCCCAAACACATCCCCCCACCCCACAAACTGTCTCCTCCAGAGACCATAAGTTTTTCAATGTCTGTGAGTCAGCATATGTTCTGCAAAGAAGTTCAGTCTGTCCTTTTTTCAGATTCCACATGTCAGTGAAAGCATTTGATGTTGGTGTCTCATTATATTTCAGCTTTTTCATGATTATTAAAGACTTACATATAACAAATGATTGTGATAGTAGAGACTGAGAGTAGAATTTTCTTCTTTTCACCCTTTAGACTGGCCCAGTGCTGGCCATTTCTCATTTGATATATGCACATTGGCAAGAAGGAGATAGGGATAAATCTTTTTATTACTCATAGATTGTTTTAAAAATGTTTTAAAAAGTTGACATTGCATACTCCCAACACATTGATAACTGGTGTAATTATTTTTCATATTCAAACACGGGGCACAAATGTAAAGTGTAGAACAGAACTACAACATAAATGATACTTGAAATGGCAGGTTATGTAAAATGCTATACTTTCTCAGCAGCCAATTTACAAAACTTCTTTTCTTTCCTCACAAAGGTAGAGGATTCCATAGCTCTATAAAACAAAAATAAAGTTACTAAAGTGGCTGAGGGAATAGTTTGCCCCAAGACACAGGAAAATGTAAAATATTAAATGAAAATGTATCACATTGATTTCCTTGCCCTCTACTGCCCTCTCCATACCAATTTCCCAGACCTCTGTTCACCACATAATTGTCAATTACAATGTACGAACTTATAATGTAAGAATTGTAAGAAGTTATAATATAAAAACTGTAAGAGTCAGATGGGCTGACATAACTCCTTATTTTGTTGGGAAACAACTTGAGACTCTAAGGCCTTTGATATTTTTAAAGAGTCTTTGGAGCATGGCAAGCTCATTTGGTATAAATGGCCTTTGGTGTTGCTGAGTTTCTGGACAATTTCCCCTTTGTAGCCTGTACGTACTCCTGCCATCTAAAAAGTTTCCCTCAGGGGAAGCCCTGACTCATGGATTCTCATTTTAGCTACAGAGAATTGTCTACTCCAATACAAACAATCATCCATCCACATTTCAGAATTTATTAGGCTTAACAAATAAATAATGGATTAATGGTTAAGAAAGAGGGAATAAATTTTTTAAATGTAAACATAGGACTTTAAAAAAAAAGTAATGAACTATCAATACGTGCAACAACATGGATGAATCTTAGAACCAGACACCAGATGTCTGATTCCATTTATATAATGTTCTGGAAAGGAAAAACTATGGGAATGGAAATCAGATTAGTGGTATCAGAAATGGGGCTGGGAGGAGAAGATTGAAAAACTTTTGGGGGTGAAGAAAATATCCCCTAGATTGTGATGGTGGTGACACGATTATATACCTTTGTCGTACTCAAAGAACTATATGTCTAAAAAAGGTGAATTTTACTCTATTTAAAATATGCCTTAATAAACATAACATAGTTACCTTTGTGTGTGAGTGTGGTGGAAACCTACTACTCTCTTATCTAGCCTGCAGACTCTTTTGATGCTGTTTTCCTGCTTAGTAAAATTGGATTATAGTTTAATTATCATGAAGTACAGTGAGTAGAGGACTAGAACTTGGAAACCATTTTTGAAAGTGTTGTTTGCATTGTCTGAAAAGTCACTTAACCTCCAAATATTAAGTGGGAATCATCATCCTACTAATATTATTTCACTGGTCTATTTTGAGTCTCAGCGAGTATGTGTGTGCTCAATATGTAAAGAGTTGGGTGCTGTGTGAACCAACATTAGTAATCAGATCATTTATGATTTTGGCTCACAGGACTCTCTATAACTTCTAAATGTGTCTGTTGATTGCCTCAGGAGATAAGACAATATTTTAAAATGTAAAATTGTAAATTTTTCTCAAAATATGAATTATATTAAAATATAAATATCCGGGTTAAAAAGAAAGTTCATATTTTAAGAAGTTAAAAGAGAAAATATGTCTTAAATAAAGAGGTGTTAAGATATATTTTAATATAAATATTCAGATAGAGCTAACCTATATTTATAAAATTTGGATATAGATAGCATTTAGAATGAAATTGGTTCATATTTGTTTACTTGGAAAGATATTATGCTAAAGACATTTTGAGAGATTCTGTAGGTATTGTCATTTGTTTAAAAAAAACCAGTAATGGAATTTACACTAAAGAAATAACATCATATAGTTTCTTTGAACCTCAGCACCTTAAGATAAAAGACTTTGCAACCAGAGTTCCAAACCTGGATCTAGCCATTTCTTGACAAGTTTGTCATTTCTTGACATGTCTAGTATGACTTGACATGAGTTATTTAGCTTCTGTGAGTCTCAATTTCCTTTCTTCATCTGCAAAACAAGGAAAATAATAGGACTTATTCCATAGCATTAATCTGAGGATTAAGTTAATGAGTACATATAAAGTACTTACATAGTATTTGGCACATAGTGAGTCCTTAATACATTTTAACTATCATCATTATTATCATTATAGTTATTATTGTCACCGTGGTTTTCAGCTAGAAAGAAAGTGTATTTACAATATCTAGTCTTTTTCTGTTTAAAATGTATGGTTTTTCTATTTTATAGCATATATGTGTAGCAAGGCACCTAGTGAGTTATGTGCTTTCCTTCTACTCTTTTACCAGTTTCTCTTCCTTGCTTAGATATTTCTTTCACTAGAACCATTTTATTCTTAGTCCTATGGAGATAACACCTTATAATCATTTTTATTTATGCTCATTGTCACTTCTGTCATGGCCATTCAATCATTAAGTTCTGATTCTTTTCCAAACACTACACTGTGTTTAGCAGTAACTATTGGGCAAATGTAAATGACCAAAGAGTGTCCATAATCTTAAGGAGCTTTCAGTGTGACAAGGAGATCAGACATACAAATATGGTGTGAGGTTAGGGAGGCCCATACAGAATTTGTTGGTCTGTTCTATTACAGGAGCAGCCTGGTTTGTCCTAGGGGCAACACTTGAGCTTTGCTGGCTCTGTCATCCACTTAGTTGGCCGAGGTGTCCTTCTCAAATCTGCACTTTAATTTCTCATAATTCATCAGTGATTTTATTTTCAAAATATACCCTGAATTCCTATACTTCTTTCCACTTCCACTGCACTTCCCTAGTCCAAGCCTCCGTCATCTGTCATCTGGTATAAAAGTGTTTCCTAACCTGTGTTCTCACTTCCATTCTTGCCTTGCTATAATATATTTCTTACAAGCCATTCTGATTTTTAAAAAATCAGACGTAAATAAGAGTATGTCATTCTTCTGTTTAAAACCTCTTCATTGGATTCTCATTGCATTTAGAAAAACCTAAACTCTTACCTGTGACCTGTAAGGCTTTACTGACAGACCTCATCTTCAACCTTATACATAGCAGACTAGCTGTGATGGCTTTCTTTCTACTTTTGCACACTCAAAGCTTATTCCTATCTTTGGTAAGATGAATAAAGACCTCCCAAAGATGTCCATGTCCTAATATCTAGAAGTTGCGAATATGTTACTTTACATGTCAAAAAGGATTTTGTGAAATGTGATCAAGGATGTTGAGATGGAGAAGTTATCCTGGATATCCAGGTGGAACCAGTGCAGTCAAGTCACATGTGTCATTACAAGCAGGGAAACTTTCCTGGCTTTGGCCAGATGGTCAGAGAGAGAGAGATGACCATAGAGGTAGTGTTGGAGTGATGGTATGTTGCTGGCTTTGAAGATGGAGGAAGATGCTACAAGAATGTGGGTGATCTCTAGAAGCTTGAAAAGACAAAGAAATTGATTTCCCCCCAGAACCTCGGAAAAGGAGCACAGTCCTGCTGACACCTTCATTTCAGTCTAATGAGACCCAGGCTTCTGACCTACAGAACCATAAGATAATACATTTCTGTTGTTTTAAGCTACTAAGTTTGTGGTAATTTTTATGGCAGCCATAGAAATTTAATACAACATTCTAGGCCACTCATATTTTCTCTTCCTCCTGCTTGAAATGCCATTATCCCACCCCCACCCCCCACCCCTAGTTCTCCACAGAATGCTCCTTTTCAAATTTTAGGTCTCAGATTCACTGTTACCTCCTTAAAGGTTCTATTCTGTTAGCTCTATCTTCAGCATCCTTCCCACCACCGACTCCTGAACAACTCTACAACGACAATCTCTTTATTTACGTTATGACAAATCACTGTCTGAAATTACCTTGTTTGTTCATTTATTTATTGCTGTTTTAAGCTCCATAGCATTAAGAACCATGTCTATGTCACTCCATATCCTCAGTGCTTTGAGTAGAACCTAGCACATAATAGAAATCAACAAACATTTGCTGAATGAGAAAATGAATTAAACTAGGGAGATGGTTATTTCAGGCAAAGGTCAGAGCCTGAGCAAATTCTGAGGTGTGAAACTGCTTATGTTCCTGGGAAAATCTGTGTTTCCAATGGCTGAAGCCAAAAGAGGAAAGCAGAGGAGATGGAACCAAGAAATAGGCATTTTCCTTATCTTCCTCTTCATTATTATTATTGTTATTATTTCAAAATATGTTGCTAATCATGTAAGTACTTAGGAATTAATTTAAATTTTTAAAGAAAGGGTATAATAAATGCATTTACAACAACGTGGGTAGAACTAGAAGTTAATATACTCAGTGAAATAAGTCAGACAGAGAAAGACAAAAATGGTATGTTATCACTTATATGTGGAATCTAAAAAAAAATGAATGAATATAGCAAAACAAATGGACTCACAGAAAACAAACTAGTAGGTTACCAGTGGGGAGAGGGATGGGGGAGGGGCAAGATAGGGGTAAGGGATTAAGAGGTACAAACTACTATGTATAAAATAAATAAGCCACAGTAACTTTTTTTTTAATCCATCTCGTAAAGTAATGGAAATTAAAAACAAAAACAAATGAGACCTCACTAAAGCTTTTGCACAGCAAAGGAAAACATAAATAAAACAAAAAGTCAGCCTACAGAATGGGAGAAAATATTTGCAAATGATGTTTCTGATAAGGGACTAATTTCCAAAATAGACAAATAGCTCATACAGCTCAATAAAAAAAAAAAATCCAAAAAAATGGGCAGAAGATCTAAATAGACATTTCTCTAGAAAGACATACACATGGCCAACAAGCAAATGAAAAGATGCTCAACATCTCTAATTATCAGAGAAATGCAAATCAAAACTGCAGTGAGGTATCACTTCACTGCAATTAGAGTGGATATCATCAGAAAGTCTGCAAATAATAAATACTGGACAGGGTGTGGAGAAAAGGGAACCCTCCTACACTGTTGGTGGGAATGTAAATTGATACAGCCACTATGGAGAACAATATGGATGGTCCTGAAAAAAACTGAAAATAGAGTTACTATATAATCCAGTGATCCCTCTCCTGGGCATATATCTGGAGGAAAACTATAATTTGAAAAGACGCATGTAGTCCACTGTTTGTTGTAGTACTATGTAAAATAGCAAAGCAACCTGAATGACCATGGAGAGATGAATGGATAAAGAAGATAACGGTGTACACACACACACACACACACACACACACACACACACACACACACACAGGAATACTACTTAGCCATAAAAAAGAGTGAAATAATACTATTTCAGCAACATGGATGGACCTAGAGATTATCATACTAAGTGAAGTAAGACAGAGAAAGAAAAATATCTTATGATATCACTTATATGTGGAATCTAAAAAAAAATGATACAAATGAACTTATTTACAAAACACAAACAGGAGTACCTTTCGTGGCTCGGGGGTTAAGATCCCAACTAGTATCCATGAGGGTGCAGGTTTGATTCCTGGCCTTGCTCAGTGGGTTCTTTGAGTGGATGCAGCTCATCTTGGATGCTCTGGCTGTGGCGTAGGCGGGCGGCTGTGGATCCTATTCAACCCCTAGCCTGGGAATTTCCATATGTCGTGGGTGCAGCCCTAAAAAAGCCAAAAAAAAAATTTTAAATATAAAACACAAATACATTCACAAACATAGAAAACAAATTTATGATACCAAAGGGGAAAGGAGGGAGGAATAAATTAGGAGTTTGGGATTCACATATACACGCTACTAAATATAAAATATATAACCAATAGAGGACCTACCTTATAGTACAGAGAATTATACTCAATCTCTTGTAATAACCTGTGGAAAGAATCTGAAAAAAAGAATATATATATAAAACTGAATCACTTTGCTATACATCTGAAGCTAACACAACATCGTGAATCAACTAGACTTCAATAAAACAAACAAAATAAATAAGCTACAAGGATATATTGCATAGTACAGGGAATATAGCCAATATTGTAAAATAACTTTAGAGTATAATCTATAGAAATATTGAATCATTGTGTTGTACACCTGAAACTAAGTTATATTTTAAATCAAATATACTTCAAATTAAAAAAAAAAAAACACAATGCAGAGCAAAACTAACGAGACAGTGAAAAATTGGAATTGGGTTGAGGGAAAGGAAGAGTGTCCTTTTCTGTGTCTTATCTTTGGGACTAGGGTAATTGTAGTAGCATTAATTGTTATAAAGAACAATGGGAGATCATGGTTTGTTTCATTCTGGACTCTGAGCTTCATGGACTTGTCCAGAGGCAGATGCTCTGTTCGAGCACCTAGGAATACAGGTCTGCAGGTCAGGATGGGAGCCTTGGCTTGAAGTTATTAACATGTAAATGGAAATAAAGTCAAGGGACCTAACAGTTAAAAAAGCCCAAGACAATGAGCAAGGAGAGAGAAAAAAGCTGATAGTTCAACACAGAAAGAAGGATAATTTTCTGAGAGGAATTAGCAAAGGAAATCTGATTTCAAAAGCAGAGTAGGAGGAGGAGTAGCATGTGGGACCAGGAAGCCATGGGAGGAAAAAGTTTCAGTAAGAAGAATGGCATAGCTTGAGTATCAGACATTATAGGAGGAAAGAGGAAAGATCTTTGAGTTTATCAAAGGGATATTGGTGTCTCTTGTAGTGCTGGTGATGACAAACTGATGCTACAGGGTGAAGTATAACCAGGAGGGGAAGGGAAGGGAAAAGAAAACTGTAAAAGATGTGGAGTCAAGAGGGAAACCCTTTGGTTCTTTTTTTTTTGGTGGGGGGGGTTCTTTTTTGAAGAAATTGAGGGAGATGTAAAGGGAAATGATGAAGAGTACAGAGGGAGGGATTAACTCTGAAGGGTGCTAAGATATTTTCTGAGCCTTGAAAGATTATGTCAATAGATCTAAAGGCTAGGAAGTGGTGAGAACACTCACTTTGGAGTAATAGAATCCTTAATCTACCACTTATTAGTTTAGCAAAGTTGAAACTTCTTTGAAGGGAGATTCCCTATGTATGACCTAAGAAAAATAATAAATACCTCCCAGAATTGCTGTGAAAAAATGGATTAGTAAGACTTCATCCACAAGGCATATATTATTACACTGGAACTGTGACAGGTTTCTGAGCTTCCCACTCAAGCACTGAAACCTAGAATCAGTTCTTCGAGGACTGAGAAATAGTCAAATCTGGAATTAAGCCACATCTACTAAACAGACATGGTCAACACTTGTATGTGTTTTACTCTTTTCTGAAGTGTAATATAAGATCCTAAAGCCAAACATAGAAGAAAAGCCCAAGGCACAAAGCTTGCAAGGATAAGAGAGAATGCTAATTTATCTCAGTTCTCCTGAAAATATTTGCTCTGCCCTTATCATACCATGTGCTTTTTGTATGATGGTAAGAAGAGGCTGAAACAGGAAGACACTGTGAGAGGTTGCCTTACAGTTAGATTTTAAATAACTGTATTGATAAGCTGCTTTAATAACAGATACTAAGATGCTGATCTGAGCAAGCACTGTTTATATATACTGATTCTGCTACGAGTCCTGTTATGTTATTATCTCTGTGCCCTCAGCATCCAGAATACTTGAGAATTGCAGATTCTCCATAACTGTCTTTAGTCTCTGCGGTCCAGTAAAGATTCCACATAAGATGCCTGAAAATTGTACCAAGCCTTTGGTATTGGGGTGTTGATGGCTAAAAGCATTTCAAAATAGAATAGAAGTGACAAGCAATTGGAGTAAATTTTCTTCTCTGCATTTTCCTGTTTTTCTTTTCCAATATTTAGCGATGTGTTTTTTCCAAGTCCTCTGTCAGATATTCTAGATAGAATTAGTAGAGGGGTGAGTTTTGGTCCTTACTCAGCCCATTCCTTTAAATGGGAGCAGGGAATTTAAGTATTATGGTGATGGAAGTAATTGAAACAGGACATGTCGAAGTGAAAAGTTAGACAGAAGGGTACAGCTGCTTGGAGACCTGACTTCCTCTGGAATACTTCTGCAGAGACTCTAACTCCAAAGTTAAAATTAAAAGGTAATTGGATACTTCTATTAAGAAAAGTGATGGTAATGCTTTGCTTATCTAATATTATCCTATAATCTCTCTTTTCTCTGAATTTCTACTGGGCTTAAGGTACCCCACATATATTTATATGCTCTGGCTTACATTTCTAGTTTCATGAAAATTTCTTTTCTTAGTGTCTACATTAATGTTCCTTGGAGACAGTGGGCATGACTTTTACTTATTTATTTTTTTGCCTTTTACTTTTTTTTGTCTTTTTTTTTTGCCTTTTCTAGGGCCGCTCCCAAGGCACATGGAGGTTCCCAGGCTAGGGGTCTAATCGGAGCTGTAGCCATCAGCCTATGCCACAGCCACGGCAACGCGGGATCCAAGCCACGTCTGCAACCTACACCACAGCTCACGGCAACGCCGGATCCTTAACCTGCTGAGCAAGGCCAGGGATGGAACCCGCAACCTCATGGTTTCTAGTCGGATTCGTTAACCACTGTGCCACGATGTGAACTCCCACCTTTTACTTATTTTTGAATCATCTTCTCCCTCCAGTGCTTAGGACAGTGCTGGCTACCTGATTGCTGTGATCAATGCTGAGTTGTTATAAACCATTGACTTACCTTTCTTGTGTAGAACAGCCATTCTGATTCTGGGTAGACTCAAGGTGGCAAATGTATTATGTGGAACACTCTGGGGTCATTAAGATCTTAGCAAACATGAGTGTGGCACAAAAGTTCATGTATATTGCTCTTGAATGGCACGTGAAACTGGAATACCATATTCCCTGAAAAACTGGGTTTAGGGATAATAACACCACCATCTACTTTTTTGTATTTCTCTGTAACTTGGAACTTAGTTAATATTACTCATATTATTTTAGTGTCACTAAACCCTGTCCATTGGTCAGGGCAAAGCCCTGTTCTCAAATGAGAAAACTGGAGTGCACAGAGATAAAGACTTTGTGTTTACAAAATGGGTGAGTAGCAGAGCTGATGTGTGAAGTGAAGTTTTCTGCCTCCAAATGCAGTGTATTTCCCAGTCCTCCACACTGACACAGTGGTTTATTTTTCTCCATAATAAAACTCTCAGGAACAAAAGGGATCTGCAGATAGGTTTTCATAAATAATACAGAGAGATAAGAAGACGATCTTAATTAAAATTATGATGCATCACACATTTATTTGTCTAAAGTAATTTCTTTACCTGGACATTTAACAGTCCCTTCTAGAATCTGGGAAAATAAACATACTGTGACAAGGGGACAAGAATAAATCACACTTAGTAAAAAGAAAGGGTTAAAATTTGAACCTTTGAAAGTTTAAGATGGATGAGAATCCTGAATTATATAGATACCAAAAACTAGGCTAAAAGACTGTAATTCCTCCCTAATGTCTTTTTCAGCTTATAGGGAAAAAGTGAATGGGTGTGTGTCTGGGGGAAGGGTTAGGGACGGGAGAATAAGACTCTAAGACTCTTTCCTTCTAACAGACTTTAAAAAAAAAAAAAAAAGGAACGAGAAACAAATGTTTGTTTCTGCGATTAAGCCACATTTATGTTTAAAACATAAATGAAATAAGGACAGTTAAAGGCACAGGAGGCGCGTGTTCTGATTTGGTTGTTTACCATCAATCAGACCGTTGCTTGGCAGACACTGGATGGTTATGAGCCTGAACAAGCTGAAAAGGGGCAGGAAAAGAAGTGGAGGCAGCATTCTTCCTATTTAAAGCTGCATCGCTTGAAAAAAGTTTTCGCAGACTGTGCCGGAGCTGGTGCTGAAAAAGGGGGTTTGCAGAGGCTGCCCTGGGGCTAGTGCTGAAAGAAGAGCCCGGAGCTGACTTCATGGTGCTACAATAACCTTAGAATCTACTTTTCACTCCCAGGAGGACCCACATGTCTAATATTTAGACATGATGGCAAACTGGGCAGAAGCAAGACCTCTCCTCATTCTTACTGTTTTATTAGGGCAATTTGTCTCAATAAAAGCCCAGGAAGAAGACGAGGATGGTGAGTTTGCCATTTGCCTTTCCTTGTGGTGTTTATTGCATGGTTTGGGAAATAGGTGGAATGTTAAGCCTCAGGAAGAGCACGAAGAGGAGGTTCTGGTTTGAAGTTGAGAAGGGGGCTGACAGATTTGCACCTGGGAAACGGCTCCGAAGACAATTGGGATGTTTGTAAATCCGGAGCTTCTACATCTGCCGCTGGGAAGAGTACACTGTTGAAATATTTCTGGGAAAGCCTGGGATAAGTCCTTTTGCCTGAATGTGGAGAGTGGGACGTTTCAAAGAAAAGAGACTGCTTAAAACGGAGTCCTAAAGGCACTTTTAGTTAGAGGAGTTCTGTTATGTGGGCTGGAGTTTTCAGAGCAAGAAGTTGCCGCAGAAGCAGAGTAGGGTGGAGTCTTTTTTGTACTGAACTTCAGCTGCTTCATAAAATTCTTTGTTTAGAAAAACCTCTGCAGCCACTCTGATAACTGATTTTTCTTTGTCTTTGGATCTTTATTCTTTTCTGTTTACCAACTTTTACGTCTTTGTCTTTCCCATTTTCATTTGTGATCTTACAATCACTTTTGCTTTCTGAGAGACAGTCTCGTTTATATCTCAATGGCAGAGGCTGATAGAAGCCAGATTTCTTATTTTCCCACCCTACTGACTTGATTATCAGGACAGTGGTGGTTCTCTGTTGGATGACGGAAGGCAGGAAATTGGCATGCCTTATATAATTTATTTATCATGGACTATTTGTATGGATATTATTCATGAGACACAGGTTTCCTTTCTTCTCTTTCCTTTTTTAAAAATGTAAGACAAATCTTGCCTGGTTACCAGTTTTTTTTTTTTCTATGCAATTTACACATGTTAGCGTTAGGTTCTGTGGTTAAGCAAAAATGCTTGGCTGCTATTGAATATTAGAAAATATTTAAACTGATTCCACTGATTATTAAATCCTTGCCCTCTAGGCCTGAAGTTTCAAATACAGACATGTCCTCTTTCATAATAGGCCATTATAGATTTTCATAACAATTTAACATCAAACTCAAGCTTTTAAAACTTAGCACATTTATTGAACTTTTCTGTTATTGTCTTTCATATATATATGTTTGTGTATATATACACATATATGTATGTGCAATGTGTGTATATATATTTTTTAATACCTGCTTTGTGTATTTTTTGTTTCATAGATGTTCATTAAAATTAATCTAGAAACCTAAGATCTAAAAAACATTTAAAGAGTGAAAATAAGAATCTGGGATGAATACCCAACAGTCTGTCCAGAGTCCCATAGAGGGGGCACTTTCTAAAATCTTGAAACTTTTTATGTTACTTTTTATGTCTGAAAAAAAATGAGATCATTTATAAAAGATAAACTCTTGAGTTTCTTTGCAGTGTTATAAAAAGCATGTGTTGTTTGGAAGGGTTGAGGAGGTAGTTGAATAGGAAGTAGTAGTCAGGAAAGGGAAGAAAAAATACAGAAGAATTCCAGTAGAGGTAGAAAATCTAAATATAAAAGAAATAGTTGATTCTCTTCTCCCCTAAAAACCCCAACAGTTTTAATTTAAAGCTTCATTAATACAACTTTCCTTGTTAACATATTTTAAAATAAATAACTTACATTTATAACATGAAAATAATGGAACATGTGCATAACTGAAAAGGATGTTTCATAAGGTATGTGGAATAGACCATATGTTAAAAGACTTTCCCAAATACTTATAATTATCATAATACTAATTTATATAAATGTTAAAATTTGAGGCTTGGTGCAAAAAAGTCCCTGATTCCACACCAACTCACCTCCCCCTCAGTATAACCAAATAGCGCAGAAACTGGAATACTAAACATTAGATTTTACAGAAAAAGGGTAGTTGCTTGCATACGTATTGTGAAAAATAAATTCCTCAGTTTTACTACTCAAACTGTGAGAACATATGTGATAAAAATTCAATACCAAAGAAAACAGTTGTAGTCCTAATTAAAGATGATATAGAAAAGAATTCCAGAATCCAGGATATTCAGAGCTACATAACTTGTGCTGATTTACCATGCATATTTTGCTTTAATTTATGTTGTGTGGATACTTGGCAATACTTTTTTCCCCTGTACAGACTTGTTACAAGCTTAACAAAAGTGGTCAGAAATTTGAAACTCCCATGTGATTTTAAATTTGGGGAAAAGTAAGTTCAGGTAAATGTTTTAAAACCAAAGAAATATCTAAGGATACATGTAAAAACATATATGTTTTTCAACTTTTAGCTATAAGTAAGTCATATAACGTTGTATTGACTTTGTATACAAATATGTCCCCTTTTAAATGTATATACTTATTTTCACATGTAAGTACATATTTATAAGCTTTTATTTTTTCTTTTCAAGACTTCAAGGTATATTTTTCTTCTGTTTGACTGTGATTATTTACCAGAAATTTAAAACTTATGTTACATAGTGCCTGTCTGATAGAAATATTTGTGAATGATGAGATAAGAGAAAGTAAATAAAGTTTTAGGCCTGTTAGGCCAAAATCAGTACTACTTTTCACTAAATTTTAAGAACTGAATTGATATTTTAAATTTATAAAAATGAGAAAGTTTGAGAGTTCAGCTAACTTTAGTTGAGACTATTAGGTAAAATTAAGTTACAAAAATGAGTTAAGATGACAAAATCAGCTTTTCATGAGTTGTGTGTATGTGTGTGTGTGTTACTTGTGGGGCAGGGTGCTTTGAGAGATTCCCCATTTGTTTTTTGTAGGAGAAAATACTAATGCATTTGTAGTAACTTTTATATTCCAAAATAAAAGTCTAACACCTAGTGAGCTTGTATACATTCTTGTTTTTAGAAGTGGCTACACCTAATCTTAGAAAATAATCCTTGAGATGAATCGTTGATTTCAACAATGAAACAGAGAAGCAATGGACAGAAGGGAAGGTGCAGAACAGAAACGTACCATTTTCTTTCCAGAGACTATAAACGTCATTGCTTCTCAGAGACCAGGCAGGTAACATCAACAAGTGAAGCAAGTGGGTGTTCGTACATCATCAGGGATGGTGGGCCTGTGGAGAACTGAAGGTGCATGCCCACTTGAAGGCATTCAAATCTAATGTTTTCAGAAAGCATTGCATAAGCCAAATGCAACATATCTGGGTGCCAAGTCTGGCTCATGGACCATAAATTTGCAACCCTCTTGTTGCAGCTCTACACCAATATCCTGGACCCAAGCCAACTTCTGCTTACTGAGAAGTGAGGGGCTCATGGTCTTTTCTATAGCATAGTCCCCTATATTTTTTATTATATCTACCTTTTATCTCATTGTTAAAAACAAACATGAAGAAACTAATGATTAACACTAGTATTTGGATGGGTTCATTTTAAAGGAGATTAAGAATATGAATACATAGCCTAAGATACTTGTTCATTCATAGATTGTTATAAACTCATTACTGTTGACATAGATACTTCAGATCATGTAGGGTATGCAAACTCTGCTTTTGCTGTGGATGTTTTAATCAATGTTCAGGTGCTTATAGCAGAATGCAGTAGTTTAAACCAAAAAAATATTGTTTTGTTTTTTGCTTACATAAAATAAGCTTTTAGTTATGTAGTGAAAAGCTGGTATACCAGCTCTACAAATTAGGGATTCAGTTTTTTTCCAGCTCTTATATCTTTAGGGGACAGCCCTTGTTGTTATATTCCTACGCAGCTGCTAGAGTTCCAGCCATTATATTTACCTTCAAGCATCTGGATAGAAGATGGGAGACAAAATTCCCTCTTTTTAAATGGAGACTATTAAATCCCCATATTTCAACTTACTTGTAAGTTAGCTAGAATTTAGTCATATGGTCTCACAAAGCTCTAAGGGCTGCTGGGAAATGTAGTCTTAGCTAGGTAGCACTGGCAATGTACTCTACTAAATACAGTTATATTATGAAGGATATAAATGGGCAAATAGATATTAGGGGGCAACTACAAGCCCAACCACAGTGAGTATAATTGTCAGCCACTTTCAGTGGAATAGATCTTCTGGTTTTAATGGGCAGAATATAGTTGAGTAAACAATTCTACTCTGCTTATTGTTTATTTCTGAGCAGATTATAAAGCAAAGAATACTGGATGGCACTTAAATATTAGGTTACAGTTCTTTCCTTATTCTCATCAGATAAATTTAGAAGTAACTGTAACTTTTATTCAAACTAGAATGAGGCTTTATTTTGAAGAGTATCTCACTCTATATATGTAGACTGGTAGATTGATAGATATAACGAATTTTTTTTTGTCTTTTTGCCTTTTCTTGGGCCGTTCCCGCAGCATATGGAGGTTCCCAGGCTAGGGGTCGAATCGGAGCTGTAAACACTGGCCTATGCCAGAGCCACAGCAACGCGGGATCCGAGCCGTGTCTGCAACCTACACCACAGCTCACGGCAACGCCGAATTGTTAACCCACTGAGCAAGGGCAGGGACCGAACCCGCAACCTCATGGTTCCTAGTCGGATTCGTTAACCACTGCGCCACGACGGGAACTCCCGAATTTTTTATATTGACAAACATGATGTATACTTGGACTATGATTCTTTAGGTTAGTAGGTAAATAATCCACAGATCAATGTTGAGCTGGCTGCATGAAAAATCACCTGAAGAAGTGGTTGCCAATATAGATTCTAGGCTCCCCTCATTTCCATATATCCTGATTTATAGCTATGGGTGGGAAGCTCTCTGGGTGATTCTGATTCATGCTGTGAACCACTGTAATAAAAATCCACCTAACACTCTTGATCTTGATGTGGATACTAGTTGCTTTCCTGTTCCAAGGCTGCACACTGTGACTTTGGTAATAACTTACTATCCTAGTTATTCCTTTCAGTTATAAGGTTGCCTAATTAAAGTTTGTAGATAAACCATTGCAAATTCATCATCATCTCTGGAAAAGCAGCTCAAGTCCCAAGTCCTCCTCATGGTGGGTTAGATGAATATTCTGCTACCAAAGGGCACACACTATTAATCTGTTTACAGGTGAATATATAGTTTTCATTTTCTCTCTCTTACTCTCTCTTCACACTTCTATCATATCACCACAGACCTAACACTTATTGTGTTCATCATTCTAGAAATGCACCTAACACAATATATGAGGTAAAAGCATAAAGAGAATGCTTTGTTTTGAGAAGAGGGGACTTAGAAGATTGAAGTCATGTTAATCTGGGGTTTTTTTCTTTTTTAAAATCCTGCTTGAAGGATAATTCATGCATCATCACTTAGCCTTATATGGCGACTTATAAAATGTTTAAAAATGGATCACTTTTTGACTGTAGTCTTTTTTTTTGCTCTGAGATCTCAGCATTGAAAAGTTTAGATTGGCACATGAGAGGAAATTGTAGGATAAAAAGACTAAAATTGTTAATTATTAATTGACCTATTGTATGAATTTGGGCAAGTTGCACAAGTTTATATAAGATGATGGAATTGCTGGGAACATATTGACAATTCAAATTTCCTTCCATTTAAATTTCAGGTGAATTTTTTCTTTTTTTTTTAATTTTTTTATTATTTCCCCAGTACATTTTTTTTCTACTGTACAGCATGGTGACCCAGTTACACATACATGTTTGCATTCTTTTTTCTCTCATTATCATGCTCCATCAGAAGTGACTAGACATAGTTCTCAGTGCTACACAGCAGAATCTCATTGCTTATCCACTCCAAAGCAATAGTTCGCATCTGTTAACCCCAAGATCCCAATCCGTCCCACTCCCTCCCTCTTGGCAACCACAAGTCTATTCTCCAAGTCCATGATTTTCTTTTCTGTGGAAAGGTTAATTTGTGCCATATATTAGATTCCAGATATAAGTGATATCATATGGTATTTGTCTTTCTGACTTCTTTCACTCAGTATGAGAGTCTCTAGGTGAATTTTTTCTAAATTTCATTTAAGACTGATGAGCCATTATATTCAATATTTAAACTTTTTTTTTTTTTGGTCTTTTTGCCTTTTCTAGGGCCGCCCCCACAGCATATGGAGGTTCCCAGGCTAGGGGTCCAATCGGAGCTGTAGCCACCAGCCTATGCCGGAGACACAGCAACGCGGGATCCAAGCCGCGTCTGCGACCTACACCGCAGCTCACGGCAATGCCAGATCCTTAACCCACTGAGCAAGGCCAGGGATCGAATCTGCAACCTCATGGTTCCTAGTCAGGTTTGTTAACCACTGCTCCATGACGGGAACTCCATATTCAATATTTAAAACAGCATGAATTCTTGACATTTGCATGGAGGGCCATCTAGCCAATGGAAAATTTTGCCTTAAAGTTGTGACTACATTGGCAACCTTAGTGTTTTTATTTTATTTTATTTGTATGTTTAAAAATAATCCTTCAACAGAAATTCACTTATATATTATATGTTCTCTAAGGAACAAGATTTTCCTTACCCATGTGTTTCCTTCTACAGATAAGTCAGTAATATTAGCAATATTAATAAATTAATATTAATAAAATAATGGAACTTTGTCCCTCTAGGTTCTGCTATAATTTTCAAGCTCAAAAATATTTATATCTTTTTTTTTTGTATTAGTTAGATGTAGGGAGAAGGAAAAACATTCTTATAGTTGTTTTTCTTTCTTTCTTTTTTTTCTTTCATCTTTTTTTCCCAGGTGTCCATTCAATCAGAATTATAAATTCAGTTTCAAGATGACAGTAGACTGGATTATTCAAAACATTACTTGCAAGATAAGCATCATAGGCTCATTTTAGTCTTTATACTTCAGAAAGTAAAGTAAGCCATGGTCCATCTATCACTGGAGAGAACTCCTGGATTCTGGTCCATTTCTGCTATTTAGCAGAGTCCCTTAACTTCAGTGAGCCTTTGGGTGCTCATCTGATATTGATGGAATTATACACACCCCTGTCAATCTGGTAGGACTATTAGGAGGGTCATTTGGGAATTTTACCTGAAGATAGTTTTAGAGCACTTAAATGAGACACAGAAAGTAATATTGTAACTGATTTCAGTCATCACAGATATAGACCTTGGTGGTATATTTTTTTTTTACTTTTACCAGATCTTTGATTTTGTTTTGAGGAACCTTATGGATTTGTTCTCCTTCTGTATTTTGTTTGTTCTCCATATCCTGGGGGAACTTGCTCCATCAATCATGCTCTCTTTTCCATAGCTTCAACAGCTTCCTTTGTATGAGCTCTTTCCCCTTAGCCTGTAAACAAGCTCGGCTCTCTCCCAGGGCCTGTGTCTGGCTCCCACCCTCCCTTTAAATGAAAAGTTCAGTTGCTTTAAAGGAGCAGTGCAGTTTTCTATCTGCCTCCATGCCCTCACTCATCCAACTGTACTCTGACTCTGTGCACATCCCACAAACCCTCTCCATTCCACTTAAGTTGGTCTAATAAGAGGAGAACTGAAATGTGTGATGTTTCACTGGGGTTCTTTCACCTACCACTGACCACTCCGACTTTCCTGAAAGGCTCCTCTCTGAAGGTTCTCCCTATACCTTCCTGACCTTTTCCTCTCAGTTTAATGGTCTTCTTCTCTTTATTTATCCTTAGCACATTGTTTTCTCATAGGAGTTAGTCCACTAGTCCTCTCCGTGTGTTAGATTATCTAAGAATCTTACTCACTCAGAGTTTTTCTTAATAGCCAGTTGCTGATCATTCTTGGATCTCTCTTTCCAATCCTGACCTTCTACATGAACTTCAGAATACCCAGTTTCCCACTGGGTGGTCCATGGCCACTTCAAGTTCAGTGTCCAAAACGCAACTCAGTATCTTCCGTCTAAGACAGGATCATCTTTCTCATGTATTCTTTTTGTCAGTTAATGGCAACATCATCCTACCTGGTTATTCAAGCAAAAATCTAATCAGTCATTAGATTCTACCATTTTACCGGCTAATTCCTTCCCAGATATACATCCTGTCCTCTGTACTACCAATGCCTCAGTTTAGGCTCTCACCATCATTATTGCAATAATCCTTGGATCACTGCAGTTTACCACAGTGGCATCTAAGTTTGTCTCCTTGACATCCACGTGGCTACTTCCCACCCACACCTATATAGACCTCCTCTTTCACCACTGTAATATAAAATTAAAGTATGATCACATTATTACCTTCCTTAAAACTTTCCATTAATTCCCATAACTTGAGAAAAAATAATGTTCAAGCTCCTAAGCAAGGCATTCAAGACTTTCCATGATGTGGCCCATTTCTAGAATTTAAGTCATAGTAGCTGTCATTTTTTGCCTCAAAATAAGGAATTGCCTCTAGTTCTTACCTGCCACTACACACAGGCATACACACACTTATCTTTTTTTTTAAGTCTGCTTTCTAGGTTCCACTTGATTTCATAAATTTATTTTATGTGTTTGGTACACAATGGTTATTCCATGTGTATATTCCACTTGAGTATTATTTTTGAAAATCTAAAAAATATCTCTCACACTCTGTAGTTATTCAAATAAAAGTAAACTGATTTCAAATTCAGATTTTGCAAATTATATTTGTATATTTTTGGGCTATTTTCTTGATTTTTTTACATCTTGGTTCATCTATAAAATTGGAAAAATAATATTTACCTTAAATAATTATTTTGAAGACTCTCATGTATATAAACCACCTGTGTAGTAGTATGGCTCCTAACAAATTGTAGGAGCTCATCGAATGATTATTGATGTTATTATCCAACATTATTATCCAGTTGATATTATCATTCCACTACTGTTTAATAACATGGCAATGATAAAAAAAATGCTTATTTGGTGATTATGACAACCAAACTGTTATATGTTATAAAAAAAAAATAAACAACTTGTGCCCTCAAAGAGATTAAAATTAGTGTGAAACATAATTCCATTTTGGTCATTTGGACACTACATCAGTATTTTAACCTGATACCTAAATAGGCTGTATTTTATGCCCATTTATAAATTTCACTCTTCAAATAGAAGAGCTTTTTTCTTAGGTAGGTTTACTATGGGGAAAAATGAAAGAAACTAGAACCTCTTTCCATTGAAGGCTTTCTAATGGCCATGTGATTTGAAGCATTACTCCTGTTCTCCTGTTTCACACCCCCACACACATTTCATTCTCTGTGACTCTTCCCAGGACGTGAGCAAGCCAAGCACCATTCATTCCATGCCCCAGTGCTACCTCATGTCTGTCTACCAGCTCTGTCTGTTTCAGAGTTTATTTTCTGAAAATATGATAGTCATAAAAGTCTGTATTAAAAATTGGAAACTTATTTTCCACACTGCACTGCTCTGGGTTACATGTGGAATGAGAGGAATTGCTTCACCACACAGGGATTTACAAGGCAGCTCCCAGGACTATTTGGATACAGTAATGGGGGTGACATCTTTTCCCAAACCTGCAGCAAGACTCATCATTTTCCAGAGGCTGCTGGTTTCTTCACTCCCTTCATTCCCAGGAGATTTTTGTGAAATTAACTCCAGAAAGCAGAACCTGGTGTAAGATGTAGGCTCATTCTTCATACTCACACTTTCCTTACTTTGCAGCACTTTTGTTTTGGTTTTTCAGACTTAAACAAAATGATGGGTTTGACTTGGAAGGAGGTATGCACATGGAATTTCACCAGATAATTTGTAGCTATGAATTCCTTTAATTAAGTCTTTGTTATTCAGTACACTTATTCTGTGGCCATCAGCTTTAGAGTTTTTCATTACGGAATTTTAAAAATATGGATGCTTCTCATAGCAAATAAAATTTTTTTATAGAGAGTTAATATTTTCATTTATCTTAAATAGCACTTGCTCCTGAGTTCGAAGAACCTATCAGATTCATTTGTGCTAGTTTGAAATTATTTTTAAAATTTTTGTCATTCTTTCCAGAGCTTTCTACTGAAGAAATGGTTAAGTAAGTTACAGTTTAAATCAATATATTATGCTTCCATGTTAGTCCTAAATTTTTAGCTAGAGTTTCTGGTAGCATGGACTCTTGGGTGGACAGTGAGGTTGGCTGGTTACCATGGGAAGATAAACTACAAAGGAAAAGTTTCTAGTTTTCTGGTTTTAGCCACCAACACAAAACCTCTGAAGTTTTATAAAGAAGGCTTATACTTTCTTTTGAGAGGACAGAAGGGTACTGGCCATTCTAAGGCAAATGAGTGATTCTGATATAAGAATCTTCTTTGCATGAGTTTGTACTAAAAAAACAAACAAAAAAAAACAACAACTTGGGGCCAGTGAAGAAGGAACAACTGAACATTACATCAAGAGCTTGTGTTTAAGTCTTAAGATGCTACAAGTGTTATGTCTCTCTGAGTGTTCTTTTAAAAAAAACTTCTTTCTCCAACCCTTCCCCATTTCCTCTTAAATCTTGATCGCTACAAATTAGATGAGGCATGTGTTTGTGCTTTTATTTTTTTCTCTTAAGCACAGTAAAACTGACCTGCATTTTGCTGAGAAATAACAAATAAATTCCTGAACAAATGGAGTTTTTACTAGCCTGGAAAGATTTCGGGATACATAGAGTCTGTTTTACTTAAAAAAAAAAAAAAAAGTAGGGTAGTTCCTTGATGTAGAGAATGAGTCAAAATTGAAACAATTAGTTCTATGAATATATTTGAAGCTCCTTTGGCAGTGTTTATGTTTAGGTATGTGATGGATAATGGAATAAAATTAAACTAGTATTTTTAAGTGATATTTTGGTATATTCAGTATATAAATATTTCATAAACTTTCTAAAACTGCATTCAGTTGAGTTACCTTTTACTCCTTCCACATCTGTTCCATGGATGCAATGTAGCTAAAGTCCCAGGAGATAAGCAGGTCCAGTTCTAAGAAAATGGTTTTGAAATAGATGACTTTTATATATAATTTAATTTTATTTTATTAACTTTTTAGGAAAATGTACTTTCAATCTCCTTTCTTTTTGAAGAAAAGGCATTCAGAAGTCTGCCTGACAATCAAAGTCTCACACTGTAGCCTTACTTGGATGTCACCTTCCCAAATTTGGTTCAAGTCACAGAATTTTTCTTTGAACCTGACCTTCTATCAAAACTTATCTGTTTTGTGTCCTCTTTCTTTTCTTTTCCATAAGAAACTAATCTATAACACATGCCCTCTCTAGCCAATATTCCAATGCACACCATATAATATGGATAATGTGAGCATATTATATGGCAACTTGACTTTTGTGATTATTTTTCCCCCAGTATTCTCTGATCATCAGAATCAGCTGACATCATGGCTCTGGGTAAAAACCCCAATATCAGATGGATTCTATGGCTCACATTGTAGGCGGATGAAACACAGCTGTCATGGACATTCTGTATTTGTTCATCAAGGGTACCATAGTCAGGGCATCAGAATCACTTCAAATCCATTCGAATATAAACTAAAATGCCTTAGTAAAATCAAAATAAAAATTTGCTCACTGTTTCTGCAGAGGACATTTGAGCTTCATATGGATGGCATAAATCTGTGGGAAGATTAGGGTATGGAAGGATACCCACTAGTGTTAGCTCAGATAGCCTTATTGAAATAATATACTAAAATGTAAGGCTCCAAATTAATGTGACTCCATGATTATACTTATATCATGTCTCGTGGGATTTATCTGGGGATTTCAAAGAGGTTGGGGAAGTTTTTGATATCCCTTAATTTTAGTTCTTTGATTTCTCTGATTTTTTTGTTCATCCAGTATTCCTAAAACATAGTCATTTTAGAATAAATAAGCACTACAACGATACTATAGATCTTTATTCTTTTGAGGTAACAGCACATATATTTTCAAATAGGCCTACAGGCAGTAGGTAGGAATAGGGCACTGTCCTACAGTGAGATTATTTTTGATTCTGAGACATACCCTCAGTTCCCAACTATTACCATTTTTCTGTACTTAGAACCTTTAGCATGAGCAATTTCTACACTTGTAATTTCTTTTCAGTTTACTTTCAATAAGCTATTAGCAGAGCCTGGGTCTTTGGAGTCTCACATTTGAATCCTGAGTTTTCCATTTGCAACCTTGACCTTGAGCAAGTTACTTATCTTTTAGATTCAGTTTTCTCTTCTGCGTATTGAATAATTGAATTAAATTTTATAACCACTGAAAAAAGTAGACATTATTAGTTCTTTTAGGATGGATTCCCAGATTGGGCCATTCCAAGCTGTTTTCTCCATAATTGAATAAATTTTTATCAGACCCCTCCTAGTTACTAGGTTTGATAGGAGAAAGGATGGGGGAGTAGGGACTCCTAGGAACCAGGGGCAGAGGGAGAGAGGAGTAGGGATAGATATAATTGCGAGGTTTGAAATGGCAATGAGGAATTTTTACTTATTTCATATTTTTCCCTTGGGCTAGGCCTGTGCTCGGCTCTTGAACATTCACAAAGCAAGTCAAGAAAAGCAAACTGGTATAACACCCGAAAGTTATACTTTGGTATTAGGATGCATTTCGCAAACTTAGTGGTATGTGTAATTATTTAATTTTATTTATTTAATTTTCTAGTATAATGCTCTTGACAGTTGTTTACACATTTGGTTCAGGTAGAATTGTTCAAGGAAAGTGAAACTATCCTCAATACATAAAACATCAATTTACTTTTCTAATATTTTCTGGTTCAAGACAGACCTATGTGAACCCTGGGCAATGTTTTTATGTTACGCACCTCTACCTGGGTGGTCACTGTAGAGGAAGGAGCTGTGTGAACTCATTCAACTTCCTCCAACTCAACATGGCAAGAGGGTCCAAAGAGCACTGGCCCTGAGTCAGACAACTGGAGTAAAGTCCTGACTCTTTCCTTATAAATTCCTTATAAATATAATGTATTGGAGTCTTAACACATTTAGAAAACAGGGATAATAGTTGTTATTTTACATCTCATGGGTTCAAAATAAAGAATGTATAATATCTGCAGGAATTTTGGGTCAGATTTAAAAGCCTTTATAGGGGTAATGTTATTATTTTAGTATGTTTTTACTGTAAGGAAAAGTTAGTTGAATACAAAATAAATGTTTGCTTTTAAGTAAATGATAATGTTTATAATCCAAGAGAATATAAGACTCTTCATGGATGTGAAAGAAAGCAAAATTGGTAGGTTTTTTTTCAAACCTTGCATTGAGGAGAGTAAACACCTTGCTTACACAACTTTCCAGAAAACTCCCAAAGCCCCCAAATAGGACTTAAGCATGAAAAAATAAGAATAGAGACCTTGACTTGAGGATAAGCAGAACAGATGGAAAAGCAAAATGTGATTTTTTTTCTAATATAACTGGACTACAGTCTCCCTACAAGCAAAATTGTGGCTTCCTGGCAGAAGGCTGAATCCACTATTATGACTACTTTTTCCCTATTCATCTCTCATCAGGAAGCCTGTCGTGAAATCAAAGTTAAGTTCTAAGAGCCTGTTTGTAGCATGGTATTCCTTTTCCTGGGTCACAAGGTGACTCTGAGCCAGAAGTTTAAACTGGTGTTAAGTATCCACAGCAATTTGAGCCAAGTGTTTAGACAAAGGTTCCATCATCCCTCAAGCCTGTCTACTTTCTGGTATATTTTAAGACTCTCATCTTGTACAGAGAGAAACATGCAGTTAAAGAGATGAAGACCTCAACTAAATAGATTGTTTTTTTCTTCCATGAATGAATTGTTGAAATAACTTTAAAGAAAAGCTTCTAAATTAAAACTGGCCCAGGACACAGGAAATCTGTATTGTAATTGTAGCTCTATCATAAACTAACTTGGTGATTTTGTGGAAGTGACTTAAATTCTCTGGACCTCAGTTTCCTCCTTTGTAAAACCTGTGATGTACTAACCCTGGGCTACCTCCTGCTCTGAAAGTCACTGACCACAGAAGGTTTATATAAACTTACTTCACACAGGTCACATTTGTGCTATATCACTGTAAAAATCTCATGTACATGTTTTGGTAATCGAGGCATTATGTATAATTTCTGTAGGTAATATGTCTCTGTACTCTTAAATTAGGATTTGAAGTTTTGATTGAGGTTTCCAGTTATTTACCTGACTGTGGTTCATTAAGGAACATCACTTCCAATTTATAGCTCAGTAAAATTATTTGATTTTTAGTAAATGGCTTTACAACAGTTTCTAGACATTGTTGTAAAAGATCATTTTGGAAATGTTCACAATAATCTGGTATTAGATTTTGTATATTTCATATTAATTTTGAATTTTCCAATTATAGGTAGAATATGTAAATTTATTACATGTTGGGTTACACTATTATAACCATAAGACTCAATGCTCTCTAAATTTTTTTTTTTTTTTAGGGCCGCACCTATGGCACGGCATATGGAGATTCCCAGGCTAGGGGTCTTATCAGAGCTACAGCTGCTGGCCTACGCCACAGCCATAGCAATGCCAGATCCAAGCCGCATCTGTGACCTACACCACAGCTCACCGCAACACTGGATCCTTAACCCACTGAGCAAGGTCAGGGATCAAACCTGCAACCTCATGGTTCCTAGTCGGATTCATTAACCACTGAGCCACGACGGGAACTCTCTAAATATTTTTTGATGATATGATGGCCAGAGTTTAGTGGCATCCTGGACTCTTACCTTAAAGCTGATGGATTTGTCTTTGCAATGAAAACTGCTTATTTTTCCTGACAACCTAATGCATCTACTAACTGCTATTCTCTCCAGCCTTTTAAAAAAAAAGGATGGAAGGAAAGAAGGAAGGAAGGAAAGAAGGAAGGAAGGAGAATTAAAAATTTCTGAGCTTTAGCTGAGGAGTTGATCATGAGGTTATCATATTTGTTCTCAGTTTCTTATTTTATTCTTTTTTTGAGCCTTATTTTTCTTTGCAGTAATGTTTGTTGGGAGATATGTACAGGTTTAGTCTGAATATTTAAAAGGCTTGATTTCGTCCATTGACATTTCTTGATCATAAAACTTTTGAAACATGCTGCTTGCCTCCCCTTTTCTTCAGAGAAAAATGAGGGACTCCGTTTTTGTGTTTTATTTCCCAGTCTTCCTCCTTCACTAATACTGACTTAGTCCTTTAAACATCTGTGACCCCAGGCCCTGCTAGAATTTTGCTCCCAGGCATTCCGGGCAGAAAATAGCTTTAAGTGCATGTATCTAATTCAGGCGCATGAAAAATTTAGATTAAAAATCTGATGAGATTTTTAAAAGGCACTCATAAATGCTCACATCTATGTTAAAATAAGAAATGCCATTGGGGGAAAACTGTCAGGTTCTAAATTAATATATTCTTCAATAAATGACATATACTTGATCATCTGAAAGTACTTGATAATAATTTACATCTTTGGGGAGTATAAATCACATTCTATCTTCAAGAACCATTATAAAAGTTGTTTTAGTGACATTAGAATTTACTTCAAATGATTCTGAAAAATTTGACTTTTTGTTAAAAGAAATAATGCTCTGATCTCGTGATGATGATTTTGACTTACTTTTCTCTACAGAGCAGTATATGCCTACCATGCAGCCGATTTTCATTCTTTCATTGTTCCTTAATTCAGTAAACATTTGCTGAGTACCTCCTGTTTACTAGGAACTTTACTGGATGATACAGAAATGAATATTTAATCCTTGTTCTCCTTCTCCCCCAGTCCAGGGAGCTAATTGTCTAATGTGGACAAGTAAAATCAAGAAAAAAACATGTGGTCCAGGCTGTGATGGAGACAGACAGAGGATCTTGGGGAGCTCTAAAAGCATCTCTAACACATACTGCCTGAGAGGTGGAAGATGGGATGTGAGGTCAGGGAAAGTCTCAGAGGAGGAAACACCTGAGTAGAGTCATTACCCTGCATTCACCCCATTCTGTAATCTGTATGCCAGCTTCTTCTTCACGCATCCACATCCTTCAAATCATAGTCATGTCTGCCGTATAGTCTCTTTGAAACCTTTTGGTTATCCCAGATATCTTTGATCTTTTTCTCTAAACTATACCACTTCCCTTTTTAATGACATATTTAGCCCATAATAGAACCTTTTTTTGCATTGTCCATTGTTTTAACATCAGTTAATAAGTGTCATTGATCTCTTAGTTATATACACTTTGACTGTAAAGAAATTTCTCCAACCCAGAAAGTCAGATATAGATTCAGTGCTATGCATATAAGAGGTACTCAATAAATGCTGTGACTAACAATTTAAATATATTTCTCTTGATGTTTTAAAATCAAATGCCCTCTGGGAGTTCCTTGGTGCCCTAGCAGTTAAGGACTTGATGTTGTCACTGCTGTGGCTCAGGTTACTGCTGTAGCTCACGTTTGATCCCTGGTCCGGGAACTTCTGCATGTCACAGGCATGGCCAATAAAATAAAATACCTTTTATCCATTAATTGTCAGATTGTTGCCCAATTACATTATGTAATCTTGTTTATACACACACACACACACACACACACATACACACACACGCACACATATATACATATAGCAGCAAACTTAAAAAAAATGGAATCAGCTTTTTATATATAGGTTTGCCCTTTTGTGTAAAACCTCATAAAAATACATACTTCAAAGGACACTAACTGGCTACAATACAGAAACAAGAGAATTTTATAACTTACCTATTTTATTTTTAGTGATTTTAGTCAAGCTTTGGAGACACAGGGATGATTAACACACTCTCCTATATTTAATGGGCATCCCTAATGAAGAGAATAGACATATGAACAAATAATGATAAAACAGTATAATAAATATGATGAAAAAGAATGGCAGAGGAATATCTAATGCACTTGTAAGAGCAAAGGTTGATTTCTTGGAGGAGACAGAACTAATATATAAATGATGGCTGTGCAATAACCAGCAGAAATCTGATAAGAGGAGCAAGAAGATAGCATCTAAATAGGAAAAAATACATGAAGACATACTCAGAAGTATTATTTAGCATTGTTTTGCAGGAAACTACAACTACTTTAATGCTTGGAGAATGGAATGTAGGATGATCTCATTTAAATTATAGACAATTTTTTGCATAATTTCTTGACTGTTTAAAATGCAGTATCTAATAATACTAGAATTAATAGGTATAGACTCTTCCCCCCCCCTTCATTAAGCAACTTGATTGTGAAAGGAAGAAGAAATATAGGACCATATATAGGATAAAGAGTAGAGTCAAGTGAGGATTTTTGTTTTACTTTGTTTTTAGATGATGCGGTAGGAAGTTCATAGACTTAGAGGAAGAGTCCCATGGAAGGGGAGATGATGAAGATACAGAAAGAAAGGGGGAATAAAGATCGACCAGGATAGAGAAGACAAAACACTGAGTGTTAAGAGAAGAGGAGTTAGCCTTTAAGAGGATATTGGCTATTATATCTTTGACATTAGATGCAAGGAGGCAAAGATGTAGTTGTAGCTTCAAGTGAAAGAAATAAATTCAGGGTATATGGGGTGGGAGGGGGAGGTTGTGATAGTTCATGCTTGAGTACATCAACTTTTATTATCTCAATTATTTTAATGTCCAAGTCATTTTAATGCATCAATTTTAATTAAAATTAAAATTAAATCAATTTAATTTAAACAAATTATGTATGCTAGAATGTCCTTTGAGACCAATTATTTTACCTATTGCTGTATTTGCACTAGCATGATATCAAGATTAAGTTATCAGTAAATCATTTGTTTTTACTGTGAATATTGGTTAAACATCAAACAGTTGCTCAAAATGCTTACATCAGGATACATGTTGTTTCTTTTTCTGGCTGGTCAGTATGTTTTGCTTTTGTTTGATAATTTCAACCTTCTATCAGTTTCTAACCCCTTCTCCCCACTTAATACCTACTTCAGGCATTAAACCAAATAACAACAATAAAATGATTCACTTTCTCAGAGGCAAGGCTAGGATTTTCTGTGCTGGACAGTGGTCTATAGTCAGTTAACATTTATTTGTAGAATCTTCTGATTCTATTAGTAATAATATCACACTATATCTAAGTAGGATTGTGTAGTTCACAAAGTACATTCACTCATTTGACATATATGTCAAAACCCAGCACCTTAGATTACAGATGAAGAAACTGAGACTCATAAGGGATGAAGGATGCAGCAGATGTTGGACAGAGATAGAGAGTCTAGATTTTCTGGTTCCTGGGATTTTTTTCAATTGTATCTTATAGAGAGGGGGAAAAGGAAAGAGGGAGACAGTTTTATTTATTTTTATTTTTTTGGTCTTTTTGCTATTTCTTGGGCCGCTCCCGCAGCATGTGGAGATTCCTAGGCTAGGGGTCCAATCGGAGCTGTAGCCACCGGCCTACACCAGAGCCACAGGGGAGACAGTTTTAATTACTAAGAAAAACAATCCACACTACCATTTGAAAATCATTTTTATTCAGTGCTATATTCTTAGAGATTTCAGTGAGACCAAATCTGTGACAGGCAATGATTAGGGAAAGTATAATTCAATCTCTTGTAGAAGCTTATAATTTTTTTTTTTTTTAGATTTTTTTTGAGTCCTGGAAGTTGAGAACTATCATGAAGAGCTATAGTGAGGAGAAAATAACCATATAACTTTTAATTTATCCAACTAAAATGTTTTCTTGAGATGAAATAGGAAATCATGTAACCTGGATTCTGCATAGAGGCACAAGTTGTGTTATAGGGCAAGAGCCAAATATAACTTTTGGAAAGAAAAACTAAGGCTGGTTTAGCATTCAGCAAGATACCTCTAATTATTAGGCTTTCTGTCCTGGCTTACTGATTATACAGATAATGAAATAGTCATTGGCCAAATATTTATTGAGTGTTTCCTTGATCACTGAATCCTAAGCACCATGTTAAAAATTGGAAGTAGAAAGAATAAGAAATAATCTTCATATTTAAGAATCTCAATATGAGAGATACAACTAGTTATATACTTTCTCTTTTGTAAAGAGAAATGATGGATATATAAGTAACAACATACATGTAGACCATCTTAAGCTGGTTTATAAATTAGTCAAAAGTTGTAAATATGAGATGTCTGAACCAAACATTTTCAGTGGAAGGATCTTCAATGAAAATGTTTATTTGCTAAGAAAATATTTTTCTTATGGTAGTGACATTTTTTATCAAAATATGTATGTTTCCATGAAGGTAATTACAAATGAGTTTAAAAATTTACCTGCAGAAATTTTATACCAATTTGTGCTACCATTGATAATCACTAAATCTGGCAATAAGAATACTTATTTGACTCCTATGTACCAAGCTGAGTACTAAGGTGCACTTAACCTATATATTTATTAATAAATTAGGAAGTAGAATCCTTGATTCCTAACCTTGGGAAGTTTCTAATTTAGCTGGAAAGTAAACACTTGAAATAATTAGGCTAAGAAATAGACTATGTAATATGCACTAAAATATGTTAAACTTTTGAGAATGAGCTTAGAGTCAGCAGGAGAGGGGAAAATCAACTGGCATTGTCAGGAATGAGTGAAGCTTTCAGAGAGGAAGGAGGCAGCAGTCTTACTACTGTGGAGGCCATCAGAGGTGTTATAAAAAGAAATCAATGGTAATTTTATTACAGATATCCAAGGGAAAGGTGATGGAGGAAAGCTACTAGATCTGGCAGTGTGGAGTTTTGTGTTCACCTTTGAGAGTGGTTGTCCAAACAGTTAAGAATCAAAGCAAAGTTTTCAGAGACTAGACTTCTCGTATACTCTCATATACTAATTACTGAACTAATTTCACGTGGTAGCCATTTAGGTCATGTATTTAACTAGATAGTACCCAGCTAATTTTAGTTCTATAATTGCTTTCTATTAGGTCATATATTTAACTAGATTGTACTCTGATAATTTTAGTTCTATGTTGTTTTCTAATCCTTAAGGATCTATTGAATATTATTAATGAAATTATAGATATGGTCTGTTGGTGTTTCCATTATGTTAATATTTTTAGTGCTAGGAAATGTTTGTAGAGCTGGAGAAGTATGGTACAAAAGTAAAGGACTATGATCAGTGGATTAGAAAGAAAGCTGCATAAAATTCTCTTTGGCTTAATGATATTTGATCTATGTGATGAGAATACTTGCTATTACATTTAAAATAATATAATTTTCCATGAAGTATTCAATAAAGTGATTTCTATGGAGTTAATCATTGCACATATCTTCAGCTATTATTGTGCTGATTCTCAGAGACTCATCTATTAATTACTGGTATGATTTGCCTAAAAAAATTGATCTTCTAATTCCAATTCGACAAACATTTATTGGACACTGCTGTGTTCCAGGTATTATGTGAAGCTGTAAGGATACCACAGTGTATAAGACCCCTTGTTTTCACTGAACTCATAGTCTATCTAGAGAGAGAGGGAAAAACAAGTATATAGAATGGGAATGTCTTACAAATTTAATTGTCACAAATAACTTTTTGTATTTAAATCAAGAAAAATCATATAGGTATAATTTACATCAAATAAAAATTGTTTATTATTTCAGTCAGTTCACTGATGGTAAAAATATTCTTTCTTCAAACCAGAACATACCAGAGGGAGTAGGGCATTTTGACCAAACTCTTGGAAAAGTTTTATTTCAAGCAAGAATACCACAAAATATTTAGTTCTGCTGAAGAATTAGCCCACATTTTATTTTTGTCATCCAAAGCACATTACATTCCAGACTTCCTCTTACTGGTATGTGTGAAATACACTTTGAAGTAGACAATAGCCTAGGCTGGGATTCCATGTTGTCTCTTCCGTCCAGTCAGTTCAGCAAAGTGGTGCAGCTCTTACTTCCTTTTGCCTAAGAAAACAACAGAATCCTCTGTTTGTGATTATTGTTCAAGATAATTGATGAAATTGTATTCCTGTTCTTTTTGGACCTTTTTACTTAAATGTCTGTAGTATACCCTGTTAACTCAATGAATACTTGAAATTCTTCTGTAATATTATATTGTTTTTTACTTTTGTTTTGGGTTGAACTTCCAAATGTGTTGTTATTTGTATATGCTTTGATAACCATGGAAGAAAGAGATTTTAAAGAAAGAAAATAAATTCCTCCAACTTTCACTTTTAATGTGATTTAGTAGTTTTAGCATTATTTGTATTCAGATCTTCATGTATCTCACAAACTCATTTAGAACATTTTGCTGTGCTTGGTGATCTATCTACCTGTCTATACCTACAACTTCATTAAATTGTATAGAATACTTAGTTACTTGCTTCATTATGGCCTGTTTGCTGAGCTCTCCATTGGGGAGTTGGGTGAAAAATATCGAAGGCAATCAAAGCTATTGCATAGTCACATTAACAGTTGCCTAGGCTGAATTTTCCATTTTGTTACCAGATGTTATTTTTCATCTACCATAGCAACTAATCCTCCATCATATTTCCACTATTTTATTGAAAATTATTAGAGTAACTTAATAGACCATATGCTTATTATATTCCCTAGTGTGAATTAACACTGGGTTTTATACTAGCTATATTGAAAGTGTCAGAAGATAATGTAGCACTGACAGTTTAATGGAATTTATTCCTAGAAAACAAACTCAAATATTTAGCACAAAAACATAGTTGAAAAACATCAATATATATTTTGTGGAACGCAAAAGTAACATTAGTTTTTTTCTATTAATGCATCAATGTGTGATATTTTTATATAATGCCTATAACTTATTGGGGCAATCTCTCCAAAAAAGCAGTATAGCCAGACCCTTTTCAAGTTAATATATGAGGACAAAACCATCACTATAATTAGAAAACTGAGTGTATTTGTCTTGCCAAGTCCTTTTAAAAGAACACTGTTAAAAAGAAGAAATAGTATATTGGTTTGTTTTCAAATGTAATATAAATTATAATTTTATGGTGTTTTTTCATTCTTTTCTTTTTAAATTCTATCACCTTCAGTATACACAGTCAGAAATTGTTCCCTAAAAAGGAAATTTAAACTTAATTTCTTTAACAAATATTTATTGAATGCAGTGTGATATAGACAAAATTCTGTGGCTCTGGGAATGCAACAATGAGCAGGTCTCTGATCACATGGAACTAGAATTCTGTTCCAGGGTGTGGCTGACAAGTAGTGCCCCTCCAAAAAAGTCCATGCTCTAATCCCTGTAACCTGTATATGTGTTACTTCACACGTTAAAGGGAAATTAAGTTTATAGATGGCATTATGGTTGCTTATTAGCTGGTTTTAAGAGAGGGAGATTAACTTGGATTATCTGAGTGGGCTCAATGTAATCATAAGGATCTTTATAAGATTAAAAAGGAGACAGAAAAGATCAGGTCATTACATCAGGGAAAGATGTAATGACCAGAGCAGGGTCAGAATCAAAGAAGGGCATGTAAAGGTATTATGTTGCTTGTTATGAAAAGTGAGAAAGGGGCCTTGTGTCATGGAATGCAGGTGGCTGTTAGAAGCTGAAAAAGACAAAGCAATGAATTCTCTTCTAGGGCCTGCAGAATGAGTTCAGTCCAGCGGGTTCCTTGAGTTTAGCCCAGTGAGTCCTATTTTAGACTACTGCTCTCCAGCACTGCAAGATAATAAATTTGTATTGCTAAGACAGTAAATTTGTAGCAATTTGTTATAGCAGCAGTAAGAACAAATTCAACAATATAAAAGTAGAAGAGGGGAATTGGAAGAAAGAAATGGAGAGATGGACTGGCCTGATGTTGCTGGCTTTGAAGATGGAAAGGATCCATGAGCCTAGGAATACAGGCAGCCTCTAGAAGCTGGAAGAGGCCATGGAATGAATTCTCTACTAGAGCTACCAGAAGGAATGCCAACACTTTCATTTTCGTCATTGAGACCCATTTGGGATTTTTGACTTCCAGAAGAAATTGCTGGTGTTTTTATGTTACTCAGTCTGTGATAGTTTGTTTTAGCAGCAATTAAAAAATTAATGCAATAGGATAAGGTAATATGTGAACAAAATATTTTTTTTACAAAAGAGATAACTTCAGTTACTAAAGTGGCATAAAGGAATTAAAACAGAGTAGGGTTCTGAAGCTGTGCTGGCCAATATAACATCCATTAACCGCTACCACTTGTAGATATTTTAATTTAATTTAATTTAAATATAAGTGCTGCCAGTGTGGCTAGTGACTACTTTATTAGACAGTGCGGATAATCGAACATTTTCATCCTAACAGAAAGTCCTCTTGGATGGTACTATTCTGGAGAGCTGAAGAGTAGTGCTCCTTTACTTAAAGTAGATTTAGTTTGTGTGAAGATCTGAATGAGGAGAAGATATCAGACGTGTGAAAGTCCAAGGGAAGGCCATTCCCGACAGAAGGAGCAAAATTCAGAGCAATAAGTGTAAAATAAATAAAACGGATGGGATGGAGAGCATTTGAAACCTCTCAGTGTGCTTTAGGGTCATGGCTACCATTTCATCTTAATTACCCATAAAGAACCATTCAGTCATTCCACAAGCATTTACTGATTGCCTTAATTTTGTTTCAGGTTTTATTTAATTTTGTTTAATATTATTAGACAAAGAGTATTTTACAAATACTGTATTACAGTGCACTATATTGCATTGCAATATGAAACATTACATTTCATATTTGTATAAATTTTTTTAGATAAGTGAAACTTCACAGAAGTTAAAGGAAAACAAAGTTTAAAAAATTTGGTCCTGTACATTAGTTCCAACTATCTCCATTTTACCATCTTTAAGGTTCATGTCATATTACAGCAACGAAAAGATCTGCAAAACTAACCAGTCTTTTTTTTTTCATTTTCCTTTTCTTTTTTTTTTTTACTGCTGTTAATTCAAGGAAAAAAGGTTGCATAAAATCCAGTCAAGATGCTAAACTCATGAAACTCAGTCTGGTGGAACTCTCCATTAAAAATAATAGTTTATTTTGATGGCTTCGGAAGGCTGTTGATTGTGTAGGTAGAGAGTTAAACTGCAGTTTCGCATTGTTCTAGGGAAGGTGGGAGAAGACGGGGGACTATCAAGATTCTGCTTTACTGGGCACTGCCTAACTGTCCTTTATTGAAGGCATTTTCCTGGTCATTTTGTGGAACTGATTCATCCCTGCTAAAAATACAAATCAAGTCAGTGCAAGAAGCAGAACTAGGAGTCTTGAATCCTGGCTCCCCCAGCAAATGATGCTCATCTTCAGTAAAATTTAAGTCTTCTCTTAGTAATTCTTGAAGTAGAACCTTATCTTGATAGTGAATTTTTGTTGTTATTGCTGCTATGTATTTATTTCATTGTTGTTTTGCAGTTTATATTAGTGATATTGACTTTCAACTATCATGTATGATAGGATAACAAAACAGAGTTTCTGGTATGTCTGTCTCCTTTAAAGAATCTAGAGAATTGTGAGTGTGTGTGTGTGCGTGTATGCTTTTTTGTTTTTGCTTGATCATTTGTCTTAATTTTTCCTTTTAAAATTATTTTACTTTAGGATGCTATAATATTGACTTATAAAATATGTCATTATTAAAGTGATAGAAAGTGCCAGAGTTTGAAGTCAGTGGGTTGCAATTTTCCATAGCCAGGGAATATAGGAAAGTTGTTACTCGAAGGTAATGTGGAATCTCCAGGGGTCTATATGGGAACTACCTTTTAAGGCAAATATGTCTTACTGGTGAAAGTGATGGAGGATGATTTCCAGATGTTGAAATGCTTGTTTTGGCAACTGCTCCAGAAAACTGAAACATGTCTTGCCAGAACAACTAGAAGGGATGTGAAGAGTTGATGTAAGAGGGATCAGGCACATAGTAAGCAAGGCAAGAAGAACCCAGAGAACACAGATAAAGGGAAGATAGTTGAGCCAAAAAAGCAAAATTTGGAGCCCCATTAATTGCATGTAGTAAAAGTATGTCTGCCTCTGGCTTTGGATGCACACACAAGCTTATCACTGCTGTTCACCCCACATACCCCTTCCTATACCTCCATTATCTCTCTTGTAACTATTGATGTCAGTATGTTAATCAGGACACTCTTCCTGGCTAATGCTTTTTTTAAGATATTATGGGGTTAATAAGACCTGTGTGTTTGGAGTCAAACAGATTTGTCTTCAAATTTTGGGTTCACTGTTTGTTACCAGGGTGGCCTTCGCTGAGTTGTTTAACCTCTAAACTGTCCAGTTTCTTCATATCTAGAATGGGGGTTATAGCATCATCACCAAAGACTTGTAGTGAGAATCAAATGAAATAATATATGCAAAGTGCATGCATAAATGATTTTTTCTCCCTTTTGTCCCCTTCAGCCAACCTCCAGAATTAGCATTATGTTTTTGTCCAGTTACAAAAAACACATTTTTCGAAGCTATCTGAAAATTTAATGTAATGTTGGTTACAGATTGGCCAGGTTGACCTTTCATGAGCTCTTGTAATGGAATCACACAGGCAACCAGGTACTGTCTCTAATATTAGGCACCCTCTTGGAATTGTTCCATAAAAGGTGAAGAAAATACAAACGTAAAAATCCATCCTCGATGAACTATTTCCTTTTACACCCTGAATATCACGATGCTTCTTTTGTTCCAGCATTCTTTTACCCTATGTGCTGATTTTAAAATGCAGACAGTTAACAGACATCCCAAACAGGTCAACCAGTTCCAAGCAGTTCAAGACACATAAAATTTCCCATCTGCTTTTACATCTTATTGAGATCTTGGACTTTGCTTTCTAAATGATTTTCATTTCCCTCCTTCCCTCTAAAAATCCATCCTGCCACAGATCTTTTCTGAAATAGAGATTTTTTTTTTCCCAATCTCTGTGCTAAGCCTGGTCCTGGGCCAGAAAAAGCCAGCCTCTGCAGGAGTTGGAACCTAAAAACCTAATTCATACTCCAACTATTTTCCCAGGGGGTGGAGTATGGGGAGCCAGGATAACAGGAAGAGATCCCTGTGGGGAAGCAGATCATTCCACACCTGGACATTTGGCTATGTCCCTCTGTGAATTTGCTGTCAGAGCTTTGAAGTCTAAATTTTGAGCTACACCATGTGTTGATCTTCCTGCCACTTCATCTTAGCACATTTGTTGCTCACGCCCCTTGCCATCCTGATTCCTCCAAAGAAACATGAGAGATAAAATTCAGAATTTTTTGGTATCATCATTTGTGTAGCCTAGAAGTCAGAGGGCGCTGAGCTTACCTATTATTATACTTGGAGTTAGAAATTTTCAGCCTAAATCTTAGCTCTTCCACCTAACAGAGGTGTGATCTGTTTTAAATCATACACATAAGCCTCAGGTTCTGTACCTATCATGTGTAGAGGATAAGACTACTTGCTCTGCCTGCCTTGTGTTGGGTGCAGATTGATATCATGTGTGTTCAAATACTTAAAGCAGAGTAGATGACTCCTCAGTTTTCTGAGATTTTTAATAACTCTGTTTACATTGTAGTTATTTGACTCTCTCTCCTTAGGAATTAAAAGATAGAGATCATTTTTATTTCTGTGTATTTGTCACAAACTCACTATCTAGCACTTGGTTGGTCCAGGGGAAGTATATAGAACATTCTGAAGTGTGGGGTCTCTCAAGTCAAACTGCAGTAAATCCACATCTCTGGCTGCCTTGTTCTTTGTGACTTTGAGCAGGAAATTAACTTCATGGAGTCTCAGTTATCTCATTTGTAAAATGGGATGAAAGTTGTTGCTTATCGAATTCACTTATCTAACAAGAGAATAAGTTTACAACATTTAACACAGTGTATGGTAGGGATTAAACTTACAAAATTCCTTAGGTTTTATTTTTATTGTAGGTACTCAACAATCAAAAAAATATTCCCAGTGAGATTTTCTTTACCCAAACACAAATATTCTCCTACATTAGATGATTGTACTTTTTTATTTTCCTAGAAGTTTGAAAACAATATTGTGCCTTGAATTGTAAGGCTTTATCTTCTTAAACCTCTTAAGTAAACAAAGGAACAGAGCAGTTCTCTTTCTAACATAAATGCTAGGAGCATAAACCCAACAATACAGCTTTCAGGTGAACTCCATAATTATGTGATTTTTTTCAAAAAGCAAAGTGGTTTTTAAAATAAGTATAGCTTTTATATCATTTCTTACTGGGATATGTAAAGTGTGTTTAATTTAAATACACCTTTGAAACTCATTGTGGAAAGAGGATAAGCTCACTGAATGGAATCTTATAAAAGTAATAGCTAAATGTCAGGTGTTTATTTGATTTTTAGATGATCTATACAATCACTTCTCTTTGAGCATTTACCATGCATTCATGTCTTCAGTCATAGATACAATAGAAGACAAATAGTTCAAGTGCATTTATTTTCACTATTGCTTTTCTTGAGAAAGTCTGTTATCTAGATTATGAGTATCTTCATTCTGACGTTTGTTTCACTTGTCATTATGCCTTTTAAATATAAACCATAAAACCATTTTTGGGACCGACTATAAGACCATTGGCCATAGAGATCATTTTAGTTTAAAGAAGATACTTTTTAGAAGTATGTTCAGGGAAGAATATGGTAATTCTATTGTAATACAAAGTGTAAGTGATTGAGTACCTATCAGAGAAGGTAAGATGGGGAGGTGGCGGCCTTTTTTGTACCTCTTAAGATATTTAAAGGGATCGTCAGTGTGGATATGAATTAATTTTATTTCTTGCAACTCTGACAGGCCAGGTAGAGCCATATGGTAGAAAGTATAGGTAGGTTGATTTTGGCTGACACATAATCCACAGTATGTTCACTGAATTACATTAAAGGCTGTTCTGCTCTGTATTTATATACATAGGTATACTCTAAAATGCCACTTGGGGGAGTTCCCGTCATGGCTCAGCAGAAATGAATCTGACTAGCATCCATGAGGACTCAGGTTTGACCCCTGGCCTTGGTCAGTGGCTTAAGGATCTGTTGTTGCCATGAGCTGTGGTGTAGGTCACAGACACGGCTTGGATTTGGTGTGGCTGTGGCTGTGCCGTGGGCCAGCAGCAATAGCTCAGATTCGACCCCTAGCCTGGGAACCTCCATATGCTGCAGGTGTGGCCCTAAAAAGACAAATAAATAAATAAAATGCCACTTGGGATTCTCTATGGAAGATCTTTTTAATGATCTGACCTAACTAAAAATAGAATGGGCTCTTGTTGAAGTGGTGAATTCTCCATATCTTGAAGTAACCAAACAGACCAAAGAATATCAGAGTGGGGACGCTTATTGTATGTACAAAACTCTAATCTTTCAAAGAATTTTTTTTTTAATGGAGAAAGAAATCCAAGCCTGATTTAGATTGATTTTCTTGAAAGATAGAAATAATGATAGCCCACTGAGACACTGACATTTCAAACTAACATTTTAAATTTGAAAACTTTTAAAGGGCTTTAAATTTTATATCTTCAAAAATGTCTGTGAATTTTAGTTGACTAAATTTCAAATAGAAATCTTTCTTATGCACCAGTCTCAAAGGTTTTTATGTTGACATAACGGAAGATTTGTGTTTGTGCTTTGATATGTGACAATTAGCATGAACTCTATTCATTTCCTGTGCTGTTGCTTGTCATCTGAGAGCATCTGGGATATAATTTATTGCCTGTTAAGCCATCTCCAAAGTACAATTGTAATTTAGGAAACAATCACAACCGTTTAGTGGCCGAACAATTGGTCGCTTTCATTTGACCTTGTTATGGACTGTGAGCCTGTTAGTTTGATTCCTGAAGGCACACACATTGTTCAGGAATGTTTGCCAGTAATGAGTGAGGGCTAGTTTTCCATATTGACCTCATACATAATTACATAAGTTAAAGCAAACCATAACAACTGAGGTTTCACATAAAATACACTTCACAGAGGGATTTTAAAGCCCTTGCACTAAGCTTGAAATTACATAGCCATATAGGCCATATATCATTTTTGAAAAGTATATGTTTAAGTTTCCACTAAGACATTACAAAGAAAATAAAAGATTCTGTTTTAATAAGTGTTATCATAAAAGTTTTCTCTAGAAAATTTGGCTATGAAAGAGGAATGTCGTTGTAGAACCCCACATTTTTATTCTGGAGGCTAATGATTTGATGATAGAAATTTCTTTTTTTTTTTTTTTTGTCTTTTGTTGTTGTTGTTGTTGTTGCTATTTCTTGGGCCGCTCCCGCGGCATATGGAGGTTCCCAGGCTAGGGGTCGAATCGGAGCTGTAGCCACCGGCCTACGCCAGAGCCACAGCAACGCGGGATCCGAGCCGCATCTGCAACCTACACCACAGCTCATGGCAACGCCGGATCGTTAACCCACTGAGCAAGGGCAGGGACCGAACCCGCAACCTCATGGTTCCTAGTCGGATTCGTTAACCACTGCGCCACGACGGGAACTCCTGATGATAGAAATTTCTAATGCTAGCCTTCCAAGCTGTTTTGCAACCACTAAATACTTGAAAAGGAAATCTAGATTTTATGTCCTAACCGGCTGGAAAGATCAGCCGTTTTTAATGTACTTCATTTTCTGTGTTATCAGAATATGTTGATATTTAACCAAGTCCAATTTAATTTAATTTAATTTTTTTTAATTACTCAATGAATTTTATTACATTTATAGTTGTACAGTGATCATGACAACCCATTTTCATAGCATTTCCATCCCAACCCTGCCACGTGTCCCCTGACCCCCCAACCTGTCTCATTTGGAAACCGTAAGTTTTTCAAAGTCTGTGAGTCAGAATCTGTTCTGCAAAGAAGTTCATTGTGTCCTTTTTTTTAGATTACACATGTAAGTGATAGCATATGATGTTGGTGTCTCGCTGTCTGACTGACTTCACTTAGCATGATAATTTCTAGGTCCATCCATGTTGCTGCAAATACCGTTATTTCTTTCCTTTTAAAGGCTGAGTAATATTCTGTTGTGCATATGTACCACATCTTCTTTATTCTTTCCTCTGTCGATGACATTTAGGTTGTTTCCATGTCTTGGCTATTGTATAGAGTGCTGCAATGAACATTGGAGTACTTGCATCTTTTCAGCTCATGGTTTTCTCTGGATGCCCAGGAGTGGGATTGCTAGATTAAATGGTAATTCTATTTTTCAGTTTTCTGAGGAATTTCCATGCTATTTTCCACAGTGGTTGCACCACATTACATTCTCACCAATAGGGTTCCCTTTTCTCCACACCCTCTCCAGCATTTATTGTTTGTAGACTTTTTGATGATGGCCATTCTGGCCAGTGTAAGGTGGTACCCAATAGTGGTTTTGATTTGCATTTCTCTAATAATTAGTGATGTTGAACATCTTTTCATGTGTTTTTTTGGCCATCTGTATGTCTTCCTTGGAGAATTGTCTGTTTAAATCTTCTGCCCATTTTTTGATGGGGTTGTTTGTTTCTTTTTGGTACTGAGCGGCAGAAGGTGTTTATAAATTTTGGAGATTCATCCCTTGTCAGTCACTTCATTTGCAAATATTTTCTCCCATTCTGTGTGTTATCTTTTCATTTTGTTTAGGGTTTCCTTTGCTGTGCAGAAACTTTCCATCTATTTGTGTCATCTTTGATTTCTTTCATCAGCATCTTAAGTTTTCAGAGTACAGGTCTTTTGTCTCTTTAGGTAGGTTTATTCCTAAGTATTTGGCAAAGTCGCAGGATACAAAATTAATACACAGAAATCAAGTGCATTTCTATATACTAAGAACAAAAGATCAGAAAGAGAAATTAGGGAAACAATCCCATTTAGCATCACATTAAAAAGCACAATTTAATTTTATAGTTAATCTTTATTATATGTGATTTTTTTGGTTAATAATGTGGAAGTTTTTTTGTTTTTTTTTTAATCTAAAGTAGTATTATAGTCTTCAAGTTCCCTTCAAGGAGATTAAACCTAAAAGCCTCTGGCCATGTCTCATTGTAATGCCCCTTCCTGCACCTTGACCAGCCTGGGCCTCTCACTCTCTGCTAGAGAAGGAATGTCACCCATTCTTCACCAGGCCACCATATAACCTGTTCCCATGCAGATAAGGTATCCTGCCCAAGACCAATCAGAAGATCAAATTGGGTCTACACTCAGGTCACATTGTGGGGTATAAAGACTATTGCAGAGTGAGTTGGGCCCTCTTTTTTTTAACCGGTGCACTTATGAGTCCTTCTCCCTCTCTGAAAATGTACTTTTTCTTTAATAAATTTGTAAAACAGCTGCCATTCCAATGCTTTGTTATGGTGAATCAGGAACTGAGGAGACTGTGAGGGTATCAGTATCACATTAGTTTTTATTCTATTAGACTTATGCAAATGAATTTAGACCCAATATTAAAAATATTTACAAGTAATTTATTTTAGACTGTGGAAAGTAAAAATTTTTAGTAATCATGAAATATTAATGTTCCAAGCTTATTAATCAGCAAATGTTACTGCATTTATTTTACTTTCTAAAACAGTCTTGCTCGAGTTTGTAGAAATTTAGTTCTAGCTGTCTTCATCACTGGTTTCTGAAACAACATATAAGATATAATGGTGAGAAAACTTTTACCTTGAGATTCATAGATCAAGTTTTCGTTTTGATAAGAAGTGAGTAAAATGGTTTTGATGGAGGAATAACATTTTCCATTTTTCAAACTTTTATTGGAGAACAATCAGTATTTCTTCTAAAATCGCATATTGCAATTAAAATGAGCTTTAAAGGAATTCCTGCTTTGGTGCAATGGAATCAGCAGCATCTCTGCAGCGCCAGGGCACAGGTTCGATCCTAGGCCCAGTACAGTGGGTTAAAGGGTCCAGCATTGCCACAGGTGTAGTGTTGGTTGCAACTGTGGCTCAGATCTGATCCCTGGCTAGGAATTCCATATGCCCCTGGGAGGCCAAAAGAGAGGAGGGCGGGGGGGAAGACCTCTGGAGTCCTCTGGTGGTGCAGTGGGTTAAGGATCCTGGCATTGTCACTTTAGTGCCTCAGGTCCCTGCTGTGGTGCAAGTTCAGTCCCTAGCCTGGGAACTTCCACCTGCTGCAGGCAGGGCCAAAAATTAAAAATACAAATAAAAATAAATAAAATGAACTTAATTACCACTCAAATATATTAGAAATTCCATCTTTGGTTAAGGCCATGTTCTATATGAATTATTGATCTATATGTGGGATCAAGTTTGTGCAGTGATTCTTTGTAGAAAAAAATGAAGATTCAGCTAAATATATGATTCTAGAATATGTGGAGGTGAAACACTTTTAAAGGTACTTCAGAATATCTTTGTTCTTTGCCTAGCATTTCTAGATTTAGCTAAATCTTGATTGTTGCAGTACTTCAAAATTTTCTAATACCATATAGGTGGGCAGTATGGATTTTATGTTGATTACCAATTTGGTAATGTTTTCTTTTCAATCCTGTATTTATATCTTTCAAGTCTCAATTTTCACCTTCCATGACTAAGTAGAGGTCACTGGCCTATCATACTCTCCTTGGCTTCATCTTCTCAGCCTGGAAGGCTCATTTCTTCTGTATGGATTTATCCAGATGCTTATCTCCCTTGGGTCTGTGCTTGGTCTTTGCTGGATTCTTTCTACTTCTATGTATCTTTCCTTAGATGCAGAAACCTAAACCACATAATATGGCCCAGCCATATTATGACTTTAAGTGTCAGATTCTACTTTGTTTATATGCTTTTATCTCCTCACAAATATATTGGCTTTTTAAACTAGCGTCTTGCTGGAATATCTTCAGAAATAACTATACAAAAATTCAGGTTATTTTTCTGAGTCTTTCCCAGCATAATGTAGCTTTTTATCTAAGGACCCCCCTTCCCAATGAGTGGAATTTTGTTTTTCTGTAACTGTAACTGTATTTTCCACAGAGAAGTTCATCAGTCCTTTTATCTATCAACTAAGAGCATCAGGGAACTTTTCAATGATAATGACTCACAATTTGTTTTTTTTTAATTCCCAGGAGGGTTTAGGATGGTCAGGATTGTCTAAGTAGTGATTCTAAGGATTTGTGATTAGAATGCTCGATTTTTTTTTTTTTTTTACTAGCTCTTTTGGTAGAGACCCAGAAAACACGAGAGAGATGAGGCTTCTCTCTTCTCTTCTCCTCCTCTTCCTCCTCCATCTCCTCCACTTTCTCCTCATCTCATTTCCTTAGCTGCGGGATTTTGCTTGGGTGCTAGAATATTGGGAAGGTTTGTAGACAGATCTGAAGGTAAAAAGTACACTGCTGTTATCTGTAAGACTGGAGAATTCTCTGGGCACTGTTTTGTCTAAAGGAATTATGGCACTCCACTCCTTAGAAGATGCCACTATTTGAACTCCTGTATCTGAAGAAATACTTATTTGGCCCTCCTACCTTTTGTTGCCTGACTCTAAGCCAGCTCCTTATGCATGTCAAAACATCTTCCTAAGTCTCACAGTGACTCAGTATTCAAGTAGTTTTGGTATGAGCCTTGTCAGAGGCCTTTTGAAAATATAAATAAATTACATCCACCAGGTCTCTTCTGTCCAAATTGCTTACTTAGCCTGACAACACTAATAGGTTAGTCAAGCATCATTTCCCCTTCTAGGACCATGATTCCTCCGTGGGTTCTTTTGTTAAGTACATAGTTATGTCCTACTTTATAACAGATTCCATAAGATTGCCTGGGTGGGAATGAGTCTTAGATTTCCAAGGTCTTAAGTGGATTCTGTATTTGTGCATAGGGCTCATATTGATATTTTACTTTTTCTGGCTTGGTGTAATTTGTTATTGATAGGTCATGTGTCTTAGCTCACTGTTCAACATCCACTCTTAAATTCTTTCATAATTTTTGTATAGATACTATAGCATCATAAATATTTATCTGTGCCAGATTTTCTTTTTTTTAAGGTTTTTTTTTTTTTTTTGTCTTTTTGCCATTTCTCTGGGCCGCTCCCGCGGCACATGGAGGTTCCCAGGCTAGGGGTCGAATCGGAGCTGTAGCTGCCAGCCTACGCCAGAGCTACAGCAACACAGGATCCGAGCCGTGTCTGCGACCTACACCACAGCTCACGGCAACGCCGGATCGTTAACCCACTGAGCAAGAGCAGGGATTGAACCCGCAACCTCATGGTTCCTAGTCATATTCGTTAACCACTGTGCCACAACGGGAACTCCTGTGCCAGATTTTCTAAGGAATAAAATATTTCATGTTTTTTTGGCAATTTGAATCTAGTACCTCTGATGTGCCTACTGCAATATACAGTTTAATTGTTGAAGTCACAATGTGAATACACCCACCAAACAGAAAATAACTATTCTTAGACTATTCTCCAAATAACCATTTTATATTTAGGATTCTTTTGGATTCTGTGGTTGGATTTCTTCTTCCCTTTAACATTTTTAAGGATCCTTTTCATTAGTGGCTTTGATGTTCCCTGGAAGATATTTTCACATTTTTCACAGACATTTTTCTGATATGCCTTCTTTCTATTTGTATCTGATCTGTCACATTTTGGAATCTTCCTTTTTTCACATTTTATGCTTATTGCTTTACTCTCTGTGAAGTCAGCTTTTACTGTGACAATTTGCTGTAAAAGCATTTTTTTTTTTTTTTTTGCATCTGGCTTGTTTTTATGATTTCATCTTGGGCTTCTGATGCTGTATTTTAAAATAGTCTCCAGACTTTCTGTGGTTTGTTTTATTTTAAACTATTCCTTTTTATTTTATTTTTTAAATAATGGCCACATTTTCCTGAGCTCTCTTTCTTAAAATTATTTTATATGGCATTCCTTCCTTTGTCCAGATGTGAGCCTAATTGTTGTAAATAATGAGTAGACAGAAATGGGTGCTCATGGTACAACCTACATTAGTTTCTGCTCAAATCAGTCTAGACTCTGAAAATTCAGTTCTAGCAAGCAGATCTCTTGTATCCTTGCATTTAAATGTGAACTCTATCTGCCTATGGATGAATGACTATATTCATTTGCATGATCATTGATTTATCAAGTATTTTCACTTTATTAATTATCATATACTATTCTGATTATTTTCCTTAAAATAGTTTCCTGTAGCATTCAGAATGAGGTTCGTAATCTTTAGTTTAACAACCAAAGCCTTTGATCATATGGTCCCTAATTACCCTGTCTCCATTTACTTCCCACATGAACTCTTCCTTTTCTTTCACAGCAAAGTTCTTCCTAAACAACATTTTGCAACTCTGTACTTTCTCCCAAATCTTCCTGGAATACTTTTCCCTATCTTCTTCATTGTTCATATATTTAAATGTAATCAAAATGTCCACTATTATCAGAAAGGTAGCTATAGATCACTTTCAAGTTAAATTATAAGCAACTTTCCCTAAATCTATGATCCTTTGCCTTCTATGTAATTCTACTGTCTGGCTCTGTGTTAGTCCAGATGTGAGAATCAGCATCTCACTCATATATGCCATAAAGAACATGTATGCCACTCTCAAGTCCTTTTTTGAGAATTTAATAATTTAATTGGAAATTTAGGGTTCTAAGGAAAGGTGACATTGTTAAGGACAAAGATCTCAATTACTTTCCTTCTTTGTCCTTTCACACTTCTGTCTCTGTCACCATCTCTTTATCTTTATTCATCTCTCTTTTCTTTCTCCCTTACCTGTCTTCTTAGGAGAAAAAAAAAAAAGAAAAAAGTCTTTTGGAATTTCCTGGTGGCTCAGCAGGTTAAGGATCTTGCATTGTCACTGCTATGGCTTGGCTTATAGCTGTGTTACAGATTCAGTTCCTGGCCCAGAAACTCCTGCATGCTGTGGTGACAGCCCAAAACCAACCAAACAAAAATCCTTTCCTTATTTCATACATTTTTATAGCCTGATCTCACTTTTTATATGGGCTTTCTCTATACTCTAAGCAACTTAGCAAATATATTCTTTGTATAAAAATATTGTACTGGGAGTTCCCATTGTGGCTCAGTGGTAATGAACCCCACTAGGATGCAGGTTCAATCCCTGGCCTCGCTCAGTGGGTTAGGGATCTGGTGTTGCTATGAGCTGTGGTGTAGGTCACAGATGTGGCTCAGATCTGGCATTGCTGTGGCTGTGGCATAGACTGGCAGCAGCAGCTGTGATTTGACCCCTAGGAATTTCCATATGCTGTGGATGTGGCCCTAAAAAGCAATAAATAAATTAATAATAAGAAACAAACAAAAATATTGTACTTGCCCAATAGAAATTTTACTGAATAAAATCTTTAGATTATTACCTATCATTTTTAAAATGCACACAACAATCTACGCAACAGAGTAGACACCAGTTATATAACGGTGAGAGATCAGATAAGATTTTTGCATTCTTGGAGTTTCTAATTTAGTATGTGATCCAAAGAGCAATGAATAGTTACAGGTTACTTGATTTGGATCCCCAGCTAGATTTGGTGCCATTCCTATGGCTGCCATACATACTTCCATTCCTACATGTAACCATGCATTATTAAATATTATATGTATTTAATACATATTTAGAGTTATATGAATGGATTGTGTATATTTTCAACTTAGTTTCATTATTTTAGTGTATTATAGTATATTTCATTACTGTATTTTTACTCTTAAATGAGAAATTCAGTAAACATTGTCTTGAACCTCTGTAAAAATATTACACAAAGTAATGACGCTCAAGGAATAAATTATTCTTAATTTTTTTTTTGCTTTTTTAAGGGCCTCACCTGTGGCATATGGAGTTTCCCAGGTTGGTCTAATCGGAGCTACAGCTGCCAGCCTAGGCCATAGCCCCAGCAATACCAGCTCCGAGCCACATCTATTATCCTTAATTTTTGATGAAAGTGATTTCTCACATTATTTTATTCATTTTTAGGTAAGGTTTATTTTGGATTCATAGTTCTCATGTAGTATTTTTCATGCTTTTTACATGTAAGAATTCTTATATCCTGTCATATAAGATGACACTTTTTCAGAGTCTGGGGTAAGGAAGCCTATGAGAATAAAGAAACACTCATGGCTCCCGTTGTGCCATAATGTAGGAATTTAGAAAGAATTCTGCAGTGCTCTAAAGGCATGCTGATTGTGCACTATAGCTCAGTTTTCCATGAGTTTCCAAACTTAAAAAAAGGCTAATTCAGTAAGAATTATTGTAATAGGAGGAAAATTGTGTGCTAATGTATTCCAGGAGATGATGAAATCTCTTATCTTATTAATTTGGCAGAGCTAAGTTCCTCTTATGTAGAATGTAATTTCCTTTCTAAAAGAAAATGAGGCATCTGTTCCTACTCAGAACCAAATGGAGAATTCTTCATCCACATCAGCAAGTCAGGGCTGCTCAGTGCTCAAACTGTACTTACTGCTCAGGATATTCTATTCATACTGACCAGTTAGTTCAGCTAGCATTTCACATTATTTGCTGGAAAAAGAAGCATTTATATTTCTCAAGTTCATTATGATTTTAAAGAATGCTAGTGAAAATGTATACCTTTAAAAAATTTAACAAGATGGCTCATGGAACTCAGTCACATTTTTTGAAAAAGTATTACATGTAATATTATGTACATCTATTTTGTTTGCTCCCAATCTTTCAGCATTGTGTGGTCACAACAGGAACATTGAAGCCTATGAGCCTTTATGAAGCTGAGTATATATTTATAAAATCACAATCCAGTTTTTTAATCCAACATTTACAATAAATAAGCACTGGTTGTTTGCTTTTCCTCTTTCTCCTTTAAGAAAACTCTTGCCCCCAAATAAAACTTTTGCTCCCCTAACTATATAAAACTAAAAGCAAATTCTTAGTTATGTACTTGCTTGTTGGAACTGAGATTCCTATTCTTCATGTGTGTCAAACTGCATAATTCTTTTCTTTTATTTATCTATCTTTTGATTTCTTGAATTTTGAGAAAACTCTCAAGTACTTTTGAATTCACTGTTTTTAGAAACTCAAGAGTCTTGCATCACAGTAACATGTTTCTTGTAGGGGAAGAATGTCTTTGAGAGCCCGAACCCCTTTCCATAACCATCTGGCTTGCAGATGATAAATACAAGCACTCGGGTGTTTTTTTTTTTCCCCTAACAATCTGGGAAACAGATTGGACCAAATTTCTACCCTGGTGATCCCTAATATATTAATCTTCATTACCATGTCTAATTCTTCAGGAATTCAATTCTCCAGCTATATGTTTTTTAAAGATGAAACAGACACTACTTATGACATTCCATTTGTAGGACATTTTCCATGGTGCTGTAATGTCTTTATTATTTTCTATAGCCTAGCCACATCTTACTCCTTTTTCAAAGGCTGGTTTAAGATTTGTTTTTCCTGTGGAATCTTTCCTAGTTAATCTAACCTTCATGCATCTCTCTTTCCTTGCCTGGAGCAATTGTCTTCACACCAAATCAAAGTGTATGTTGGTCTGAATGTTTCACATGTGCTTTGTCTCCTCAATCAGAGTGTAAATTGTTTGATAATACTATCATTTTTGTTTTATTTTGTGAAGTATAAGGGACAGTATAAGGGACACAGTGGATATTCAAGACCTAGTTGTTGAATAAATTCTTCATTTACACCATGGACAGAGTCTCATTCTAATGCAGATGGTGGGAGAGATTATATTAGGAAGGGATTAAGTTAGGGAAAAAAATGTACAGTGTGAAAATAATAACGTCAATTACAGAGTCAGGTCTAGCCTTTACATAACCTTTGTGTGAATTAGAGAAGATGTAACCTCCAGGTGATCTTAGGCAAGTAGATAAAGTGAAGCAAAAGGGCCTTGCTTCACCCAGTAGGTGCAGCCTTCTGGCTAGGGCTCATAGCATGGCAAAGGAAACTTGGAATTAATGTCAGCTCCTGTTGGCCCCCTCAGTTAGAGTCTTTGCGAAATGTACAAAATGTAAATGATAAATAGCAGCCCTCCAAGTAGTGGTACAGATGATGCAGGCAAGTAAAGGAATTTTAGTAGTTTAGGAAGTACCTACTCTGTGCAATATACTCTGTAGGGCATGAAGCTAGAGGCTAAGAACCCAGAAAATTTTATGGGTTACACATTGGGAGAGAGTTGTGAGTAGTTGTAGCTGATGTGAAAAAGATTTATTTAAGAATCTAGGTTTTAAATTAGTGTTTAAAAATAATTTTTTAGAGGTTGAAAAGTCCAGAGAATGGGTAGGTAGCAAGAAAGCAGTAAATGAGGTTGTAGGGTGTGAGCAACAGTCAGAGTGAAGAAAATGACACAATTCTGAAGGTGTAGATGAATTTGTTACTGGGGCAGAGTGCAACTGAGGGCTATTGCTGAGGTTTGAGAAGGGGGACATGGTTGAAGTGCCATTTAAGAAGACAGTTTTAGTACCTACACTTAAAATAGATTACAGGGTAGCAGTAGTAGAAAGAAATTTGCAGGATGTCTGTGGTATTGAAAGCAGAAAGGGGGCATGATTAAGGTAAAGCATGGAGAGAAATTTCTGGTTGACTCCATGTGGATATAAAATCTGAAGATGTATTTTCTGAATGTTGAGGAATGGATAATGATTATTCAAATTATATCATGGATATTCATGAATGCAATAATAATTATTATTCTGAGAGTACCATTACTGAGTCCCTAATATGTGTACTCAATTACTAAGCATTCTTAAATAAAGCAAGTAGGTAATATTGAATTGACATTCAAAAATGTTAGCTCAGTATAGGTTTAAAGTATTCTTTTCGATAGAAGATCATTTGTTTTCCTTAATTGATAATCTGCTTATGATTTTTATGGAATAAACCATAAACTTTAAAAATTACTTCAGTCTTGGAGTTCCCTTGTGACATAGTGGGTTAAGGATCTGGTGTTGTCACTGCAGCGGTAAGTTTGATCCTTGGCTTGGGAACAAAAAAAATGAAACCAATCCAAAGAACAAAAAAATTACTCTAAAATTTTGTGGTCTTATGAGAATGTTTCTTAAAGTATAGAAAATGAGTCTGTAGTGATACATGGGATAATTTCAAGTAGCACACATTTTATGTTTTGAAAGTTATGTGCTTTATGTTAGGAAAAACTATATAGCTTATCAAATCTTAGGTTTATTTAGAGCTCAGTTCAAAAATGGAAGAGTCGACTTAAATTTTAAGGGAAAATACAGATAAAAAATAGTACATAATATAAACAAATAAAATTTATAATTATGGTGAACTAGTTGACTATCATAGGGGAAATAATAATGTACTGTTTACTTATAAATTTTAAGCATTGAGATCGAAAATAAGAAAAAATAATTTGGGGAGAATTATAAATGTTTAGACATATATATTTGGAAAGAAGAAGACTTGTTTTGTATTAAAAAGACTATTATTATTTTATTTTTTATTTTTATTTTTATTTTTATTTTGTCGTTTTGTCTTTTTTAGGGCTGCACCCATGGCATATGGAGGATCCCAGCCTAGGGGTCTAATCAGAGCTGTAGCTGCTGGCCTACACCACAGCCACAGCAACACCAGATCTGAACCGCGTCTGTGACCTACACCCAGCTCACGGAAATGCTGGATCCTTAACCCCTGAGCGAAGCCAGGGATCAAACCCACAACCTCATGGTTCCTAGTCAGATTCGTTTCCCCTGCACCATGATGGGAACTTCCAGAATTTTATTATTTTAAAGAAAATTTTGGTTTAAAGTTATTTTCCATCATATCAAAATGCTTTAAATAGTTTTAATTTAAATCTTTTAGGATAGTCTGTATCTATTCCAATTGTAGATTGTCAAGTCTATGCAGTGTTTTCAATATTTACATATAATTAGGGAAAATTTAGCCATTACTTACATCAAATTTATATAATCTGTTAGCAGAAGGCATAAGAGATTCCAGAAAAGAGGTTGATAGTATCTGTAAAACGACTATCGGTAAAACATCTCAATTTTTTTTTCCTTAGTATCACAAAGCTTAACTTTTGGTCTTTGATCCTTGACATAAATTTCACTATGAAATTAAGCAAGTGAAGTATATTGAACAACTGGATTTCTTCAAGTTTAGAAGAGATGGCTTCACTACTAAGCTCTGTAATCTCTTTGATCCAATTAACTGTCCAGTTAACTTTATTTATAGGTCAGAATATACCTTAAGAATCCAGAGGAAATTTAGCAGTGCATTTCACCCATTCCCTGAAGCACTGGTAAATTTCAAGAATTCAAGGGAAAAGTTTGCTTTAACCATGTGACCCGTGTGACTGTGTAAACTCATTTTATTTATTGAGTGAGAGGAGAACTTTAGCCAGAGCCACAAATTAATCATCCTGGACAGATGGGCATTCTACTATATATCAGTGACATAGCTGTGGGCTAAAGTAGTAGAAAGAAAACCTTCTTAGTCATATAAATAAAGCTTTGAAAACTAACTCTTCGGTACTTTGGGGGAATCACTTGCCTCTGTAAGCCCCAGTCCCTTTATGTGTAAAATGGGGAGATAGAATAATTTCTACCTGAAATAGTTGTGAGCATTTATTGGATACCATCTGAAAATGCCTTGTATAAAGTAAGCACTTAGTAATAATTCTTTTTATTACTGGTGAACTTAAGCATCTTAATTAACCAATGTCTTCGTTGACTTGTTGCATACTGTATTTCCACACCAAACCATCTAGAATCCTTAGCCCATGTTACTCATTGCCTGTCAATTTTGCCTTATTTACCAAAATTCTTTACTTTCAGCACATCTCTATTAAAAAAATATATCTGCTATTTTATTATTCCTTTCAATAAAAGAATGATGATTTACTATTAAAATATTTTAAAATTTCAAATGAGAAAAGTATGATTTTTTTAATACATTTTAGAATAGAATATTTGAATCTATATCAATTAAGAAAAAATATTTGTGTAATGCTTAATAAATTACAGTGCTTTTTTCATGTAAATTATCCCATTTGACTTGAGGTGAGGATTAATAAATGTATTTTTTAAGTTGGAAGAATTGAGGCCTAGAAAAATAAATGACTGAGTTTCCACTGTGGTGCAACAGCATCAGTTGTGTTTCTGGAGTGCCAGGACACAGGTTCGATGCCTGGCCCAGCACAGTGGGTTAAAAGGATCCAACATTGCTGCAGCTGCAGTGTTCATCGCAATTGAGGCTTGAATCTGATCCCTCACCTGGGAACTCCATGTGCCATGGGGTGGCCAAAAAAGAAAAAGAAAAAGAAATACTTAAGGTGTCCCTGCTAGTAATTTCTATTGCAGAGTCTTCTGATGCTAGAAGAGATTTTTCCCAATATACATTAAACTGCTAAACTGCTAGAATGAGAAATGAGACAATAAAAAGAAGGGGAGGGTTAAAGATAATACCCTAAAAGGAAAGGGGTGTCTATTTTAAAGTTCTGACAATATAGCATTATACATTTTGAGCAAAGACAAACTTCCTTGTTCTCTCCTCCTTTCTGTAAATATGTAGACATACACACTTACACATAAAATTTATATACCCTTATCATTAGCTTTCTTGAAGCACAGTAGTATCTCTATGTTCAGCTATCTGTTCTGTAACATATCTGTGTTTCATAATAAAGCATCAAATGTGCCTCTAGACTTAAAATATACTGATGTTCGGAATAGTTTTCTAATCTCTTTAAGACAGAATAAAGGAAAGAAAGCAACTTGGCCACTAGGAAAGCTCTAGAGTGGGAATCAGGAGGCTCTGTTCATCTTTGAGGGCTTGAGCATATTTTTGGTGTTTTAATGTTCTGGGAAAGTTTTATATTTTGTTCTTTGCTCTATATGGTGTTGCATGGGGTGTGTGTATATGCTAAAATGAGTTCTCCTTGTTAGTATAAATGAACTATTTTAAAACTTTGATGCTTATTTTTATTCTCACTTTCTAGAACTAGATAATCATAAAAATTCTAAGCAATTATACTTTGACATGCTTTAACTTTGGCCATTTTTTAAAAAATATATTTTTAATTTTAAAAGTTTTAGATTTACAGAAAACTTGTGTAGAGAGTACTTAGGGCTCTGTATACTCCAGACCCAATTTTCCCCTCTTCTTTTTTTTTTTTTTTTTATTTGTCTTTTTAGGGTTGCACCTGTGGCATATGGAAGTTCCTGGGGCTAGGGGTCTAATTGGAGCTGCAGCTGCTGGCCCGTGCCACAGATACAGCAATGCAGGATCTGAGCTGCACCTGTGACCTGTACCACACCTCACCGCAACACCAGATCCTTAATCCACTGAGTGAGGGCAGGGATTGAACCTGTGTCCTCTTGGATCTTAGTCAGGTCTGTTATTGCTGAGCCATGCAGGAACACTTTTTTTTTTTTTAAGTCCATACTTTATTTTCTTGTTGGCTACCTGGGGCATATAGAGCTCCTGGGCCAGGAATCAGATCTGAGCCTAAGTGTGATCTATGCTCCAGCTGCAGCAACAGTGGATCCTTAACCCACTGCATAGGGCCAGGGATTGAACCTGCATCCCAGAGCTCCAGAGATGCTGCCAGTCCCTTGGCACCACAGCAGAAGTGCCACAATTTTTTATAAATCTTGAACTACATTTTTTTGTGTAAATGCCAATGATAATTTACTCAGGATCTATAAACTACATTTTACTGTTTTATTTAAAGCACTATATTTTGGAGTTCTTGTCATGGCTCAGTGGTTAACAAATCCGACTGGGAACCATGAGGTTGCAGGTACGATCCCTGGCCTTGCTCAGTGGGTTAAGGATCTGGCGTTGCTGTGAGCTGTGGTGTAGATCGCAGATGCGGCTCAGATCTGACATTGCTGTGGCTGTGGTATAGGCCGGCGGCTACAGCTCCGATTAGACCCCTAGTCTGGGAACCTCCATATATTGCGGGAGCGGCCCTAGAAAAGGCAAAAAACAAAAAACAAAACAAACAAAAAAAAAGCACTGTATTTGTACCTTTGCTTTTAGAGATCAGTCCAGTTAGTGTTATTCAGAAGGGAAATGGATGAAGTAAATATTTATTAATTGTAGAATATAGATTTATGGTATGCTAAATATATAGAATACAGGTTCAGCATTGTATTTGACATTTGTTTTCTGTTTTTAAAATGATGAACATTATGGGAAAATAAAAAGTTTGAGCCATCAACAATTAAAATGAAAATAAAACCAGGTTGTAAGTAGCTAGAAGTGAAGCAAGCTTATAGCTTGCCATGTTTTATGACTGAACTAAAGTAAATATATTTGGCAAGACAATGGACTGACAGGCAGAGAGCCTCCTTGCTTGCCCACGTGCATCTCTCACAGGTGTCCTATTGTAATAAATCTATTTCTTGCCTATCAAAAAAAAAAGAAAGACAGTGGACTGACAAGAAACAAAGACTGTTTAAATCAGGGTTTGAAGTATAAAAATAAATGCAGTATAAAAGGAAACTTTTAAAGTTTATAAAATAAATCAGGTTTAGCAATTTATCCATCTCCCCCTCCCCCATGTCATTGCAGAATTGTCAGCATCATAAATTTTACTGTGTTTATCCATGTGTGTCTATCTGTGTGTATAAATATAAAAATATCTACAGTCACAATATATAATATGAAACTATGTTTTATATATATGTGTATATAAATATAGGCACATATTTACATATATATAAGTACATACACACGTATATATGATGTTGGGTTTTTACTAGATATTTTTACATACATATTAGTAATATCCCCCATGTCATTGCAGAATTGTCAGCATCATAAATTTTACTGTGTTTATGCATGTCTGTGTGTATAAATATAAAAACATAAAATTTCACCATGTTTATGCATATATAATATTATGTATAATATGTATTTATAAAAATTACAGTTGCCTACAAGTGTGTATAACCATTTATATAAAAGAAAATATCTACAATCACAATATATAATATAAAACTATATTTTATATATATGTGCGTATATAAATATATGCACATATTTACATATACATAAATACATACATACATATGTTGGGTTTTTACTAGATATTTTTACATACATATTAGTAATATTTCTACTAGAAGATGCTGCTGAACTCAGTGGAACTTTCTGGTCTGCAGAACAACATGTTGGTTTCATATACAAATTAATTCGTATGAATTTATACCACATAAACTAACACTTAGAAAAATAAATCTGATGGATATTGCCTGAGTTAACCATTAAGATTCTGGAATTTTAGTGCTGAGAAATGAGAGCTTGAGCAAGGGTCCTATTTTAGTAAGTCTTATGCTACCAATTACTTTATACTAACATCCACCTGACCCAAGAGCAACCAGAGAATGAATATGATTGATAAAAAATGTGTGATTAATGAAAACTTGTTTCTCTGCTGATCTTTATTCCTCATGAAAAAGCTTACACCTGCAATAATACTGTCTAGTTTTAAATCCAGGACCTATCACTTCTGAGGTGTGGGGATCTTGGCCCTGGGGTAAGTTGTTTAATCACTGTGAGCCACTATCAATTACCTCATAGGGATGATAATATGTTTAGGATTAAATGAGGCCAAGTATATAAAACAATTTGGACAGTACTTAGCACATATCACGTATTCAATTACTATAACCTTCTATTGCTATTTCTATCATTACTGTGACTGCCATCAATTTAAATAAAGTCCTTTTAAATAACTTATAAAATTGAAAAAGACCAACATTCAAATGCTTAGTCACCATTTCATCGTCATTAATCCGGAGATTTCCTAAGTGTGTAGGTATGACCATCATGTTTTCAACTGTTTGAAGCTAAAACAATTGAAGCACTTTAGCCTGCAGATTATTATGAACAATAAACTGCCAAGTGGGATACTACCTTTCGTTTTTCTGTTTACTATTTGTAACCAATAATTATGACACAGAAGAGTAGAATTTGTTAGAAATCATTGTAGTACCTCATTTGCAGGCTTAGGTAGTGCTTCTCTTACTGGGTACCTTGCAGCTCCATGGAGCACTGAAAACAGTTGGGTTGCTATTCAGAATACCCAGTTGCCTGTGAGGAAATATTTTGTCCCAAAACATTACATATAATTATCCAGGTTAGGGAAAAAAAAAGTTGCTAAAGGGGTTGAGATAATAATCTAGAAATCTGTGACCATCTGTGATAGGTTCTGTTTTTGCTCTTTGGTTGGTTTGAATTAGAAGTTATGGGTTTTTTAATTAAGCGAGTACTTTATTAGGTATGGATACTGTTCTTAAAAGCAAAATGAGTTTCCAAAGCTTTGAAACTAATGCGTCTTATAACTTCTCAGAGCATACTAATTTTATGTGGTTATTAAGGTATGGAGGAGCTAGTGTTTTCACTAATGATGGATTAACTGGGACCAGGAGGTTTTCATTTTGTGAATCATTAAACTGGTTATCCACCCCATCTTCTTTTTAGACAGGCTAAAGAGATATACATAAAACTCCTTGCATTGCCATTTATCATATAATTTGACTAATTTTCCTGGAATTTGTCTTTTATTTCTTGGTGTTTGGCAACTTCCAGATTCGAAAAGGATGTTTTTATGTTTTTTTTTCCTTTGTATTTCATCAAATTTAAATTTATTTTACGCAAAACTGTTGAAAATGATGCACTCCAGGAGCGTGTGGCAAAGTGCCAAAAGATTATTATGTTTATATTATCAACTTCCTTAATTGAATAACTTTTAGACTCAGGTTAAAATTACTATCAATTCTATAAAGGCTTCCTGGCTGGTGAGAGAAGTTGCTAAGTGAATGACTTTTGGAGACTGGAGGGCTGGAGCTACTAATAACAGAGCAGCATGGAGATGGACTTCCCTAGTGGCCTAGTGGGTTAAGGATCCTGTGTCATCACTGCTGTGGCTCAGAACACTGTTGTGGTGTAGGTTTGATCCCTGGGTGCAGCCAAAACAAAAAACAAAACGAGCAGCCTGGAGAAAATGTTAGATCTAGGACTCTTTCTTAATACCGAAGAACATTGATGAACATATTTTCAGTATTTGCTTCTTTTTTTTAATTAGTGAAAGAAGAGCTTTCAGGAATGGTGACTCAATTCTATATGGATGGCCTCACTGGACTGTAAGGTCTGTAAGGGCAGGGCAGTGATGTCTCCCCAGCCTCTTGTTTAGAAATAGACACCTAAAAAAATTAGTCTTTCCACTCATTAAGGCAGGACAAAGTGCTCCAAAAAGTCATTATCTTATAAGAAATAACTTCTGAACTCCTCTAACTCTGTCACCAACATTTGCCTTCACATAGCGCCTCTAGCGTCTTTCTTTTTCCCCCTCTGTCCTTAGGCTGAACCCTCCTCAGTTCCTACTAGAACCCTAGTAATGACTACTTACCCGGTTTGCTGCCTGGAATCTTTCTTTTCTCCATGATTCTCTCGGTTCTCAGGAGATTAAATATTCCTTCTTTCATTTTTCTACTCCATAAAGGAAAAGACTTCAATGCTATCACATCACCATCAAGCAAATTAAATACAACACTGTTAGCTGGTGTTCAGGATTTCTATGATTGGAGATAACTGACACTTTCTGGCATTTCTTCCACTTATTCCTTATGGAGAATATTCTATATCAGGCAAACCAAATTCAAGAATGCTCCCCAAGTTCCTCCCATCTTTAACTCCTTATCTGTGAGTAACTGATTATCTCCCCAGTTGTTACTTCAGAAGCTCCTAGCCAGACATTCACAGGCATGATTACTCAGTAAATATTGTTTTATTGATTTTTGACAATAAAATAGACAGTTAAAAATTATACATATTTTATTGCTATATTGTGATTTTGTTGAATTTCATTCATTTTTTAAAAATCCTATTATGCTTTAAAAATAATTCATGGTGTTTGGTTTACATAAAAGTACAAATTGTTAGAAATTTAAGATGGCTTTTACTTAATAGTTGAAACCAGGGCTTAAAAAGTTATTTATACAACTCCCTTAAGCATGTAAAATTCATTTTATCTGATTAGCAAAAGTTTTTTTTTTAAATATATAATCAAGTTTGTAACTCTTCCTAAAACAGATCATTTTTTCACTCTGATTTTCTGAAGTTGTCTCTACCAAAATGATACTGTTATTATGGAATGTTGATGTGGTAGGAAACTTCTACTTATGTCTCTAAAAAGTAGGCCGTGATTACATATCATAAAAATAGATGTAAAACGTGGCTATTCTGGCCTCTTGAGGTCAAAGAACCTTGCCATGAGCATATTTAATCACAAGTTCATATATCTCAAAGACTTAATTTTTCAAATAACAAACATTTTAATAGAAGACAATCAAAATATGAACCTCAGTGGATGAATTGTAGATACCTTATAATCAAATCTAATATCCTCTGAATTAAACTCAATTCAGTATTTATATTTTATATTATCAAATATAGGACATAAATTATTTTTCTCAAAATTCAAATATTATGAGAAATATATAATTATTAATACATAAATTTACATATATATGAGAAAATTCTCTTAGAGAGAGACTGTAAAACTAATTGAATTAGTTTTTATTCTTGCCAACAATTTGGTTTTTAAATTCACATTTCACTAAAGTTGCTAGATTTTCACCTTTGGGGGCTAAAGAGAGTATCATTAGTGTGTTCTTCTAAAGACAGTTGCATCAAGAATCATATATTTTTCCATATCTCCCAGGTCCAGACAGGCTGATCATCTTATTAGTGAGCTCTAAGCCTAGTTGCTTATTGTTCCTGCTCAACAGAAATCCATCAGCCAGTGACACACACATACCTTTCTCTATGAATTAAGCAGAGTGCTTAAAGCTGTCTTCAGTATTCAATGGCAGCTCAGACCCAACCTTTCTCTCTTAAATCTTTTGTCCAATGGAGTGTTCTAAGACTGTCTGATTTGGTGTCTTAAAGCAATCTAATCTAATTAATTAAGCTTTGTTTTTCAGCTGAGAACTATTTAAACAAAAGTTAAATTTTCTCACTGAATGATTGTCATATTTTCCTGAAATTTTTGAAATGGTGTGAACAATTTAAGGGCAAGACAGAATACTTTTTTTTTTTTTTTGTCTTTTTAGTGCTGCACCCATGGCATAGGGAGGATCCCAGGCTAGGGGTCTAATCAGAGCTGTAGCTGCCGGCCTATAGCACAGCTACAGCAACACCAGATCCGAGCCATGTCTGTGATCCTTAACCCACTGAGCGAGGCCAGGGATCAAACCCACAATCTCATGTTTCCTATTCAGATTTGTTTCCACTGAGCCATGAAGGGAACTCCAAGAATACTTTTTGATGCTTTGTATTTTATTTGCTGTTAAGTCACATTTGTAAAGTGTCCTATTTATGAACTTTACAATATGCTTAGCTGTCAGTTATTTCCTATAACTCAAGAATGAACTTGAAATAACTGTTGATGATTATAATATTTGAAGATGACATTCCTCCTGATAAGAATGGTCATTTAAAAGTACTGTGTTATTTCCTTCAGATCTTTGCTCACATTCTACTTTATCTGTGAGATCATCCCTGATTATTCAAAATTAACCCCTATTCACCCTGCCTATTCAGTTCACGTCTCTCCTAGTACTCTGTCTTTTCCTTGCTGCAGTTTTCTTTGCTTATCTCTATTAGACAGATCATATGATAATGTATTTATTTGCTTATTTTCTGATTTCCTCCACAAGTATGTAAATTCTTTGAGGACAAGACTTTTTATATTCTGTCCACACTTCCTAAAACTGCTGTGGTGCCAACACAGAGCACATACTCAAACATCTGTTTTGAGCGAATAAAAAAGAAATATACTGAACATTTGATGTGACTTGGCATTTTAAATCTGGACTCACAGTTCACAGCTACTGTACAAAAGTTAAAATTGTAGACTGGTTTATCCTCTGAATATTTCTTCATCTATAAAATGAAGTGGACACTTATTCCTGTTGAAGAAATGATAGATATATATGAAATCTTTTCAGAGCAAAAGTGGCTATTTAAATATGGTAGCAATCCTTTGATTTGATTTCTTCCTTTTAGTTAATCATGCAGTTACAATGAACACCCACTATGGCTCCTACCCCTGGTTAGATGTCAAGGGATCACCTTGAATGAATAAGACAGAGATAATCTTTTTTTTATATATATAATTTTTTTTTTTATTTTCCCACTGTACAGCAAGGGGGTCAGGTTATCCTTACATGTATACATTACAATTACATTTTTTCCCCAGCCTTTCTTCTGTTGCAACATGAGTCTCTAGACAAAGTTCTCAATGCTATTCAGCAGGATCTCCTTGTAAATCTATTCTAAGTTGTGTCTGATAAGCCCAAGCTCCCGATCCCTCCCACTCCCTCCCCCTCCCATCAGGCAGCCACAAGTCTCTTCTCCAAGTCCATGATTTTCTTTTCTGAGGAGATGTTCATTTGTGCTGAATATTAGATTCCAGCTATAAGTGATATCATATGGTATTTGCCTTTGTCTTTCTGGCTCATTTCACTCAGTATGAGATTCTCTAGTTCCATCCATGTTGCTGCAAATGGCATTATGACATTCTTTTTTATGGCTGAGTAGTATTCCATTGTGTATATATACCACATCTTCTGAATCCAATCATCTGTTGATGGACATTTGGGTTGTTTCCATGTCTTGGCTATTGTGAATAGTGCTGCAATGAACATGCGGGTGCACGAGACAGAGATATTCTGCCTCCGTGTAGTCTAAGAGGTAGTATAACAAAAATTGGGGATGATTATGATCAGCTCTTTATAGAAGTAAGTGCCCTTTTGAAATTGAGCATATATTAGATACTCAATAAATAATTGTTAAATGAATGAGTAAATTAATTTTTAAAAATTCAAAATCAAAATTTAATCTCTTTTCACTTATTCTTATAAGTGAAAACCAAACATTTTTACATAGAGGCTCCTCCCACAATATCTCTGTGATGAACAAGATTTGCAGTAATTTGTCCAAAAGTACGCACATAGATTCTATCTACAAAATACTGCCATGAATTATTAAAGGAAGGAAAATTATCGTACAAAGCCAGGTGAGACTGTTCCTTTCAGAAGTAAAAGTATTCAGCCATGTGTTGTCCATCACTGCATCCCACCAGTGTCCAGGGAATTGTCTGTCATAGAGAAGACAGAAAATACATTTTTGTCAAATTGAAGTGAAGAAACATAAGGAGAGAAAAATATTGTATGTATGTATGTATGTATGTATTTTTGTCTTTTTAGGGCCACACCCATGGCACATGGAGGTTCCCAGGCTGGGGATCGAGTCAGAGCTGCAGCCCCTGGCCTACACCACAGCCACAGCAACACCAGATCCGAGCTGTGACAGCTACCTACACCATAGCTCATGGCAACACTGGATCCTTAACCCACTGAGTGAGGCCAGGGATAGAACCTGCATCCTCATGGATGCTAGTCAGATTCGTTTCCACTGAGCCATGATGGGAACTCTGCAAAAAGTATTTTAAATCTATAGCCAAAAATCTCTCTCTAATATCATAATATAGATATCTTACTCTAGTTAAATGTTTATTTCTTTCATATTTCTTTGTCAGTTATGGTCATAAAATTCATAGCTGCTATAGATAGAACCATTAAAAGAACACAATTTAAAATAACTGAAGTGTTTGTGCCACACAGAGGAATGAACTTTATATCACTGTAAACCTCCCAGTATGTATATTCTATAATGTAGCTATATAATATGTTTGTTTAATAAATGGCTAAATTATACTCCAGCCTCTTAAGTCTTAGCATAAATTAAATTTGAATGATTGCACAAAGTACAGTTAAGTCCCTCTTTGATTCCTAACTTGAAAATAATTTTCTAGACCATAAAATTTGTCCATTTTGAGATTAAATAGGTGATTTATGAAATACGAGGTTCATGAAAAAGAGAAGAGGGTTTTAAAAGATGAAAACAAAAGTTACATTTGTCATATAAACTATTACTTTGTTTATTCCATTTTTCTCTATCTTGCATTTAAGGAATGTCTCAGAATCACCTTCCAAAATGAAAGGAACTAAAAAGTCATTCTTCAGTCATTTTAACATATTCTGTATTCAAAATGTGGATTTGCAGATATCTTTAGCAAATTATTGCGCTAGGCCTTTTTTGGTAAAATGTAAGGGATTTTTTTTTTTCCTGCCAATTTATAAAAGCACAGAAAATAGGCAAAGGCACAGATGACAGCTTTCCAGCTTTAGTAATGTCAGCCATCTGTTTTCTATAAGGTAGTTGTTGTTTTTTCTTGTTAAATTCTCCCTGTGAAACGTTTTCCTTGAGATTTCTTTTTTGGCCTGTGAATTCTACCCAGTGGAACAACTCACTAGTGGACTATAAAGGCACAAATGGATTCTTAGGGAGCTTTGCAGCTTCTTACATTCATACCAGAGTCTCCCTGTTCTGATCTCAATTGGATACTTTTCAAGGGAGACATTATTAAAATTCCAAAGAGTCATAATGATTAAGACAATTTAAATTTAAGGGTGTTTATACTTTAAAAAAAATGGTTATTGAGTGAGATTTCAGGTTTGTGGTAGTTCTTTGTGGTAAATCATCTACGAAGGGGAATATCATTTAGCTTTTGTCTGTGTTATTGCAAGGAGAAAATATATTCTTTTCTAACAACTTGGACATAAGGAAGGAAACACCTTAAATGGGCATGATTATACTAAGGAACAATAGTTTTCCTGTTATTTCTTCCATTTGAAGAAAGTAGTGCATCATTGGAAGAGGACTGTAGTAACTGTTCCCAAATCTGGCATCAAAAAGCAGAAAAGCACTTAAAAATATATTGATTTTTAGTTGCAAAACAAAATCAGAATCACAAGAAATCATATCTAGGAATTGGTATTTTTTAGAAAATTCTTTGAGTGCTTCAGATGTGCCAAGTTAAAATAAGGGCTGAAGATAAAAAAAAAAATTTAGAAGAAACCTTTCAGTTGGAGGGATACACAACATTTGAAGTCACGAAACATATAATTTTTATGAGACTGATTTGGGGTGAAATCTTTGACTAAAGGAAAAACTGAAAGGTCATCAGCTATGGACATGAAAATAACCCAAAACTTTAAATGTCTCTGAAAGATGATACCGTATTCGCCTCCCATCCCTGCAGGCTCAGTACCACTTAAAACATAACTGGCAAGGTACGGGTCCTATTGGCTGAAATTACAGAATATCACACGACAACTTAAAAAGCCTCCTATCAAAGTGCCATGTAATTAACTGTGGTTACATTAAACTCAGGTGTATTGCTGTGGGAAGGTAGCTCAGATATTGAGGTATTAACAGGCCCAGTTAACTCCTATGACAGCTTTGACCTGTATCACGTGCCAACTCAGAAAAATTACTCTTGCCCTACAGAAATCAACTTTCCCCTCATCCTTATGCCTTAGCACTGCTATTCTTGAAATCTGCATGCATTCCTGTTTTGTGAAGTTATTTATGTGCACAAATCAGAGGACTGATCAGATCAGAATATTTGACCTCAGGGTGCTTTGTGGGAGAAACAGGATTCCTCTACTGTGATCATAGCCCTATACGAATGTAATGTAATGAAGGATTTCTCTCTCCTCCCCTAACCTACGCCAGATTTTGATATGTACTTACGAGGGAGAGAGAGAGGAGAGCGTGAATTTGCTTTTGATATACATAAAAATGTGGTCTGGGAACCTCTGTGCTAACTAATAATAATGGTTGCATTTGAATAACATTGATTTTTCAAAGCACTTTCACATCTATTTAGTTCCCAAAGCAACCTTGCGGGGAGGAGGGGGGGTTAACATTACCCTATTTTTTAGACGAAAAAATTTGAGGACCAAAAAAGTTATCAGTTGCCGAAAGTTACATAAGTAATATTTAGTGCCATTATTAAAAAAGCAAAATAAAACCAAAAGTTTAGCTTTCTTCAACTCCTCAATTTCCATTCCCCCGAATCACTTTGCCTTTTAGGGGTTCCCAGTGACTGGATTAAGAGTTGAAATTTATCTGAAAATTTCATCAGCTAGAGCTGCAAGTTTGCTTTCTCATTCCCCATTCCTATTCCTCTTGAATTGAGTTGGCAGAGTCCTATTCACCCTAAAGCTGGAGCCAAGAAAGAGGTGCCATTTCTTCTAGCCCTATCCCTTTAACCCACCATTCAATTTCTATTCCCTTTTCTTTATCTTCTCTTTCCCTCTTTTCTTTCTAGCCATAGTGAATTACATATAGCTATGGGATAAATTCTACTTCTTTCCCAATTCTACCCTAACAACCAGCTTCCACCAGAAAGACTAACCTGTACTGCCTACAAAATGCCTGAAGCAATGCTCATCTGTGCTCCCTTAGCATCCTATGTTTATTTCTACCAGGGTACTTTAATTGCTTGATTATCTGTCTTCCTCACTGGGCTATGGCTATTTGGAATTAGAATGGTATCTTTTGTTTTGTTCTCATCTAGTACCTGCTGGAGAAATGGCACACAGTAGGTGCTCAATGTTTATAGGATGGATAAAGGCGGTATTTCCTCAAGGCCCTAGCATTCCTTGGAGTGTTTCTGTGGATATTTCTTTGGAGACTCTGTTTCATTCCTTTACTCTGCCAAGATCTTTTCAAGGCCCCTTTGTGGCACACTGAATTGTATATATTTCATTTTATTGAACATGGTCATTTTTGTCATTGCTGTTGTTAGGCCCTTGGTTTGAAATGCATTTTTTACTGCAATTCTATCTACTACCTCTGTAGAGGAAATTAGGTTTGATTTATATTATTTTATTTACACGCTTTACTAAGAAACATAACTTATTCCACCTGAGTTTTAAGATTTTATGAGGTTTTAGTATAACTGCCAAAGAGCTAATTTCCTCTTTCCTCTTAAATTCTGCAGAATATTCCACTTGATGTGCTCTTGGTGCCATATCACTTTTCTTGAAATCCTTGTTTAGCAGCATGAAAGAAATAAAATGCTATAAATTTTGTTAAATAAGGAAGAAAAATATCTTTTTATTTTAAAATAATTCCTAAGTATTAACAATATTTTTAAAAATAGAAGATATCAATGTAGTGTTAATAATCATAACTGAGGAAATTTTGCCATCGTTCCTTTCCATCACACAAAACACACCATGTAAAAAATCCACATATATTGACTGACATTTTGCTATCTTATTGTCATATTAGCTTTTTTCTTCCACAGATATGTTAGATTATTTCACTTTTAAGATTGAAAAACTGAATGATTCAAGTTGAGCTAAATTAATCCTCAACAACTAAGTATAATCTAGACCATAGAAGAAGTAGTTTTTCAATTTCTGATATCATTAGAATACTCTAAACAGTAGGGTTTGTAGTTTATCATACATGGGCTAGCATAAAGTAGCACAAGGTTGTGTCTGAGAGAGGGTTATCACTGCACGTTTTGTATTCCTGTGAGTCCTGGGTAATCTCTTCATTTACTTAATGGACAGTTTAAGAACTTCAAAGCCTAGGTGGCCCATAAGAGATAAAAAGCCTCTTAACTTAATGAGATGAGGTAGAATGATGTTGAATATATGAATTCTGCTATACAGGACATGCAATTTGGTGTGTATATGGAGAAGGATTTTGTCTGTGCCTTAGAATTCTTAACTCACAGAGAAGTCATTGGTAAATGTAGACATGCATGAAATAATGCCTCTAAATCTATTCTCTTTGGCAATTAAGATGCTGAGAATGACATTTTCCCCTGTGGTTGAAGCTCTGCAACTCCAGAGAGGTTTTGTTGGTGGAGACATACTGCAGGGGTGTTTTATTTGTTTGTTTGTGTGTTTGTTTTTATATCTAGACCACTTTGTTGTCTCATTATCCTATTTGATAATATGATCCAGTAATGAAAAGTTTGGCTGAGCACATGATAAATCCCATCAGTCTTTATTTTTGATATTTAGCCATAAATGTTCCAGGAAATAAATCTTAGTACTGTTCTATTAACATCATAAGAACATTCAGATTCACCCAATTATCTTCCATTAAATCAGGTTGCAAATAGGTCAGGTTTTCATTTTATTAGGTCACATGCCCTCTTTTATTATTATAAAACAAAATGAGCAATTGTGTCTATTCCATTTTTTGCTTTTATTTCTGTATCATTAATGCCAGCTGAATTGATTGTGACTGAACCGATAGTTGTTAAACAGGAAAAAATTGAAGTTGTAGATTGGGTCTTGGAAGAAGTTTCTACTTTCAAAGCTCTTTCGAGAAGATTATTTAAAAAAGGAAAACAGTTAACAACTCCTGTAAAGACTCCTTCAGACTTCAGAAAAATGAAAGGAAATGAAGACCTGAATAAGGTGTAATATAAGAAGCAGGTGGTTGATGGTTTCTTTAAATTGTATTTTTTATGTTGAATTTTATTGAATTTCCCCAAATGGCTTTTTTAGCATCACCCTCTTTAGTTTAAATAAAGTAGATAGAATAAAGTATGTTGTTTGCTATGAGGGGAATCACCTTTATACAATGTAAGCTGAATTTTCTGGGGGAAAATTTCATTTCCTGTGCCCTATAAACCAGTCTTTTAAAAAAACTAAATAATAGTTGGAATGCAGTCATTTACTATCCATACTCATCAAAATGCCCAAAGCCTTATTTGTGTCATGGAGCTAGTTTTTCCCATCAATATCCTGTGAAGCCACAGGAAAGCTGGGGGAAATTTCACAGGATATTAGGATGGTAACATTTGGTAGCTAAACAAGCATAGCATCAGGAAATGAAATATTGACCGTTTAGAATTGGGAGCTGAATAGAAAGAAAGAATGGACTTCACATTCTTAGTATGTTTCACTTGCTTCCCTTTGATAACAAACTCATTTTTAAAAGAACGTTATCTCTCCCTTTTCTTATCTCTAAGGTAAACCATGCTTTGCTCTTTTAAATTTTGCTTTCAAGTTAATCCAGACTCCTTTGGCTCTTCATCCTTCATATGGATTGTCAAGTTACTAATCTCACATATTCAAAATCTACAATTAAAGTGTGAATTTTAAATCCTTTATATACAAGCTTGTCTTTTATTTACTCTCTATAAGTAGCAGTCCAACTGCCCACCTTAGAATGCAGTAGCTCGGAGTGTGTGGTTGTTCAAATATTGGCTCTGCTACTCACTAACTCTGTGATCCAAGCCTCTGTGAGGGTGGTTTAAGGATTAAAACTATAAAATGTTCATAGGAACTTAGCATAGTGCTTACAACACAATAAAGAGTGGCTATTAATATTTATACTGGGCTATTCTTCCTTAATATTCATTCCAGTATGCCTTAAATAAGGTTTATAATTTCTCCAGTACATTTTTTTAACTTTCAAAACTCGTTTTAGTCAATGTCCAGACCAATCTCCTGTAGGTATTTGTATTAGTTTCCTGGGGCTATCATATAACAAACTAGAACACAATGGGTGGCTTAACAGAAATGTATGGTCTCACCATTCTGGAGGCTAGAGGTCCAAAATCAAGATGTTGGCAGGACCATGATCTCCCTGAAACCTGTAGAGGTATAATCTTCCCTTGCCTCTTCCTAGGTTGTGATGGTTGCCTGAAATCCTTGATTTTCTCTGCTCTGCAGCTACAGCCCTCCAAGCTCTGCCTCTATCACATGTGTCTGTGTTTGTGTGGTCTCTTCTCTCCTAATAAGGACACCAGTCATTTTGGATTAAGGACCAACCCTATTCTAGTAAGACCTTATCTTAAGTAATTGCATCTTCAAAGGACTTATTTCCAGGTCAACTTCTTTTAGTGGGGTACACAGTACAGCCCACAACTATATTCAATAGATGTTAGCTCTTCCATTCATTCCTGAACCTCAAAAGTTATTTTTTAATTTTTCTAATACTTCATCCCACCCATAGTTAATCAAACCCATAGTTAATCAGATTTATCTATCTGATGTCTTATGCTTTTACCCCTCTTCATTTCTAGAACAGCTATTTCTCCTAACTACAGTATAGCATCTTAAACGAGTGACCTTTAGTCTCATGTGCTTCCAATTCATCTTCAGTTCTATTGTTAATGTTCCTGAAAGCTACTTGTACATTCTCCTATTTATTCACTTATTCATTTACTTACTAGACCTTCTTCTATTTATTCATTTATTCATTTACTTACTGGACACACTCTGTGCATCAGTCACTGTTCTACCTTCGCACTTACCAAGAATTCACATCACCTCTTTTTTTTTTTTTTTAGTAAGTGGAACTGTTCCCTCCTGATATGACATGTTTGCCTTCTTCTCCAAGCCTCTTTTAAGAGGTTTCTGCTCCCGTCTCAGGCAGAGTTTTCTTCCACCATCTCAAATACCTGGCATTTTTTAAGACCTACTTTAGACCCCACTTCTAGTCACTTCTCCTCAGAAAATTTCACCTCAGTGTTATCCCATCTTTTCAGATTTCTTATCTATAATTCTTCAAACCTAGTGTCTTATATAAACAGTGTGCTTCCTTGACTACGTGTGCTCATTGGAGAAATAACTGAATAGAAGATAATTTATATTTAGATAATCCATAGTAAATATTTGTTAAAAGCATGATTTTATAAACTTCCTTCTTATTTCCTCAACTAAAAATTCTGGAGTAGCTTATGTGTCTTTTACTTTTATATCATGGAATATGGTCAAACACTGAGTAGACTCTTGATAGACCATATGTAATCTATGAAAATGGATATGAGTGGATTTTTTGAGTAAAAAATTAGTGAACTTCTAGCTCAGATATTTGATAACTTATTTCTCAATTTTCTAAATTATAAACTGGCATCTGAGGATGAAACTCATTGTATTTCAAGCTAAATGTTATACAACACAATTTTTGACTTCCTAAAGTGTGAAGGCAGTATAACCTAGAATTCTGTATCTGAATTTGAGGAATGGTATTTAAATTCAACTTTACTGAATTTCCAAATGGCTGTAGAATTGGACCTGGAAAAATGCATTTATAGTTTATCACAGTGTTGCCAGACTTAGTCATCAGTGGTAACTGATTCCTCCCGTGTTGCTGTCCACACTGTCCTAGCTTCTATACCTCCATGACTGATGAACTGCATCCCTGCTCCCTTCTAAGGCACCCACCTATGGAGGCATCAGGAGGTTTAGAAACAAGAGTGCTGCTGTTTCACCCTTAGGCAAGAGAATAAATGCCAAAGACATGAAAATAGGAAGTGAAGAATGAGAGGAAAGGTCCATGCTCCTTCATATCCATCTCAGCCAGTTGGCAGAAAGAAGGAGTTCATTGCCAGGTACCAGCAATGAGCCAGGAGTGACAGTATTATACAGCTTGGAAGCTAATTTTTGGAAGAAACCATTTTGGATCTTAGTTTTATAACTTCAAAAAAAAAAAAAAAAACTAAAGGGCTATTAAGTTAAAGGAAGGAAATAAAGACATTACAGAACCATTTTGATTTCTCTGACCTCTAGCCTAGGTGAAGTGCCCCTCCTATGTATTCTCACAACAGCCTGGGTTTGCTTCTAGTTTTATTCTTAAAGACTTCTACTAGTCTATTGCTGGACTGGTTCCCTGGTTCCTTCCCTAGTCTGTGAGCTTCTTGAAGATGGGGAGGAATTCATTACCTTACCTCTGTATTCCCAATGCTTAGCAACGTAACAGATAATAAATATTTGTTAAATAAACTATATTATCACAAGGGGGGCTGCTGTACTGTGGGGGATCATTGGATGGTGTGAATTATGGGTTTCTACTCTCTCACTGATATGCATTCAGACTGTCCTAGAGTCTGAGATACATTTTCTTACAAATAAGACATTGAAGGAAAGTCAGTAGATGATCAGTCTACTCTTAAATTAATGCTATTTGGAATTCTGTATTCCTTTTACTCTTAGCATTTTTGAAGTCTGCTTTTATAAACATAACTTCTTCCCCACAAATGATTGAAGATTGTTTTTGCTTGGAACTTTAGAAAGCCCTCAGGTTTTTGTTCCTGAGAATTAGTTCTAGCTAATTAAAATAAATAGCATTAGGCAAAGATCCCTCAAAACACAGAGAAAGATTTCCAGGCTAAGAAGCAATAATTCAGAAGGGCCCAGGACTCATATAGGTTAATGAGAAAAGAGAATTAAGTTTATAAAAATTTCACTGTATATGCATAGTTTCCAGATGAACTATTGAAATACATATTTGTTATTTTTTCTTATTAAATTTATTTTTAATTTTTAAACTTATTATTTCTTGTTTTTTCTTAAATTGTAAACTTATTATTTTCTCATATAAGAAAGTTTCATTACCTTTTGCAGCTTCTGTATATTTCAATCATTTTTGGCAAGAAAGCTGGACTCCAAATGTCTCATTCTATGACCTAAACTATGTTCTTGTACTAGACAAGTATTCAGTAAAACTTTCTGGATAAATAAGTATTGACTAAATGGATTAAATAATGCCACCATTCCTTTTTCTAGATTGACTAATTTATTTGGACAAACTTTCAGCAGGAATTTAAGGCGAATTTATGTGTGATGTGCTATTATATTTCATTTCACCTAAGTGAAAGCTCCCTGTTCTATCTTTTCCTATAGGTTAATGAGTAAAGAAACTGAGGCACATTTTGCTTTATTAAACCAAACAAGCCTAGTTAATCTGTCCTTTTTATACAACCAAAATCCTACCCTCCACGGGTTAGCAAATGTTCTACATTCTTCTCTTCTGATCTCAACACCTGCTAACCAATGCGTTAGTACAAAACAAGTGTTCCATAGCTATTTGGGATTGAACAAATAATGACAAGTTTTTTGAAAACTCTAAATCTTCCTACAGATGTTTTAAGAAAATAATGTGTGTTCCTTTCCTTTATATTTTCTTTATAGTCTCCCTGTTTTAAGAAATTAAAATAGAAATTAAACGGTAATGATAAAGTTTGGAATTTAAACAAAACTAAAAGGAACAATATTGAATAATTATTAATAACTTCACACTTTTGAAATTCTAATAAAACTTGTCCATGCTCATATTTCCTCCACATAAGGATATATATATATATATTTTTTTTTTTTTTTGGCTTTTTGTCCTTTTAGGGCCACACCCACGGCATAGGGAGGTTCCCAGGCTAGGGGTCTAATCGAGCTATAGCTGCCGGCCTACGCCAGAGCCATAGCAATACCAGATCAGAGCCATGTCTGCAACCTACACCACAGCTCACGGCAACGCCAGATCCTTAACCCACTGAGTGAGGCTAGGAATCAAACATGCAACCTCATGGTTCCTAGTCAGATTAGTTTCCACTGCACCACGACGGGAACTCCAACACATAAGGATGTTTTCATTTCTTCCCCATTCGTTTACCTATTAAGGATAATAACTGCACAGAAGCACGTGGCTTTACAGGTCAAAATCATGGATTTCATTTTTTTTCTTTTTGTATTTTTCTTATCTAACCACAGGATAATGAAATAGCCCCAGTTTTAGTTCTGTATTTTGCTAAAGAAACTTGAAAATATTCCTTTTCAATGTAGTAAAGATATAAGGGGAGGAGAGAATGGCTGTCTTGGTGGCTGATCTTCTTAGCCTCTCCTCCTCCCTCTCCCTCTGTCTCTCCCACTTTCTCCTCCTCTTCTTTCTCCTCCTCCTTCTATCTTTTATTTTCTTGTCTATTGTTCTCCCTACAAGCACAGAATTTCCCCAGTGAATAACTTTGTCGTGCATCTAGAAAGTTATTAATATAACTTTCCAGTAGAGGCAGCAGCTTCTCTTTCTTTTCCTGAATATTACTGGGGCATTTGTCCACTGTTGGAATTCAGTGCACATTGAGGCTTGACCTTTAAATAAGATGGTTTCTGTATAGCCATTAATGTGCATTATAGAAGGTAAGCTGAACACGAAGGTAAAGAGATGGATTTATATTCTAAAATAACGGCGTTAGTCTTTTTAAAGAATCTGGAAGTGATTTGGTAGGGGAGTGCCAGAAAGAAAGGTAGAATTTCTATTCTTCAGAGAAATAACCTCCTAATTTTTAATAGCCACAAAATAGACATAAATTAAGTCTAGGTAGATGAGGACAAAGTTGGGTACTATGGGTATTAGTTCAAGTCTCTAAATATACACAGGTGGATAAACTCAGAAATTATGCCTTTAGGGTAAAAACGCTACTGCTCCTCCCACCCACCTCCCCAGAAAATAGTGCTGAAAGAGATAACTCCTTCAAATTCCTTGAGACACTTAAAAAAATATTTTAGAATCAGTAAAATGAATGAGATCAAAGAGCCATTGAGAACTGTGGAATGTTTATTTCATTGTAAACGCAAGTTCAACTTAGGATAAGAGCAGTGAACAAAGAATAAGTCAATAAAGAATGATTTAGAAGGAATAAACTGACTAGAATGATGTCTAGATTTTCTCTAGAAGCCTATTCTTCTGTATCAGAAAAGATAGGAAAATAAAGCAAAATGCAACTGCAAAAAAGTCATAGGATACAGAGTTAACTTGATTGTAAAAATGCCTTATCATATACACTATTTAATCTTATACTTACTTGAATATCTCATACTAAATATTCTTTTATAACAATAACCTTTTTAGTTATATAATAACTCTACAATTACAAAACAACTCTACCATCTAAAGTGCTAATGCAATATTCAACAAATTTTTACAACAAATATTTAATAAGCATTCACTATCATTCTGACTACTATTCTAAGATATCAGGATGTATCAATGGACAAGCCAGAATAAATTATATCTGACTTATAAATCTATAATTCTATCACGAGGAGATAAAAATTAGACAAAAATACAATAATATAGTGGGTTCAAAAGTGCTAAATACCACATTAAAGGAAAAAAAATAGGAATGGGTAGACGGGGAGTATTATGGGTGTGTGTATGTGTATGTGTGTGTGTGTGTGTGTGGTATTCTCGATTTTTTGTAAGATGGTCAAAGTAGGCTTCATGAAGAAGATAACATTTGAGATAAGACTTGAGGGAGATGAAGGAAATCTGAACTGTGGGAACTATATATTGCTCAGGATTTTTTCTTACTTAATTTATCTCCAGACTACAGAAAAGCTATGATACTACCCATTTGAAGTAGATATATATAGCTAGGCAGATTTTTATTCTCTTCTTTATTTCATGCAATGTCATTGCTGGGGAGAGATTAAGTAGACAGGCTGCATTCAAAAAATTCAAATCCTTTCATGCATTTAGCCAGGCAGACACATTTGGAATAACACAGACCATACTTAATTATTCATTTAGGATTAATATTTGAGAATAGGGATTTTCTATAGAATTTACTCCTGAAATTTCTAATGCATTCAATATAAGACAGGCCCAATTCTCTTTGTGGTGTTTTTACAGCTAATCAATAGTTTGAGCCATGTATTTAGAGAAGAAAAAAAAAAAAACTGTGTTAAATGGATCAACAGACTGAAAGTTGGTTTTCCAGACAAAATTGTAGAAGAGAATTTACATGTGCATTATGTGTAGTTTTAGTTTCACATTTTGGCCACAGTCATTTAGATTTCCCAATGATACATGGAAAGAAACTTAAGTAGTACCTAATATAAAAAAAGATTTTTCCTTTTTATTTTTTCCATTTTAAGTAAAGGAAAAACAGCAGTTTTACTAGTTAGCTGAAAAGTCTTTGCATATGAGATTGAGACACGTTGTATAGTTGCATTGAAGGAACTACCTTTGTAATTTACCTAATCTAATTTTATTTGCATACATCACTGAAATACTATATGTGAGTTGTTGCCTTCTTTTTACTTTCTCAGATTTCAAGATAGGTTTTAAAAATGAATTGTTATTTTATTGCTTTAGAATATAAAATATGATTGGCCTTCTTGGAACAGAAATTTAACTCAGCTCAAATTATCATTGAATGGTTGCTCTTGTTTAGTTGGTACAAAAAAAATAGAGAAGGACACAAAGAAGTAATAATTTGAAGAAGCATCCTAAAAAGAGATTTAAATTTGGAGAGCTCATAGGAAAGTACAAGTCTATAAGTGGATTAAAAAAACAAAAGATGGAAAACTTCTCAGGCCTACTCCATACTCATCTACCCACCCACTCTCCTTACAGACCCAGAGGCTGAGGTGGGAAAATATTGTCAAAGCATAAAACAGAACCCCCTCAGCTATCCCTGGTGGCTTCATATGTATCTAATTTTTAAAATGTTGGGGATCATATAAGGAAAGAGAAATGATGAATGTGGAATTGTTGGCATTCAGTCAGAAGGGTCTAAAGAAAGAACTGAATCCTCTAACCTCTTTGTCTGTCCTTTATGACAATAAACAGAGCCTGAGAGCAGAAGGAAGGGAGGGATTTCCTTGGAAGATTCTCTGGAACTGAAACCAGCAGCTGGAGCTCTGCTGTGCATTAGGAAAGGTAGAATCTGTGGTTTGGTCCAGAGTGGGCCAGTAGGTCTGCTCTGCTGCTGCCTCCCTTGTTCCATAAAGCATTTTCTGCCTACTTCATGAGTGCATCAGCTGACCTTGCCATGAGTCTAATCCTTTGAAAACTTTCACAGTTAGAGAAACTTTAAAAAATGTTAACACAGACTTTTATAATCCCAAAAAGAACCTAGACCAACTAGGCCAGGAAGACTGAAGGGCTACTATAACTTTATGAAGACTTTTTTCAAAATAACAGCCACAGTGACTGAAACAGTCTTCCTCCTTTCTGGCCATACAAAGGTCTAGATGTCAAGGACACACTTAGCAAGAACCACCCTTTCCCTTTCATTCAAATTGGGGTCTTAAGTGCACATCCTCTCTGGCAAGTTTAGGAAAGGAGGAAAGAGGGCTTCATTCTGTCTTTTTAATAAGCACATAAATGAACTGGTCCTTCCTTCCTTGTGAACTAGTCCTGTACTCAAACATTCAACCACATAGCAAATATATTTTTCAAAGACTAATTATATGACATGGGTGTGAAGGCTACTGAGATGAACACATGTATGGAGCTCACAGTCCAGTGAGAGAAAATGATCTGAACAAACACTTGTCTAAATAAGAGATTAAAAATTTCTCTGATCTTCGAACACATTTCTGCGAGGAAGATCTCTAGTTAACAGGCTTAGAGGGCATTTATTTTATGTGTTTTTCAAATTTTTTTTGTAGACTCCAGTAATTTAGTATTAAAAATAGAATCACATCTCTCTTGGACAGTCAAAGATTTCAGTAAGTCCATTTCTATGCAAACATTTTTATACAACTGTAATTATAATAAAGGAGTGTAGCCCTGGGGTGTGGCCCATAGTTGTCACATAGCAGGTCTGATGACTGAGTTTCTAAATGGCTACTATAACAAGATGGTGGATTTGGTCTGCCATCTAGTGATTAAGAACTGAATACTTACAACTAAATTTAAAAGCACAAACTTTGTGAGAAGGCAGATCTATGAGGATATATGAGAAACACAGAACACCTGAATTACTCTCAAACAAAACATGGCCAGATAAAATACATCTCTTTTCTCTAAGATATCAGTGCCAAGATGTTTGTGGTAATGATTTTTGCAATGGATTGGATCAATTTGTTGGAACGTTTGGTAGTGAAAGAATCATGTGGTTTAGAAGATAAAATTTTTGAAAGTTACAATACCATGGAAGATGACAAAATAATGGCAGTACTACCAGATAGCTACTAGTCCTCCTTAATTTTAGGAAAGTTAAAGAAACATAAGTAGAAAAAAATACAAATGTCATAATATTTTGGTTTTGGAATACTTTTTTAGATTTTATAAAAAGTATTTTTAAAATTCTAGGCCTTTGATAAAGGTTAATGTCAGCCTGTGTTAATTTTATGATTGCTATAGAGGAATTAGGAAAGGACAGTATTGACTGTCTCAGAATGTCATATGAAAATTCTTACTTAATTATTTTTTAATAATATTGTCATTCATAAAATAATTGTCATGACAACTTCACTGCAAATTGGCTACAATTTTGTTTCCTATTTTACTTTTCTTTTCATTTAAATAAACATCTATGTAGAAAACAGAAGAGACAGCCTAATCATAACGTACCCAACTACCATGTACAAACTTGAGAACTGCAAGCCACCCTGTATTTTCTACCCAGCATTTCTTTGTACATGTCTTTCATTCAGACTCAAACAATGAGAGTTCACTGAGTTTCTGTGCCCTCTGTGATGTGCATGGATTCTGTGTGGGGGAAGAGAAGGCAGAGTTTAGCAGCAAATGTGGTTTTTCATCTCCTTGCCATTTAAAAGCATTCCAACTAACTTTCCACATCATCTTAAATTTAATTATAAATTCTCAGGGAGAAAAGGACCAGTGATGATTCAGAGTATAAAAGTAACTTTTAACATTGTCATTTAAAGCAAGTAATATAGTGGCCTACTTCTTTGCTCCTTGGATTGAGGTCATGCTGTCTTAAACTTGCAGGAAGAAACTGACCTATGAATTAACACAAGACTAAGAGAATGTCTTTTTATTCCAATCCTGAAGGAACCATAGAGAAGAGGATAATTCACCCCTAAAGAGTCTCTCACACATTTTAATGATATTTAATTGACAGTATTATTATATATCATCTTGTTTTTGTTTTTTTTATATTCTCTATTTCCCCATATACAGTTGTTTTACTGGTGAAATTGAGATCTATTTCACAATGATAGTGTGTATTTTTGAGAGCAGAAAACACACACTTTCAATATTTTGCATGTACAGTTGTAGGCACATACTCACATAACCTGCAGTAAATACATGTGAACACTTTTGCCTCCAGGGTGTGGGAAGGGAGAAGCAAACTAATTGAAGTTGTGTTGTATCTCATTTTCAACCAAAATGATATTTAGCACTTGTGGCTGGGTATTCCTTTCTCAATCATAAAATTTAATGAACAAAGTTATCCTTTATTTACTTAATGGGATAGTTCGATGGACTATGGGTATAAGTCCATTTCTGTATAGCTTGTGTTTTGTGGACATATTCACCATGGAACTGCATTATTTCAAAGTGATTTTTTTTTATCTGAAAGTAATGCTGCTTATTTGACTACAAATTTCTTATTTTTTCAAAATAGTTCTATAGAGAATCATTTGAAAACAAGATTATTTATGTATTTATTTATTTATTCTTTTTATGGCCACACCTGCAGCATACAGAAATTCCCAGGCTAGGGGTCAAATCAGAGCTGCAACTGAGGCCTATACCACAGCCACAGCAACACCAGATCCAAGCTGCATCTTCAACCTATTCCACAGCTTGCAGCAACCCTGGAACCTTAACTCACTAAGGGAGGTCAGGGATCAAACCTGCATCCTCATGAATGCTATGTCGGGTTCTTAACCAGTAAGCCACAATGGGAACTCCTATTTTCTCCTTAGTTTAAAATGCCTATAGTAATACTAGATAGGTAGAGCCAATATTGTTTTCTTGATTACCCATGTATTATGTGATAAGCATCTTTTGATGAAGATGAAACAGATTAGAAACTTCATGCTCATATTTTTTTAAAAAAATATAGTTGATTTACGATGTTGTGTTAGTTTCAGGTGTACAGCAAAGTGGTTCAGTTATGTGTGTGTGTGTGTGTATTCTTTACATATTCTTTTCCATTATAAGTTATTACAAAATATTGAGTATAGTTCCCTGTGCTATACAGTAGGTTCTTATTTATTATGTATTTTAATATATAGTATTTTATGTATATGTTAATCCCAAACTCCTAATTTATCCCTCCCCACCTTGCCTTTGGTAACCATAAGTCTGCTTTCTGTGTCTGTGTATCTGTTTTGGTTTTGTATATAAGTCAATTTGTATCATTTTTTTTTAAATCCACATATAAGAAATATCATGTAATACTTGTCTTTACCTGGCTTCCTTCACTTATATGATAATCTTTACGTCCATCCATGAGGCTGCAAATGACATTATTTCATTGTTTTTATGGCTGAGTAATATTCCAGTGTATATATACCACATCTTTTTATCCATTCATCTATTGATGGACACTTAAGTTACCTCCATGTCTTGGCTATTGTAAATAGTGCTGCAGTGAATATTCAGGTGCATGTATCTTTTTGAATTATCCATGTGCTCTTCTTTTGAGTAACACATAAGCCAGAATGTGTTGTCATGTCTGAAAACAGTTTTCCATTTATCAAATATCTGTGATGAAAGACTAAATATGTGAAGCAAAATATTCCATAGAGCAGTGAGAAGAATGTTATACAAGAAAAACTTTCTAAAGTTAAGCAGATGGATATTTGGACTAATGTCTTGACTCTAAACTGAGACCATTTTCATCTATAGTTTTCTACATTAACATTATAAATTTATTTCATAAACTAATTGTAAATTTTTTAAATTTAAAAAATTTTTAATCTTATTTTTGTAAAGTACAAAGTTAATTCTGGTGCAATTAAGTTGGTGAACCATAATTTAGGTTCATTCGTTCATATCCATTGAACAAGGCTGAATGTCAGCTCTATGCATAGTATGAGGTCAAGCTTTAGAAATACAAATGATGAACAAGAAACACTAGTTATTACCTTCATAAGATTTATTGTCTAGTGATAGAAATAAGAAAATAAACAAGTAAAAATAAATACATACTAATAGTGCTAAGTCTTATGAAGGCAGAAATTTTTGCCTAGCTGTTTCACTTTAGTAAATATTTAATTACCTTGTATATAATACAAAATGAATGAATGGATGGATGAATGAATGAACTCTTTAAAGAGTTCTGTGAAGCATATCAATTGCATAAAGGAAGTCTTTTTACAGGATAATCAGAGAAGAATTGTGGGGGCAGGTGGCAATTGAGCAAAACATAATAGTGAGCTGTGAGCTATCAGCCTCTGAGTTGAGGGAGGGAAAGGTAGTCCAGGCAAAAGGATCAAGTTGTACATGGACTGGGAGGGAGGGCCTTTGGCTTTAAAAAGGAGCTTTGAACTTAAGTAGTTTGAAAGCTCCTGAAGCAATTAAGCAAGGATTATATGATCCACATTGTATTTTAAAATACTGTAGTTTTGTTTCTTAAGAATCACAAAGTTAAAGATGTAATGTTTGTGTTCATTTTATGGTAACTGTATAATAGAATTACTATTACTATGTATATAAATGTACATATATATTTTCCAAATTTGTGTTAATTTTTATTTAAATGTAGAAAAGTATTTGGCAGATATTATGTAATATCTTTCCATACTGTTTTGGTCATGACTTTCCTTAGTTAATTTTGATGCAAAGATAATGAATGCATTGCCTGTATAAGCTTTGAATTTCCATTACAGTTTAGGGAGCACCTTTAGTTTAGGATGTTTAATGGAAATCCACTCCATGAAATGGGTCACCATTATTCTTTTCTACCTTAATGTTTTTAAAAAAAAAAAATTTAATGAATTTTATTACATTTATAGTTGTACAGTGATCATCACAGCCCCATTTTATAGCATTTCCATCCCCAACCCCCAGCACATCCCCCTGACCCCACGACCTGTCTCATTTGGAAACCATAAGTTTTTCAAAGTCTGTGAGTTGGTATCTGTTCTGCAAAGAAGTTCATTGTGTCCTTTTTTTTAGATTCCACATGTAAATGATAGCATCTGATGTTGGTGTCTCATTGACTAACTTCACTTAGCATGATAATTTCTAGGTCCAACCATGTTTTTCTACCTTAATTTTTAAAACTAAGTTTTTCTTCATGGTACACAAATACCTATTGTTTTCTGTTGTTGAGGAATTTACTGAGTTTGTAGTCTGTTGACAGTCACATAGGGTTCACCAATCACTGAAATAATGTATTCTCTTTAGACCTCTTTTCCCCCCTCCTTTTACAAATAGCTTATTTTTATCCTTGAAACATAATCTTATCATGTTTGGTTATTTTTATCTTCAAAAATTATTTTGAAAAGCATTTTCTGATTAAGTATACTTGCTTTTTATCGCATTTTTTCCTTACCCTATCATGCTAGGATATAAGTATCATAATAATTTAATTGTGAATTAGATGCTTTGTCTTTAAATGCTAAATGAAGTAAGTTCATTTGTGTTTTGCCTCCTTTGGAGGTCACTGCTTACCCAGAGTTTTTTAGAACCCACAAGACGACTCACCTTCTTAAATATTTCCCAGATTCTGAAATTTCAAGATTACTAACCTCCTTTTGTCTTTCTTTCTTTTTTTTTTTTCTTATTCTAGAAGGATATGGTGAAGAAATAGCCTGCACTCAGAATGGTCAGATGTACTTAAACAGGGACATTTGGAAACCTGCCCCTTGCCAGATCTGTGTCTGTGACAATGGTGCCATTCTTTGTGACAAGATACAGTGCCAGGATGTGCTTGAATGTGCTGACCCCATAACTCCCCCTGGGGAATGCTGTCCTGTCTGTCCGCATACAACTGGAGGTGGCAATACCAATATTGGTAAGATTGCTTAGGGCCAACTCAGAATTGGTCCAATGATTCATCTTTATGTTTATAGTATTTTTTACTCCCAGAATTCAGCAACCCAAGAGAATAATTAAGACACTATTCATTGGTCTTTGGGGTTAATAATTTCACTCACCCACTTTATCTAACAGCAATGAAAATGAAGGCATTTCCTACCTTCTTAAAAGCCAGGGGATTTTTTTTTTTTTCGGCTGCATTTTAGGTGGTTATATCTAATTTGAAAATTCCTTGTACCACTTAAGTGGTCATTTGTAACCCTATCCATGCCAGGTGACTCCAAGATATTTGTTGGTTTTCTATGAAGTCCATTAATATCTAAGAGGAGATCTAAAACACATTTATCTTCCCTGGTGCCAACTTTGCCCTTGGTAATGGAATAATGATTTCTTATGTTATTTAGTGTCACAGCACTCTCTACTACATTGGCTCATAAATGCAGAATGCTTTACTGTTGGCTAAGAAAGTCAAGAGAATGGAATCAATTTCCTGGAGAAAAGAATGATATAAATGATTGATTTCTAAGGGTTTTTTTTAGATAAAAGTGTCTGCACTTAACATAGATTGTATAGTTCCTATTTATGTGTTTTTGTGAACCAGATAAGATTAATATTAAACTTTTAGATTATCTGTTTTAGTAGTCATGAATGGAGACTTGTGTGCATTCTTGTCAAGACAGCATCAAAGATTTGTTTTTTCCCCCAATTTCATTGCAAATAACAACAAATACAGTGAAGTAATCAAAAGTATTTCCATGGAAGCATCAGGTAGTAATTTTATCAGTTATCCTCCTGGATATTATTCAACAGTAACAGCTTTCCTGGAGTAAATGCCAAGGTTTAATTTTTAGCCTTTTATAAGGAAGATACAATGGGAAAAATTAAAAACAAGACACTGAAGGGCTAACCTGAAGTAGATACAATCTGCACAGAATCTCCAGGAGTAAAACAAAATTAAACCTGTGGGGATAAATGAAGAGCATGTTGGAACAATGGTAGCAAAAAAAAAAAAAAAAAAAAAAAAAAAAAAAGAATGAAATACACAACTTACTGTAAATAGCCAGTTTAGGAAAGCTCAATTTATTCCAAAATGAATAAAAGTAATAAAAAAAGAGCTGACAACAGCGTTGATAGAAAGATACTATAAAAGAAAAGGTAGCACAGTTTAGCTACATTTATGATATAAAAAACACACCAGTAAATGTATTATCACTGAAAAGATAAAAATTCTGATCAACCATTTTACCATAAGCTAAATAAAACTTAATGAAGTAATTGTCTCTAAGAAATAATGTCATAATTTAGAAATACAAAAAGGGAATGATGAGTAAAAAAATCGAAGGAAAAGGAAATTATCTTAGGAAAATAAAGGTGAAATAAGAATATGCACAAGGAGAACTGATACTGCAAAAAATATAGTATGGGATGTAGAAATAGAAATGAGAGAATTAACAAGTGAAAATGATGTGAAAGAAAATAATATAGAAGATAGGTAAAGGATGGTCCTTAAGAAGAATCCCAAAGAAGAAATAAATGCAGTGGATAAGAACAAATAATGATATAATCCAAGAAAACTTTTCTGAAGTAAAATTAAACTTTCATTTTGATATTGAAAATGGACACCAAATGTTTAAAAATTGACATAGAGGACTCAATATAGACTCATATATTAGTAAGGTTATTAAACTTTAAAGAAAAAGAAAGAATCCTTTGAAAAATTAGAGAAAAAGAAAATTGTAAATTTTAGGGAGAAAAACTATTCAGATTAGTCACAGATTTCTCCATTCAGTGCCATAAGAGAGCAGAATAATAGCTGCATGTTTTTCAAGGAAAGAAGTATGTGGGACCAAAGTTTAAAAATCTGTTCTGCCCTTCAAGTATAAAAATTATAGAGAAAACACAGGAACTCTGAGAATGTTTCCATAAATTTCTTAGGGAAACTACTATGGGACAGACAAAGACCAAGAGTTAGTTGGGGTAACTGTCAAAGAACTTATGTGAGCACTGATACATTTAACTCTAGAAGGGGACTAAAACAAAAGTGCAATTTAGGGTGACAGTACAACTAATATATAATGAAAGGAGACGACAATAAGGAATGAAGTAGAATTGAGTTTGTTAATTCCTCACTTTTAAGAGGTAGAAGTTAAAGAATATTGGTAGCACATTTAACACTACAGAAATAAATATTAAGAAAGGGCATTTCCTTGTCTTAAATTGAGTGCTGGAAGAAAGCATAGGGGGAAGAGAAGAAGTAGGAAGCACTGTAATTTTTTATCACTTCTCATTTTAATGGAGCTAATAAAAACTAAGTAAATAAATATCTAAAAGTAATTTAAAAGTATAATGATAGTGAAGTCAATATATAAATCTTCTTAAGCATCAGAAGGACTAACATCCCAAACAATACATATATTCTTGAAAACATTGTGAAACATTTTTTTAAAATGAAAAATACAGCTATATTCTTAAAAAATGAAAAAGAAAGAATAAAAATATGTGCATTTAGCATCCATATCAAAAGAACAACAAAATAAACTGAAAATTAGCAGAAGAAATTCATAGAGAAAAAACAGAAGTTTAAAACTGAGAAAACTGAAATATAGTAGCAATAACATGCAAATTTAAAAAGACAGTTCTATAAGAAATCAACAAAATAAATTACCCATAAAATAAGAAATGGTAATAGGAAAATGACCAAATGAAAACAAAGAACGTAAAAGCATAATGAAAGGCTTCTTTGCACAACTTTACACTGATAAATTTGAAAACTTATATGGAATGGATACCTTCCTAGGAAAATATAAACTGCTAAAACTGTCCCTGGAAGAGAAAGTGAGCATGCAGATTTTCCTAGAAAAAAATAGAAAAATTTGTAAAGCAGATAGACCTCTAAAAAATAGCAGGTGATTTCACAGTTGTGCTAAACCATTACAAAACAGACAACTTTAATGCTTTCTTTTTGTCTTTTTAAGGCCGCACCCACAGCATATGGAGGTTCCCAGGCTAGGGGTCAAATTGGAGCTACAGCTGCCGGCTTATGCCACAGCCACAGCAACACAGGATCTGAGCAGCATCTGCAACCTACACCACAGCTTATGGCAACAGCAGATCCTTAACCCACTGAGCAAGGGCAGGGATGGAACCTGGATACAAGTCAAGTTCATTAACCACTGAGCCGCAATGAGAACTCCAACAATTTTAATGCTTTTTAAGCTCTTCTAGAACATGCAATGAGAAGGCAAACTTCCAGTGTTTTATTGTGAAGGCAGTATATTCTTGAGAGCAAAATGTGGCAAAGATTGCACAAAAAAGAAAACTAGAGTAATCTTATAAATATTTGTCTAAAAACAAATAAAATATTAAATTTATTAGCACATTAAAAGAATAGCCATGAAAGAGAAATTATTCCTTAAGTAAAAGAATAATTCAACATTAGGAAAGCTGTCATCTTAACAGATGTATTAAAGAGCATATGCTAATCATTTTAACAGATGTATTAAAGAGCATATGCTTTTCTCCATAATTGAAAATATTTGGCAAAGATGAATAAATATTCTTGATGAAGATACTTAGTAATAACATTTCATTAACATGACAAAATATTTACATTTCAGCTTAGAAGCTTTACTATGTTTAATAATAATTAGATTACATTCTCTTTAAACTCAGAGATAGAACACAGATGTCCATTTTAATGACACAATTTAGCATTATTGAATGTACCTGATTAAACAATTAAACAAGAAAAAGTAATTAGCAGCTTAGAAATTAGAAAAGAGGGGGGTAAAATGATCAATTTACAGAAAACATAATTGTTTACTTACAAAATCTGAGGGAATGAAGTAAAAAAACAAAATGAAACAATTTAGTAAGATAATGCAGTATAAAATTAACAAATTAGTAGATTTACTGTATATAATTACCTAATAGCATAAATAATGGCAATTAAAAAATACCTCATTTTTAATAGCAATATAGAGGATAGAGTGGCTAAGGATAAACTTAACACAAAATGTTCAAGATCTCTTTGAAGAAAACTTTAAAACACTACTAATTAAAATGATAACTTTAACAAATGTAATGTTCTATTATTCTTGGTTAGGAAGATTAATAATAGGAAAATCAATAATAGTGACCTCTAATAAGAAGTGAAATGTGGGGAAACAGAAGAAAGGGGACAAGATGGAAGGAGATTTTTCACTGTGTGATTGTATACCTTTATTAGTATATTTTTGTGTTGGTTTTTTAACCATGTGAATGAATAACCTACTCAACAAACTATAGAAAACAAAAATAGACATGATTAAAGATAATTATACTTTTAATAGTTAATTTTATAATTTGATGGATTTTAAATGCAATATAAAGGATGTGAAGAATATTCAAATAACATCAGAATTTTCCAGAGGGATGCATTATTTTGCCTTTTGTGGAAATATTGATCCAAAACAACTTTTGAGTTCTACCTGATGGTGATAAGGAAAGGTGCTTAAATTAAATTCTGGCTACACACACACACACACACACACACACACACACACACAAATTGCTAAAAATAAATATTTAGGAGATTCTCAGTACCTGTTTCTGCATAAAATAATGTATTTATTCTTTTCTTTTTATAGGTAGAGGAAGAAAGGTAAGTTTTACTTTGCATAGTTGCATTTTTGTATTTTTTTTTATTCTAATGCTGTCCATAGGACTGTGCTTTGAAGTGTTTGAAAGCCTTTTGTCAAGTATGAAGTACCATACAAATATAAATATATGAGCAAAGTTTAGCTACTTTGATTATAGATTACAGTTACTTCTATTTTACTTTGCTAATTTTTGTTATATATATTTCTTTTAGAAGGTTGTGAATCCCTTAGGGATTGAGACTGCGTCATAGTGACCTTTGTATTACTTGCATTTATCACAGCACTTAGGATATACCTTACATATATTAGAAGTGCAATAAATATCTAATTGAAGGAAGGAAAGGAAGAGAAGAAGAAGGAAGGAAGGAAGAAAGGAAGGAAGGAAGGAAGGAAAGGAGGGTATTAGTTCTGCGTCAGTGGAATTATGGTTCCACTCCCACTGATTGGGAAGTAAAGATTTAATTAAAAGAATTAATTGAACACTGTCCCTAACAAACGGCAACTCCCTTTCTCTCCCTACTCCCAGAGACAAGCCTTACACTCCAGAGGACAATATTGGGGTATTGGGGTATAGCCATGACCCTGGTTCAGCTCAGCCAGCTTAGTCAATTGTCATCTGGACATAGGTAATCCCACTGAAGTGAAGAAATTTCCATTTCCTTGGAAGTGCTTTCAGTTTTCTGGTAAAGTTGAAAATTATGGCATTTGCTTTGGTCTTATCCAGATGGAAAGGGCATAGGAATCAAGAATGGAAATGGGCAGCCATCACAGATTTCATAGCAGATATTAGACAGATTACCAGCAAATTTAAATTCTTTGCCTTTGTGTGCATGAAACTTCAGTAAAGTGATAATCAGGTAATCAGATAAAGCAAATGCCATATCTTCATGGTAAATGAAAGTGATACTATCAAGAGGAGGGCCTGGTTACCTTTACATTTTTTTTGGCTCAGAGGGCAATACCATAAATTTGTCTTATTTGACATAAATACTGTGAAATTATTTAGATTTGAATATGTCAAAGGAGAAGGACTGCTAACACCAGGTAACATTAAATTTACAACTGAAAGAAAAAATGAAACTTAAAAGCTTGAGTATAGGCCTCAAACAAACTAGATAGATAAGTAAGTAGGTAGGTAGACAGATGGATAAACAATCTGTGAAATAAAGGAAAAAAAAACTGACAGTGAGAACTGCCCTTATGTAATCAATTTAATTTGGTTAATAATCACTCAATTTAGTGAGGGACAATGCTCAGGCTGTTGTACAGTTTACTGTCTTTTTTCAAAGGTGGTGTGGGACACCTGGGAGAAGGACATACTTATAGCAGCTGTCAATTTAGCACACTCTAGTCATGTGCTATTATCTTCATGACTGTCATTTATTATTAAGTGCCAACAGAAATATGAGAACAAAAGTTCCTGCTATGGCGCAGTGGGTTAAGAATCCAACTGCAGCAGCTCCAGTCACTGCAGAGGTGCAGGTTCTTTCTCCCACGTAGCACAGTGGATTAAAAGATTCAACAGGTGTTGCCACAACTGTGGCATAGGTCGCAGCTGCAGCTCAGATTCATTCACTGGTGTAGGAACTTCCATATGCTGTGGGTGTGGCCATAAAAAAAAAAGGAAGAAATATGAGAACAGAGTAAGTTTATATAAATAACATTTGTGCTTGATTTATATAATACTGGTTTTTATTTTATTCTTTCATTCATGTTAACCCCTAAATAATTATTGAGGCTTTCTTAAAACTCTGTATGAGGCAAATTATGCAGATGACGTGATGGTGGGAAAAATGCTGTGACTGCCTCTGTGGTAATGGCATCCTGTAAAAGTGATGAGGCATGTCCACCAAGTATTAAGTGATGAGTAACAGATGAGAAGTTAAACTAATTCTCCTCTGAATCTGAGTACTTGAATTTTATGAAAATCCAATTTATTAAGACTATCATTCCACATAAATCGATTTATTCAAAACCCATGTGAACAAAGCAACAAATATTTATATTTGTAGCTTATTTCCAAAATAAGAAGTATCATAGAATCATTAGATAAATGTGTTATCAGGACCTGACACTAGAATGTTTAATCCCATATAAAGTATTGTGGAACAAGAGAAGGCTCATTTTTCTAATTTTGGCAGAAATAATTTCTCCTCTCTTTTCATTTGTTTTTCTAGACTTGCTCTCAAAATGAACATTTTCTTCAGCATCACTCTCATAAAGTCCTTTCCTTATTGGACACAGATTTACATACCCTTTCTGAACAATTCAAACTTTCTTAGTATTTCAAAGAAAGCTCTTATAGGTCTTAAAAGGCTAATTTCTATTACTTTTGTCTTTAAAATGGAAAGACATAGTCTAGAAGTTAGTGGAAGTGGATATGCAGAGATAAGCCTGTTTTACTTTTCGGCCCCTATGTTTTGATCCCTTCTTTCTCTAGTCTTTTTGTAGGTGTTTTTCAGACTCTTGTGTTCTACCTACATCCTCCTGCTTCTATAGGGCCCTTTCCAATACCTCTGAATTCTCAATTTATTCCTGACTTCCTGATTATTAGCTACCTCAGCATTAGAATCAGGGTATTGTTCTGTAGTTGAGTCCACTATTAAGACAATAAAGATTGTAAAATAACTTTTTAAATAAAAACAAAATCTAAGAGGAAAATACTTAGGCTTGATTAGGTAAACAAACCATACTCAGGTATATGATGGAAAACTAAAAAGACCATGATACTCTTGTTTTTTGAGTATGATATTTAGTTGATGCTTTCTCTATTTTCAAAACTCCTTACTATGAACTCATATTAATTTTATAATCAGATAAAAAAGTATTATATGTGATAGGAAAAAGTAAATAAAATAGAGCTCATTACCCTTGCTTTCTCTGTAGTTTAGCTATAATCCTTAATGTATTCATTCTTTGTAATTGCCTAGGAAAAGCATTTTCATAGTGTATTAGTAGAAACTAATATATTAATTTATTGAGAATTTCTCTGTGTTCAGCTCAGAATGTGAAGTAGATATAATCATGACCCTTAGGAAGACCATAATCTGTTGGATGGAAGCCAAATCCTGAAATAAATAATGCCAGTAAATATGTGATTAAAAAAAAAGAGGTACATGAAGGTATAATTCATCCAATGTTATTTAAACTATATACTTAACATCATGCTATAAGAATACAATTTGTAGGAGTTCCCATCATGGCGCAGTGGTTAACGAATCTGACTAGGAACCATGAGGTTGAGGGTTTGATCCCTGGCCTTGCTCAGTGGGTTAAGGATCCAGCGTTGCCGTGAGCTGTGGTGTAGGTTGCAGACTCAGCTCAGATCCCACGTTGCTGTGGCCCTGGCGTAGGCTGGAAGCTACAGCTCCGATTTGACCCCTAGCCTGGGAACCTCCATATGCCGCAGGAGCAGCCCTAGAAGAGGCAAAAAGACAAAAAAAAAAAAAAAAAGAATGCAATTTTTACTGTTCCCATTGTGGCTCAACAGGTTAAGAACCAGACATAGTGTTCACGAGGATGCAGGATCAATCTGGGGCTTCATTCAGTGGATTAGGGATCTGGTGTTGCCACAAGTTGCAACTTAGGTCACAGATGTGGCTCATGTCTGGCATTACTGTGGCTGTGGTGGAGGCTGACAGCTGCAGCTCTGATTCCACCCTTGGCCTGGAGACTTTCATATGACACAGGTGTGGCCGTTAAAAAAAAAGGAATACAATTTTTGATAATCTAATATTCTAAGTATCAAAAGAAATTCCATCTATATCTATTGTGTTAGCTACATCTGTTATACAAGAAAATTAAACTGCCTGGTTTGTTTTCTTTAAGTTGTGATAGTTTCTTGTATTATTTTATTTTCCTATTCAACTAGTATTTTTCCCAGATTTTCCTGATATTGAGAATTACCAGACTAATAGAATTATGTCTTGTCTTTTTCTTTTTGGAAGATGACCACACAACACATCTCTTATTTTTCAGATTCTTTCATGAATTTAAAAAAGGGGTGGGAAGTGTTTCAGAAATAGCATAACTTACCAAAAACTAGGTGGCATGTAATATGAGTGTGAAAATTCAAATTATTCACATTTTTGTATTTTCCTTTGCTTTTTCGGTCTTTGGGTGGTTTTTCCTACAGTCCTTTGACTTTACACTTTTTCATCACAAGCATTTCTTGGTCTAGCCAACTCTGGGTTTGCTCACTGTAAAAACTGAAGGGAAACAACTTTACATATTTCACACATTGGATTAGTTTTCTTTTTGTGTCTTTCAGCAAAGTAGTATTTTCTCATGATTAATGCCTGATTAAATCCTCTAAAGACTGTTATATTTTTTCTTTTTATCTTTTTCTTAACCTCTTTTTTTTTTTTTTGTCTTTTTGCCATTTCTTGGGCCGCTCCCTCAGCACATGGAGGTTCCCAGGCTAGGGGTCAAATAGGAACTGTAGCTGCCAGCCTACAACAGAGCCACAGCAACGCGGGATCTGAGCCGCGTCTGCAACCTACACCACAGCTCACGGCAACACCGGATCCTTAACCCACTGAGCAAGGCAGGGATCGAACCGGCAACCTCGTGGTTCCCAGTCGGATTCGTTAACCTCTGTGCCACGACGGGAACTCCAATCTTTTTCTTAACCTTTCTTACGTAGACATTTCCAGTGTTTACATGGAATATTCTAATATGACATGTTAATACTCAACAAGCCATATATTTTGCTAATTGATCTTTTTTTTTGCTTCATAGGGACAAAAAGGAGAACCAGGATTAGTGCCTATTGTAAGTATATATATATAGAGATAGATAGATAGATATGTGTGTGTGTGTGTGTGTTGTTTTCATGTACCTTTGTTAAACTTAGAGCATTGTTGTATATTATTATTTATGTACATACTCTCAAAAAAGGGAAATTATTTGTTTTATAACCAAGTTTTTTGTATGAAATAAGTAGCCAAAATAGATCAATTCTTTAATAAAATATTTCATGTTTATTTTTCACAATATTCCTGACTTTTATTGTCCCATGACTAAAGGTGTAAATTAGGGTTTTACAGAATTAAATATTGTATGTTGATATAAAGTGATAGTTAAAATGTATATTTATAGTACCAATAACCATATAATTCAAATATAAAGACATGATTTAATGTGCTATACTACTGAAAATACATTATGCCATTATCTTGATTTAAATTCCATGTTGTATGAGTTCTTGAGTTATTTATAGTTGTAGATGATCAAAAAGTATATCATTAAATAGGATGAAATTTCTTTAACCACCACTCTCCTAGATTTTAAAGGAGTTACTATCATTCCGTCAAGATAAAAGTACAGTATGTTGGTTTATTTGGCAATATTTGCATTTTTGCTTTGCCTTTAAATTGGCACATTTTTAACAAAGATTACCTAAAAAGTAAATAATTCTTTTTTTTTTTTTTCATTTAAAAACACATTGTTTTGGAGTTCCCTGGTGGATCAGATCTGGTGTTGTCACTACTGTGTCTCAGTTTCGATCCCTGGCTTAGGAACTTCCACATGCCATGGGCATGACCAAAAATAATAATAACAATTACAGTGTCTTAGGTGCTGTTTTAAGCACTTCCCAAATATTTTTTTACTTGTATTCACAACAGCTCTGAGAGGGAGGTAAATTTCATAATCCTTATCACCATTTTACAGAAGAACTTTAAGCACAGAGAGGATCATTAATTAGTCCAAAATCATACAGCTGGTAAGGGAGAGAGTTAAGATTTCAACCCAGGCCTCTAGGCTCCAGCATTGGTGCTCTTACTGTACCTGTACTGCCTCCCTGGATTAGAGTTTAAATTAGATCATGTCTTATCTTAACTTTGTAGGCAAGGAGGAAATGGGCATCAAGTGTCAATATCCATTTTTTTTTTTTAATCCCTGGGGCTTTTGTTGTTATTATTTGTTTGACTATTGAGTTTTCTAAAAATCTTTAGAAACTTTATCCTCACATATCATCTTGTCTGTCATTTAGGTAACAGGCATACGTGGACGTCCAGGACCTGCAGTAAGTAGTTTCTTCCAATATTTGTGGTACTCCTAACTTCTTTGAGATACTGGAAATCTTTATAGGTATTATATCTATGAGAAGACAATAGAATTTACTAAACAATGATGCTGGGTTTCTTGAAACATTTTGTTTTGAAACATCTTCAAGTTTAAGCATTCCTTTGCAGCAATGAATGAAATTGATGAACCCTATTTAGGTCAACTTTACTCATTCAAATTAGGACATTTGAGTCTGCTATTTGAGAGTGATTAGGGTAGAGTACTTTCATCTGTTTAATGAAAGAAACTGTTAATTTCATCTGTTACCAAAATTAAATCATATATTGCTGTAGAATTAGAGAATTACACATCAGAGTAACATATTTATGGTTGAGCATAAAAGACTACTGATTTCAGGTTTGGTGTAGCAGTAGCAGTCATAGGGAACCAGATGGGTACTACACACACACACACACACACACTTCCTGTAAATTTTAAAGCACATTAAATCAACATAAGTAAAATACTAATACACTTTGACAAATCTGCTCTAGTCATTCTGAAGTTTTTGCTTTTAAACAATACTGTATGTTGGATTGAGTGAATAAATGCATGGTTTAATTTTCATAGCTCAATTAAAACTCTCTTTTGAAGTGAAATAAAATTCTCCTGGCAACTGCTATTTTCCAGAAAAAAATTAAGATACTGGCATAAAATGCCACTTTTGAAATGTAATAATCCTTTGTTATTTTAAGGGAGAAATAACCGCAATTACTATTTGGAAAATTCTCAGTGGGTTTTAAATATACAGGTGAAGATGATGCAACATTCTAAATCAAGTTAAAAAAAAAAGATACTAGATACCTGAAGGTGCATAAAGCATAATAGAATAGGAGGCTTCTCTCTCCATTGCTTTTATCGGCAACTTGATGAATAGTTTGGGATGTCATTTACCAATATGAACTCATACATTCCCTCATAAAGTTGAAAATTTGAGTTTTGTACCATTATGTAGTTCTCAAAATCTGAATTGTAGGTTTTGGTGTCTGAGATAAGACAGCAAAAAGGATCCTTACGAACTTACAGTTACTGTTCAAACTAATATATACAGCTCATTGAGCTCCACATTGCTGTAATATTACTCTTATTTCTTTACAAGCCTTTAAGCTTCAACACTAAAATAAACAGCCTTTCTATGCACACAGAGCTTTTATATTCACAAGGCTTTATTTTCAATAGTCTTCAACTGAGTTAAATTAAAAAAAGGGTGATACTTGTTTTGCAGTTTTCTTATCAGTAAACCTTTTAAACAAAAATATCTGAAGTATACGTGTTTTGCAGGCATAACCGACATTTTCTGTTTTAGGGACCTCCAGGATCTCAAGGACCAAGGGGAGAGAGAGGCCCAAAAGGAAAACCTGTGAGTTGACAGTGGAGTTCCCCTTTTGTGAACTGTGCTGTGTACTGAGTAAGCCCGTCTACACCCTGTTCCCTCTTTACAGCAAAGAGCCAGTGGTACTGTTCCTTTCTCACTTCTATTAAATATGAGCCAGAATTCAGGTCTTGGAATGATTGTGTATTGATCCTGTTTCAGAGGAAATTATCATGTACTACTAATTACCTATTATCTTCTTGGATAACACGTGATATTTCTTTGTCCTTTATGAGATCAAATTAAAACAAAGTAGGATCTAAGGAAATATAATGAATACCTCATGTTGTTTTCAGAGGTTGTAACTCATGAGTAAACAATGCCAAGAATGCACTGTTGAGATAAAACCCAAGTTCTGTGATCTGTGGTCACTGCAGGAATAACCATATTGAATAAAGGAAAAAGACATGTTAGAGGACAAAATTGTCTTTCAAGTGGTTGTATATGAATTTATTTCCTGAGTAACACTGCCTTTTCCACTGAGCAGCTGCTGCAGAGCTGTCAAAGGAGTAATTTTAAACATCAACAAATTCATTACTAAGGGAATACCTTCAAATTTAATCAACTCTATATTCTTAAGACGTGAGGTTATTACATTATGTATACCAAATGTTTTCTCTTATTACCAGGTCCTAATAAAGCAATTCTCTTTCTTTTCTATATATCATTCTCAAAAACTTATGTCTTTTATATACTAAATACCTATATTAATTTATATATTACTATCATCATCCCATATTTCAATCAGAAAAAATTTCTGCTGTTTAATTTTCTGTCTAAAATTATATCTACTAATATCTAACTCTCTATGGATTTTTAACCTTCCAAACATCTATTTATCTATATCTAAATGGGAGAAATAGATGAGCAAGGAAGCAACAAATAACCTTAAATATATAAACAAGGAAACACCTTATTTTAGATCATGTCGCTAGGAATGCTTGCCACTGGTTTCATCCTTGATATTATTTTTTGTTTCTACACATTTCACCAAGTATAGGTTGATGCCAATACTTTTTCCAAACTGCAGCTGGAGTTATGGAAGGAATTTGCAGTGGCCCCAGGGAAGAAAGGCACAGCCATGTAGTTGGGCAGCAGTACTGTGTTCCCATTACCTTATGTCCCATTTTTCGTTGCTGTTCTGCTGAGTTGCCTTGCCTATGTTGGTAGCTTAAACACTGTTGGTCGTTCTTCAGATGTCTGTCCAGTGTCCAGGATGACAGATAGTTGGAAGGTGACTTCAGTTGGGTAGAGGTAGGTGGTCATGTAGAAAACACTGTGTGTCGATGTGCACAGAATAATTGATAAAACTGAGTCCTAAGTCTAGGTGGAAGTTGCTATGGAAACAGTGATTGGACTTCCAGAAATTCTTGTTAGGATTCAGTGAATCTACTCCTTATTCCTCTTACTCTTCTCTTTCCCCTCCTTTCCGCTTCCCTTCCCTTCTCTTCTTTTCTCTTTGTAAGTGATATGCTCCATTTCCTATCTTGATTAGACCTGAGACAGTCAGTGTGAAGTGTGTGTGTGTGTGTGTGTGTGTGTGTAAAAAGAATGAGGAATAGTTATTTATGTAGAATTGAGCAAGACAATCCTGCAGACACCCAAGTAGGAAATCTGTCCCTCTCTTATCCTAGCAAACAGTCGTGTGATGGTGTTTAGTAACTGACTCATTTTAAAAAATGTGCCTGTAGCTTTTGCTGATTTCCCTGGTGTAAATACTCCCACCATGGCTGTTTTCAAGATACTGGAATGATGTAATAAAACACATACAGGTAGAATGCTTTATCTCAGGTCCCAAGACTTGCCTACCTGGACAAGAGATATATGGCCAGCAAAATATAAGCTGGTGCTGTTATCATAAATATGATTTTTCTCCCCTTACTTCCATAACCATCAACCACTACTTCACACAGTAGAACACAATTTCTTAATCTTAACACCATTGATGTTTGGGGCCAGATAATTCCTTATGCATTGTAGGACACTTGGCAGCATTCCTCATTTCTACCCTTTAGATGCTAGTAGCAGCACCTGCCCCCCTCCCTCATAAAATACCTCTTGGTGTTGCCACATGTTCCTTGGTGAGGGGTGGAAAGTGCTTAAGATTAATAACTATTGATGTAGTGATACTTTCATGAAGCCTTTATTACTAACCAGTTATCATTATGATTGGCTCTCGGCATGTCCTTAGTTTTAAGTGTATTGTCCTGGAAACTTCATAGAGACAAACTAGGAACCTGTCAGGAGGTGGACAGTCAATGGTGTGCTGAGTTCTAATTCTACAGGACACTTAACCTCTATAGATCTGTTTCCTCATCTGTAAAAGTGGAAATATACCAGTTCTTACTAACTCTAACATTGACTCTAAACTAACATCATTAGTAGTCTTTTCTACTTGGGACTGTTTAAAGTCGCCACCTAGTGGCAATTTACAAGTACTTTCTGTTTTATCGTGGATTGCTGCCTGAGATACTGGGAATATTCTGGAGGATGGGAAGGAATGATTATACATTGAACACTCACCTTAATATAAAACTTATGTGCATCAGATCACTTGGAAATATGAAAGTATGTGTTTTAATGTATTCTAAACATAATTTTTGTTTTAAAGTTTTATCAGTAAAATATATAATATTTTTTCTTATTTTCTCTTATAATCATGCTCATTATGCTCACTTAATTTTGATAACTTTAACAAGTTTTTATTGATTTTAATCTCAATTTGTATGGAAGTAAATCATGTAAGCTATTTAGAGGAGATACCGTGGAGGCACAGAATGCATCATGAAGCCAGTGAGAAAGTGAGCTGTCTTCAGAGCAGACTTTTAAACATGATCATTAATCACAGAGAACTGGAAAAAGGACATACGTTTTTGAGGATTAATATTAGCCAAACCTCTCTCTACTCCCACCGACACTAAATGTTGTTTTTGGTTTTGTCTTTGGAAATCTCTTTGGGAGCAGAGGTTGTTTTAACTCTTTTTTTTGTTGTTGTTATTTTTTTATCTCATTTTTCTCAATATTAACAATACTTGGTTATCAATGATCAGTTTCACACTTTAAAAATACTTTAAGAGTTTTCCACACAGGTTTTGTGAGTAGGCTGGACTATTGCCAATATACATTTCCAGCTCATGGTGTCACATTTATATGATTCAGAAGTCCTATATAGCAATTAAAAATTAGCCTCCACTATGTATAATGAAAAAAGAGTGCAGTGATTTGTTAGTGGTTTAGCAGTCAGAAGGTCTTGATTTTTAAAGGGTGAGAATAATTTTCTGAGAAATTAGTTTTGAAAATGTGAGCTTTTTTAGGTTAAGTTACCTACTTCTATTTGAATAGATAAATTAGCTGAATTATTCCACTACTCCAGAAAGTAAACATGTCAAACATAAATGTTTGAATATATTGAAATATATTAGTTAAATTTCTCAATGGCTATTATGCCCCAAACATCCTATACAAACCGCCCCCTCTGCTTATCCCATATTTACTCCCTCTGCTGTATCAGGTCATTTTGGCTTATTATGTAGATATTCTCGTGCTTAAGCATAAGAAGCTTCTTTTGCTATTAAACTCTAACTCACTTACCATATTTTTCTTGATCCCTGCTTCTATTTAGTAAAATCACATTGGATTTTGAGTTCTTTAGTCCTTTCTTTCCTTTCTTTCTTCCTGTTTAGAATCTCTAGGGTTAAAAAGCCAGCAAATACTTAACAAGTCTTGTGGGAATGATGAGGTTAGGAGCCGGAGCCTTTCCAGAACTGAGGACGTGGCTGTTCCCCAAGCTGCCTTCAGAATGTGGGTTAGGAGGAGGGTGGAATTTGGCAGCTAACGCTCATTGCTCACTTCCCTGAGAACTAGACTTGGCTGAGTCCCCATGCCTTTCCCTCTCCTTCTCATTGCTCTGGTCTACCTTTGGGAGTGGTAGGGAAAATAAAGCGTGCCAGACTTCAAGTACTAGGGTAAAGAGGATTGAAATGTGAAAATGTAATAAGCATATACTGAATGTCTACTATCAGCCAGGAAATATGTGAAGCATTAAAAAATTAGAAAGATGAGAAAAACCACAAACCCCGATCAGGAACCCATCACATTCTTTTTATAAGTGAGGGGAGATTAAGCAAGCACATACAAAGTTAATTTAATCTAAGACAGACAAATGAATTTAGAAATTGTTGGAGTTTCCTGGTGTCCGAGTGGTTAAAGGATCTAGCATTATCACTGCTGTGGCTCAGGTCACTGTTGTGGCACAGGTTTGATTCCTGGCCCAGGAATTTCTGTATGCCATGGGCATGGCAAAAAGAAAAAGAAAAAAGAAAAAAAAGAAAAAAAAGAAAAAAAGAAAAAGACAATGTTGATTAGATATTCTTGAAGAGCAAAACTCAACCAAATAAGGAAGCTTATTATAAAATACTGATGAACTGAATTCAGTCTTCCAAGAAGAATGATTACTGGGGATTTAACACATCAAAAGTAAAATTCTTACACAGAATGTACCATGTTCTGATGGTAGAGGCTGTAACCAGTGCTGAAATCTGCAATGTTGGCATAGCTGATGAAACATACTGTAGGGGGCTGGCTTGCTATTTTTTAAGACAATTTTTTAAAGGTAGTTTTAGGTTCACATCAAATTGAAGGTAAAGTACAGAGAGTTCCTATATACTCTCTGCCCCCATACATGCATAGCTTTCCCCATTATCAAAATCCCCTATCAGAGTCCATAGTGTACATTAAGGTTCCCTCTTGGTGTTATACATTTTGTATCTTCAAGCAAGTGTATGTATATACCATTATAGTATCTTAAGAGTATTTTCACTGCCCTAAAAATCACTGTGCTCTGTCTATTCATCCCCCACATCCTCACCCCAACCCCTGCAACCACCAACCTTTTGCTGTCTAAATAGTTTTGCTTTTACCAGAATGTCATAGAGTTGGAATCATACAGTATGGCTAGTCATTTAAAAAATAACGAAAACACTTCTCCATTGAGAAGTCTGTGCATTTTGTTTTCTACTAAGTACATATTTAGCAGTGGGTTCTAACTTCTACTTGCTTATTTTCCAGGGTCCGCGTGGTCCTCAGGGAATTGATGGAGAACCAGGTGTTCCTGGTCAACCAGGTGCCCCAGGACCTCCTGGACATCCGTCTCACCCAGGACCAGATGGCATGAGCAGAGTGAGTTGTGTGCATTGTCCAATATCATCTTTGGGATGATATATTACATTATTAATTTATGGTTATGATTTTAAATTGTGTTCAGATGTTGACCCTTGACTGTAGAGAGCAACTGAGGGCATGCAATGTTGCTATGAATAACAATAAAACTAAGAAATCCACAGGGAATTGTTGGAAAATTCAAAGTATCATTTTTAAAAAGTGCTGCTTCAAGTTATTTGTAGTTCTTAGTTCTGAACACTGGAATTTTATTTTTCCATTTGATTCTAAAGGACCACTAGCATTATTCCCATTATTAATTGAAAAGAGAACTATGTCTTCATCCTTCTCTGTCCTCTAGACTGACAAAATCTGTGTCGTGTCCTTCACACCAAAGGTGGTTGATGCATCCATGGCAACATCTGTGAAAGGGCCACTGAGTAGATGCTAAAAGCTGCTACCTGGTTATTTCCTGAATATTAGTTTCCTACCAGAAGTAGAGTAAAACCAAATGTCTTTCTATACCTGCCTCTTTGAATTCTTAGTGGCAGAGGCATGGGGTTTATGAGTAGGTTGCATAGCATGACAAGGGAACGTATGGAACCCTGAAATATGATTTTGTTTTCCAGTAATTTATACAGACGATTTTCAACTGATTGTAGAAAGAATAGCCAATTTTAACAGAATATGCACATTCTTTTCTCACTAAGATCAGAAAATTCATAGAAGTTTTAGAATGAATATGGATAGTTTTGGTCAGTTGGGTTACCAGAGTCTTTTCGATGTGAAAGACAATAGGTAAAACTGTTGCCAGTTTTGGAACATTCCGAGATTTATAAAATTTTGTTCAATTTTTATAAATACAGTTTAAAGTTTACTGGCCACAAAGAAGAATAACATCTAAGTAAAATAGTCTTAAATGGAGTCTGGAGTCTTTAGGGACAAATGTTTAAAGGGACTTTTAGGTCTTATTCAGCTGTTTGGCATGCTCTAATTGTCAGAGGAATTCAGATGAAACGATTTGAACCTGAAATCGATTAGACTGGCTAAATACTTATCAGAATAATCCATGCTTTTATCAAGTATCAGACATTTGGCTCATTGTAGTACTTATTCTGAAGCAACATAGTAATAAAATACCCTGAGGAAGATTGTTCAATCAAAAGCACATGCAATGAAAAAGATCTTTGAATCTTTATCCTTGCTTTAAAGTCAAAAGTTTAAAATGATTCTCAGAAGAGCCATTCTTTAGGAATCCCAGAGAATGCACACTTCTCAGGTTAAAAAAATATGTTAATATATGTCTTTTACAGTGGAAATAATGTCAACACATTGCTTTTACAGCCATTTTCAGCTCAGATGGCTGGGTTGGATGAAAAATCTGGACTTGGGAGTCAAGTAGGACTGATGCCTGGCTCTGTGGTAAGTGCAGATTTTACTGATAATCAAAATACTTGTGGAAAAATCATTACACAGAGAGGTTTGAGTTGGCTAGTTAAGAAGTAATGTCTTTTAAAACATATCCCTCCATCCATCCATTCATTCAATTAATTTATCAAACCCTGCCCTGAGCCAGTTAAAAGCCCAATGGTGTTGCTTTCATAACTGTGCAAACTATTTGTCAACATTAATAAAGGTTGTCTGTGTATTTCACTTAATATTTAAAGAAAATAGTTAAAAAATGTATAACCACCAACACCACCGCTACAACAACAATAAAAACTGTACTTTTTAAATTTAAAAAGAGCAGCTGTTTAATGGTATTGTTAGAAGGTTATTTGGCAAAATTTTGAAGTGAGAAGTTTTGCCACTGTAATTTGTATTATTTCCTACGTATCTTAATACTCTCTGGTTGCCTTATGCCAACAGTTCTAAAATTTACTCCCTGGGCCATTTCTATCCTCTTTTGAATTTCTTCAACAGCCAGAAAGATTCCCATTTTCTCTGGGTAGGTACTTTATTTGGGTATTTGGAGTGAATTAACACTATTCAAACCAACTCTCCCATGCTTTTTTGCTCATAACATAATTCAAAGGCATTCCAGGTTAATGGCATTTCATACAGTAAGAAGTGTGAAGTCAGACTTCATAGAAAAACACCCCTTTTACCCATCCTTAAGACCAGCATTACAAGTAACTTAAACATTATTTGTTTGTGTATATTTTAAATCACTAGCAGTATGGTTGTATTCAATGATTATCTTGAGATATTTTTCTTAAATGTATGAGTGTTTAATCATTTGAGTTTCAGATTACATATGTGTTTATTTTTTTAATGAAGGTTTTATTTTCTTACTAGCTAAAAATCTGATCAATCCGAAACAAAAATTCAAGTTTTCAGCATAAGAACAAACCAGATTTTGATCTCACCTTTTAAAGTATGACATTTAAAAAATTACATAGACATATACTAACAATTTTTAAACTTGCATTTTCCTTTTCCTCCCTTTGTTATACCTCAATATAATCATGTCATGTTCAAATGGGGAAAGCCTGTGTGGATACCTAAATGGGTATTATAAAAGTAAGAACCCAGAAAACAGTGCTCTAGATCATTTTAAACTTACATTTAAAATAACTTAGTCATCATTGTTGATAGTTTCATGAACCTTCAATTCAACTTGCTCATTTAAGTTAGCTGCTGTGAAGCTGAAGAATTAAATAGATCAGTTTGATGATGACTTTATGCTTGCCAAGATTTTTCCTTGTTGGCTGTTCTGCTTTAACAGAACCATCCCTTAAGCATGTAAGTGTTCTTTTCCCAAAGACATTGGGTGTGTACAGGCATATTCTTTGTTTCTTTTTATGACACTGAGGGTATGTACAAAATAATCCCAAATGTTGTCCAAGTTTGAGTCTTTTTGAATTTAGCTGTATTCCAGTTGAGTACAGAATGACAATGTCATCGCCTTCCACTGACAAAGATTCACTTTTTCAGATTCTAAAGCTGATTCAACATTTTTGAAATGTTTGACTTAATTGTCATAAACACTACGTAATTCTTCTTCTCGTTTGTTTTTTAAGGGTCCTGTTGGCCCAAGGGGACCTCAAGGTTTACAGGGGCAGCAAGTAAGTCTTTTATACTGTAGCAAGAAAGAAAAATGTATAAATAAGGTGTCTGTGAATGACTGCTTTTGGCTGGACTTTAAATTGCATATTGTAATGCTTACTTTGCATGCACTGTATTCAATTAATTTTCTCTGAGAAGAATAAGCAGTATGTTTTTAAAAGATTCTTCATGATGCTAGAGTTTTATTATCTGGTTTCTTATGTGACTGATCTCAAATATGAAGAATTTTTATGTGCCTCTGCTTCTGAAATAACAGATCATTATCTTATGTCATGATGAAATTCTCATAATTAGTTTTGTGTCAAGACTTGGGCTATTAAATCAGATCATAGAAGGACAATGCCATGTGGTATTACTAGAAGTAATTATCAAGATGATCACTCTATGTCAAAAGTAATTGTCGAGATATCACATATACATGTGTGATATTTTATATATGCATTGCTTTTTAGGGCCCCACATATGGCATATGGAAGTTACCAGGCTAGGGTTCGAATTGGAGCTGCAACTGCTGGCCTACACCACAGCCACAACAATGCTACATTCAAGCCTCATCTGTGACCTACACCACAACTCACAGCAACGCTGGATCCTCTACCCACTGAGCGAGGCCAGGGATCGAACCCATATCCTCATGGTTACTAATTGATCTTGTTACCACTGACCCATAGTGGAAACTCCACTCTATGGAATATTTAAAAAGAATATAATATGGTACTTTCTTTCCATAGCCTATCAAATACCAATAAAATAGTGATATAGAGCTATTTTCATTTTTGTAGTAATTAGGCAGTAGAGGGTGATTTTTCAAAAGAGAGAAAGAAAAGAATTCTTAGCTCAGTCAGAGATACTGTGTTCTCATTACTGTGTGTGGAGTTTTACTGCCATTGTGTGTAGAAAGTGTAGTTGCTGATGAGGAAGAAGATGGTGATGATGATGATGACGACTGCCATTATTGAATGCCAGCACTGTTTTAGGTCCTTAACATGCATTAGTTATCTAAAGAGCTATAGCTGCAAAATGAAGGCGGTACCATATCATTCTCATTTCACAGATTAGGGAATGTGGTATAGAGAAATAAGGAATTCATCCAAAGTCACACAGCCGGAGAGTGGTAGAGCCAGAATTTTGAAGCATTGCGCTATACCGCAGAGGATGTAGAATTTAGTACTGTGTTTTTCTTTTTTGTATAATTTGTATGTATGTGTATATGTACATATGTATCTATCTATATTTACGTGTGTATATTACATATCTATATATAACTTACTCTCAACTTTAGGGTGGTGCTGGCCCTATGGGACCTCCTGGTGAACCTGGTGAACCTGGACCAATGGTAAATGTCAAGTAAGCATGTAGACCCAGTTAAATATGGGTCCACCATTATAATGATGTCATGAGCTATTTATTTTACCAGCTTTTTCCTACTGTGGCAAGAAATTACAGTCCAGTTTAGGAGCCCTGTATTATGGACTGTGCTTAAGTTAACTGTTTCTTATGGCAGAGTGTTTAAATTCAGAGGCTGTAAATGTGCTCAGCAGAAAGTGCAGAGCTATTTTCATTTGTGAAATTAAAACAGTTTTTCTGTTGAGTACATAATTTGAGGGATAGAACATAAAATTTGGAATATTAATAATGTTATTTTCTCTGATATTTTTCATTTGTCTCAACAACAGTTTGGATTATATTATTGATATGTATGGGTAAATGTAGGTAAATTTCTTCTTTTTGTTCTGTTTCATTTTTTTTTATTAGGGTCCAATTGGTGCACGTGGACCAGAGGGCCCCCCTGGAAAACCTGGTGAAGATGTAAGCTGCCTTTCTTCATTTTGCTTTGAAATTTTGAAAGAGGCTAAGAAGGAGCTACAGCATTAACATGGATATTGTTCATTGTTTCCCATTTTACTTCCCCCACTTTTAACTGTCATTAAAGTCCATCAAAGCTGGAAAGCTCAGAGTGGAGTCAAAAAATTTAAAAGTGCTCCATCTTAAGATGGATTTAATACCATCTTAATTTTGTTGGTATTTTATCATTAGGTACTATATCTTTGTCTGTTTTCTTCAGGGTTTTCATTACAGTTTCTCCGTGAGATACTAGAATTGGGACAACCTTTGGAGGTAGACTTTGATGTGATCTCAAGGAAATATACATTGCTCCAATCCCAAAACATTATCAGGTCCTCAGTAGATGGATTTTTAAAATGTGTTAGAAGAATAGTGTCAATATTTCTCTCTAGTCCTCAAAAAGTCATTTCTTCAATCAAATTTTTAAAGTTAAGACTCAGCTCCAGATTTAACATTGAGAATATGTGATCAAACAACAGGGTATGACAACAGATCTGCTTTGCTTGATGCTTTTTTAAAAATTTAACTTAATTTAATTAATTATTATTATTTATTTTATTTTTTTATTTTTGCCTTTTCTAGGGCCGCACCCATGGCATATGGAAGTTTCCAGGCTAGGGGTTGAATCGGAGCTGTAGTCACTGGTCTACACCGCAGCCACAGCAACGCCAGGTCCGAGCCACATCTGCAACCTACACCACAGCTCATGGCAACGCTGCATCCTTAACCCACTGAGTGAGGCCAAGGATCGAACCACAACCTCGTGGTTCCTAGTCAGATTTGTTAACCACTGAGCCATGACGGGAACTCCCATGATGCTTTTCTTAGTTGTACAAAAGTTGAGGATCAAATCATGGGTAGACCATCAATTTCTGTGTGATATTAAACCAAGAAAATATTTTCTCTTTGTATGTTATGAGACTTATTTAAGGGGATTACAATGAATTTGGCCATAAAGAAAATATCTTTGGCAGTTTTTAATATTTTTAATCACAAGAAAAATGGCAGATGTTATTTTAAGAAGCACTGTTTAATTCAGTGCCACATGTTGAGAGAGAATTTCAGAGCGTGCGTGTGTGTAATTTTGATGTTCATAAAATGGTAAGCTGGGTCAGACAAGTGTAGTTTATATTAATTCTTCTGATAAATGAATTAAACCTCCACAGACTGATTTGCTGTAATGGATTGCCACAAAGAATAGAATGCAGTGTTTTTACACTGCTTACAGCATTGGGCATGAGCTTTCTAAAGAAGCCTTTTGATCTGCAGTTAATTTGTCATATAGTTTCAGAAGAGACCATTTTAATCCCTCTTTGCTTCCCCCATTTTCCTTTTTTTCCATAAAGGGTGAGCCGGGTAGAAATGGAAATCCTGGTGAAGTGGGATTTGCAGGATCTCCGGTAAGTTTATTCTGATCAGTACAACAATATAAAGACAAACTTCAAAAAATAAAGAATATTTTAAATGAACTCACAATTTATTGTCTGCATATGCATTAGACACTCTCACCAAGACACATTCTGTTCTGTGAAAGGAACATTCACAAAATGCCATTGTGAATAGGCATTTTTGCCAGAGTGAGAGCTAATTCCAATTCCCTGCTTTGCATTGGCGCCATATGAATGACCCTCCTAGAGCCAAAATGAGTATCAAATTTTCAGGTAAGTCACCAACCTGACTGACTTACATTTCATAACATCTCCATTCCATTTATCTTTTGGAAACATTTTTAGATTTTTTTTTATTTTGTATTTTTCACATGTCTAAAATCACAGCTTTCAAGAGTTTATTGATTTGTTATGTACACACACACACACACACATACACATATATGCTAGAACAATAGCTTGTGGACAGGATGCCTCTTTGGTTGCTCCCCAAACCCTATTGTTGACTAAAAGTCTGGATTGATGTTCTGGGTCCTAAGATCTTGTTACAAGGTGCACTGATCACCAACTCTCCTATTACAGCTGTTTTCTTCCTCCTTGGCTCACTAGAAGGAGAGGTCCCTAGCAAACAGCTCCACCAGAATTCAAGACTTGGGCCACTTGGCCACAGTCTGAACCCACCTTTCTTACTTCACTCATATTACTTTGACAGACTCTCCCCGGGGGTGTGCTACACAGGCAATAAAGGAAACTTACAAAATGATAAGCAAGCAAAAATATTCTAAAATTCCTGCTCTCAAACTTTCTCCTTGTCCAACATCCCCTAAACTGATTTGGCCTTCTACTTATTGTATTTTGTATAATAGCCTAATGTTTCTACCACTTAACACATCCAACAATACTGAATTATTCTCCATTTACTTTCTGAAAATTGATGAGATTCCATGCTTAAATTTTTTTTTAAACAAATAAATGCTGATCCTTTATGGGACTCTAAGGATTATTTAGTTTCAAACACAAAACCAGTTCCCCAGCTCCCTGCTCTCTCTCTTTCCTTTCCTTTCTCATCAGCCTGAAAAGTCAGTGCAGACAAAGACATGTGGTTTAGTCATTAGCACAGATGTCCATGTCAACCAATCCTTGCTTGAACCTCCCACCCTGCTGCACTTTTGCACATACTCACAGTGTGGGGCCCTCCATGGGGAGGAAATGCGCCCTGCCAGCATGTTACAGATGCACTCTGCAAGTGCAGTGCAACAACGCGTGATTTGGGTGTGATGACAGTCTTGGGTCAGCAGAATGAAAAAAATGTTATGAGCACTAGTACATCTGGTTTATTTTCTTGTTATAGTAGAGATATATAATCACATGAGAATTCCCTTGCAGACCACAAAAACTCAGAAGTTAACTAATTATTTGAAATAACACAGCATAGTAATTCCCCTATAGGCGTAGATGGATGTGTACTAAGTTTCTGCTGGGGATGGAGGGGAGACAAATCTCAGTAAAAGGAAGCGATCCAGCGGAAAAACTTAAAGGGAGTTTTTGAAATGAAAGAATTCCTAAGTAGGGCTGTGTAAACAGAAGAATCAGTGAAGCTTTATTTGCTCAGAGACATGGTTTTATGTGCCCTTACTGTGATAACCCCCTGCAAAACACTACAGAAACATTTTCCCTGCAAGAGGTTGCAGAGGAATCATTGCTTTTCTTTTATCATACAGAGTTCATTTATTGAATTATTCATTCATTCTTTAATTAACAGTAAATAGAGGCAAGCTGTGGCATAGATTGCAGATGCAGCTCAGAGCCGTCATAGCTGTGGCTGTGCTATAGGCTGGCAGCTGCAGCTCTCATTCGACCCCTAGCCTCCTAGCCTTGGAACTTCTATATGCCACAGGTGCAGTCCTAAAAAAAAGAAAGAAGGAAAGAAAGAAAGAGAAAGAAAGAGAGAGAGAGAGAGAAAGAAAAAGAAAGAAAGAGAGAGAGAGAGAGAAAGAAAGAAAAGAAAGAAAGAGAGAGAGAAAAGAAAGAAAGAAAGAAAGAAAGAAAGAAAGAAAGAAAGAAAGAAAGAAAGAAAGAAAGAAAGGAAGAAAGGAAGAAAGAAAGAAAAGGAAAAGTGCTGTGAGTAGGATGGACTGGGCGTTTGGGGTTAGTAGATGCAAACTGTTACATTTAGAATGGATAAGCAATGAGGTCCTGCTGTATGGCACAGGGAGCTATATCCAATCACTCGTGATAGAACTCAATAGAAGATAATATGAGAAGAAGAATGTATATACATGTGTGTGTATATATACATATATATTCACACACATATGTATGTATAACTTCGCTGTATGGCAGAAATTAACAGAACACTGCAGATCAACTGTAATTAAAAAATTTTCTTAAAAGAGTGAAGATGATGAAAAACCATTTTTTTATTCAGTTGTCTATTTAATGCTTATTCATTGAATGCCCACTAATAAGGCATAAGTCTAAAAGCCAGGTATATGCAGATTAATAATACTAATTGATAATAATTGATAGTATCAGTCTGTGCTATCAAGGAGCTCAGTCTATGGTGGCAGTAGTAATAGCATTCAATTCAAAACCTAATTAACATAGGCAACAAGAATAAGTGAATAACTAAGTCACTGTTGTCCTTAAATATTTTAAGAAGTTATGAGGAAAAATTTTCAATCATCATTTAAAAATAGTTGTCATTTGGATTTGATTTAGTGTTTGATTTCTATCATTTTTAAATTTGATATGTTTAGGTGAAGGATGCAGAGAATTAACAGAAATTGAGAACTTATTGAGTCAAGAAACCAACCCATTCTCTTCGTGGTTCCTGACTTTCTTTTCTATTGGATATTTCATTTTCTCAGTTAATTTTTTTGGGGGGGCAAAACTTCCAGGGCCAGGAATTGAACCTGCACTACTGCAGTGACCCAGGCCACATCACTGGCAATGCTGGATCCTTAATCCACTGAGCTGCCAGGGAACTCCTATAGTTTTAAAAACATTTCTTAAATATTTTACTTTAAAAATATTCCAATCACATTTTAACATCCTCTTTCTAAGTATATTCTGCTATGAATATTTAGAAATTCAGGAAAATAAAGCAAATTGGTTTGCTACAAATGCATTTATTCTTCTACCACAAATAAAACACAATATAAAGGAGGGAAAGCCAAGTTTTCCTTAAGTTCTCCTGATTTTTTTCCTATACCTTGACCTACATAATTCAGACACTAAATGTGTTGATTCAGACTTATTGTTATTTTTTCTTTATTAATTATAATACGGTGAAATTATTTGAAAATTTAAAAGTGTCATCAAATCAATACCTGGCATTAGTCCATGTCTCTGTGTAAGATATGTTTCCGCTTCTAACAGGGGGTTTGCCTTGCTAATTTTTAATCACCTAGATGTATTTTGACATAAAATTATACTTCTTTTCCTTGTTAGGTTTGTTGGTGAAAAACTATGTACCAGATTTTCTTTTGAAGTGTATTATACAATCTTATGAATGACTGAAATGCCTTATCTATTCCTCCCAACCCCCACAGGGAGCTCGAGGATTTCCTGGGGCTCCTGGTCTTCCAGGCCTGAAGGGTCACCGAGTAAGTTCAATCCTTTGTAATCCTTTCAGATGCTGTGGCTTATGGAATAGGGTCTGGGGAGCATGACTTTCAAAATCTTTACAGTTCCATTTGTCAGTTGTTCCTAACTGGCTGTGCTTGCAGTAGTCATCTGTGGTTACCAAAAATCACAATGCTTTTTTCCATTTCCTTTGAATTTCATTTGTTTCTATAAACAAATATATTTTGAATTCTTACTGTATATTGAATACTGTGTTATAAAAGAGAAAACAGTGATAAATGAGAAATGTCCATGACTTTCAGCTTCAGGCTATGAGATATAGTTTTAAAAATAGGCAATTACCACATAGTAGAATAAGTGACATGGTACTAGATCCCATGCATTAGATCACAGGAGGGGCCTAGGCAACTCAGACATGGGAAGCCATAGACTGCTTCTCTTTTGATAACTCAAGATAATCAATGTAATTATTATGTTGCATACATATGTAAAAATTACATACCTATCTATCTATCTATCTGAAAACATGGTTGATGTTCAATCAGTGTACATTGGCTGGCCTATGTTTTAAGTGATTGAGCTTATGATTAGAATGCTTGCTGCTGTGCTAGTTATTAAATATTTTGAATATCACTCCTGGTGATATATGACATATAGCACTATGTCATATAACTATATAAACTCTGTAACTATTTGTTTTCCCTAAGGCCACCATATGTTTTATATTTGTAGCTATAAATTAAATTTCTATGAAGTCATAAATATTTGAAAGGAGAGAACATTAAAAATTGAAAATATTATCTAAAGAGGGAAACTTTCTTTAAAGAGGGAAATTTTCTTTAAATAGACTTTCTTAAAAGGTTGAGAATTTGAAAACATTTTGAGTAACTACTTTAAATTTGAGGTCCGTTTTTGTAAGTCACTTTCTGTGAGCTTAGTTTTGGTTCTTCTTTTACACATCTGAGGATTGAAAAAGCAGTAAAATACAAATTTACATTTTTCTTTTCAGGGACACAAAGGTCTTGAGGGCCCTAAAGGTGAAGTTGGAGCAACTGGTTCCAAGGTAATTGTATGATATCTCAATACAGCCTCACCAACCAGCATTTGGTTCTGCCTCAAGTCTAAAATTTTTTTGGGACCACCAAAATAATTTTGGAGGAAAGAGGAATATAAAAAATGAATGGTTAAGTAGATAAATTTAATTTTTTCTAGATAAGTGGAATAGGTTTAGCAGGACACATGACATGACCTAACTCTGCCACAAAGAACAGCTACCACAACACTGGTTTCTACCTGTGTAGGATGGGTATTGTCTCTATATGAAGGTGGCACTAAGAATCTACCTTCTAAGCCACATTCACTGGTTTTTTTTCTTCTTTAAAAATATTTGAGGGATTTAGATGGTTCATTAGCTGCTTTATTTAGTATGCTTTTAATTCTAGGGCCTTTTGGCCAGTGTTTCTTCCCAAAATTTATTTATGTTTCTGGAGAGAGAAAGAGAGAGAACATCTAGGAAGTGCAGAGGACTTTTTAGTGGAAAGTACTATGAGATTCATGTGGAAAAGTATTTGACTTTAAATTTATTATTTCTAAGCTTCCTATAGAGATCTTAAAGGAATGTTATAGTCAGCTTTAGCTTTGTAAAATTTTACTTGACCTAAAGTATTATCAGACATAAACAAATAATTAGTTTTAAAATGTTAATTAGTGTAGCTAGGTTTGATAGTTTTATCAATCTTGTTTAAATCTCTAAATTTATTTTAGACATTTTTGTAGAAACTAAGTTTCCATTGCATTTTGAGAAGAGGTGATACAATAGAATTTCGACATCCTTCGTTGAAAGTATGCCTGCTCCTTTGAACATAAGCCTTTAAGCTAACATACACATAGGGCAAAATGATGTGAATTATCAATTGCAGGCTTCTCATATTGTAATATGACCTCATTTTTTCTTCAGGGTGAAGCTGGCCCTACTGGTCCAATGGGTGCTATGGGTCCTATGGTATGTATCATTTTAATTCTTTGTTATTTCTTTGCTTTTTAAATTACATTAAGAGAATGTTTAAATGAGAAAAAAATATATATGGAAAAATATGTTAGCTAGTGAAATAATCTAAATTACCCCCGAAAGGCAAGCACACTAAGAATTGCCCTCTTCAAATAGAAGAGGCTTCCTGCATTGCATTGTTTTCCTTAACTGTTGAATGCTCTTATTATTTTTCTATAGCCAGTGGTCAAATCAGGATTATTGTAGATTTGGGCCACTAAAGTTAGGTTAAGTGAAATCTATTTAGGCCAATTATATTGAGTCTCAATTATATTGAGCAGTGTAATCAAATTATCATAGAATTCAAATAAGATGTTTCAAGGGATGTTTCCTCTCTCTCATCTGTTTATAGGGTCCAAGAGGGATGCCAGGAGAGAGAGGGAGACTTGGGCCACAGGGTGCTCCTGTAAGTATGTGTATTTCAGCTCTCTCAAATGCTTTACAGAATATGCCTTTTAAATGAGCATAACAATACAAGTTGCCTACTTTTAAACTTTTAATTTCTTTACTTTTTATTTTGAAATAATTTAGAAAAGTTAATAATAATTTACAGAAAAGTTGAAAAGATAGAATAAGAGTTCCCAGGTACCCTTCACCTACCTTCTGTTAATGTTAGCATCCTACATAATCACAGTACATTTGTTGACTACTTATTTTAACACAAAAAATAAGAAAATAATGAAAACATTTAGCAGCATGGAATATAGTCCATGGAGAATCATTTGAATGTAGTAACATTATAATAATAGGTAACATTTCCCGAGCACTTATTTGGCAAGCATTCTTCTAAACATCTTTATTTCTTGTTTCATCACAATTCTAAAATGTAAGTGCTATGAATAAACCCTTTTAAATATTAGTCTCCTGATCATATTCTTTTGATTTATTTTAATTGTATAGATTGAGAGCTAGTCTGTCTGCTCATGAACCTTGAACCTAGGTGGGGGTGTATCCTATTAATTCTCTTCATGGTTCTCTGAAGGTCAGGCTACACTTGCAATTCATTACATTGCATCCACTTTTCTGACAGTTAAAGACTGCTACCTGGCCTCTATTATTTTGATATCCTATCCTCCCATTAGAATTAGGGATCCCGGGTTTACAGCATCCCCTACCGTTAGCCCACAGAAGACAATCACCTTAGAGCCTCTCAATGGTACCAAAGTCAGGGCCTTGGTTCAGGAGAAGTGAGGCCCTTTCTTATCACTGTAAGCAGAGTGTCCTCTGGAAATGGAGAGAATATTGTAGAATATAGTCAGCTCTCACCTTATCCATCCATATGTAGTATATGCAATCTACTGTGTTCACTTTTCTGTGCTTTCCTCCGCCATTTGCCCAGGCAGTTCTGCCATTTCTATCTTAATTTGTGTAGCCATTGCTCTTTCCAGGTTTCCAAGAACCGTTACCCATGTTAACACTATCTCCCACCTGTTATCAGGGTATTAAATATGTATCATGGGGGAGTGCTTCCAAATCATTAAAGTCTTCCAGCTTTACATCCCTGTCCTTCAGGACCTATACCCATACATTCTTTCTTGGATCCTGCCTTTACGTGATGTATAGGACTTGTAGCTTTTTTTTTTTTTTTTTTTTGATGTACAGTCTCTTCCCTCTTTTATCAGAAATAGCATTTCTTCAACTTAGTTATTTTGTGACTTGATGTTATTTGTTGGTCTGATGGCTGGGGGAGAAGGCAGGTGGTGGTGATGGTAGCATGTGTTGTCCAGTAAAGTAGAAGCTTCTCTATCATCTTTAAGCAAGAGGGAAGTATAAGCTCTTAAAGGACCACTTCTGTAGGCTCAGAGGCTTCAGGGTATCTGAGATGTTAAAATTCTTAAGATATCCCGATGCAAAATTTCAGGGTCCTACTCCTTCCAATCAAGGGCCCTGACCATGCCATAGCAGACTTTCCATGTTTTAGAATTCGAATTTCTCAAGAGCTCTTAAACCTTTGTCATTGAGTCCTGGACTTGATCTTCAGCTTTTTCTTCCCTTTGGTTGTAGAAGATAACCATATTTTTAAATGCTGCCAAGGGGGCTTATCTTAATGTTTAGTTACCATCAGCCTTACAATATCATTCTCCAGTGGATTCACTCAAACAAGATCCATGCAATTCCATTAACTTTATAATTGTTACATCCCCTAAACCTTCTCAAATGCCTGAGCTATTGCACCCATATCCCATTACCTTATACTTGTGCTCTCAGTTCAACATTGGAGTCAATATTTACTATTGCATCACTACAGCATGCCAAGAGGAATCCATACACCATCTCCAGCTGGCCAGTGAGGAATCCAGCTTAAAATTTCCATTTTAGAGGCTGCTTTCTTGTACCACCTCTGGCACCAGTGGTGCATGGATCATTTTCCCTGGGAAATGGCATCAAAGTAAAGACTTAGGTGTAGGAAATTTATTGGGGAGTGCTCAGAAACTGTACTTATGAAAATATTAATAAAATAAGCCAGACTTGTCACAGGAAGAAATTAAACTGTGTTATAGCTGTAACAGATACCTCAGTCTCCATGAATCTTCAGTTCCATGGGAACTATGGGGCTAGGATGGCTCTTCAGACTTGTCTTAAATAGGGGCTATTCCTTTGTACAACTGCATTGACCATGGAAGGAGCATAACCTTGGGATAGCTAACTTCTTTCAGCTGAGGGCAGTTTGTGGGGAGGATCTCAACTGTGAGCCGTCAGCTCTGAACACTTCCAGCAGTGGTGGAATGATTACTTTGGTTCTCAAGAGGGATCTGGGTGACACCCACAGCAATCACTATTACTTAATTTCCTTTGTATGTGCATGTGTGTACATGTGTGCTGTAGTTTTTTTCGTTTTACAAGGCACATTCTTCCTTTGAGTTATTCTGGCTATGAAGAAGACCAAGAAGTTCAAAATTTATTGTCTTTGAGCTCATTTGATAGAAGGTGATACATCCAAGTAAAAAGAACCATCTTAATCAGTTTTATATTTCCAATCTTGATTTTTCTTTTTTATGGCTATAAGGATACTTATATTTATTGCTACCTTACCTGTGTTGTGTAAATATGTATTTTTATTGCTGTTAACCTATTTAAGGTGGTTGTCAGTTAACTTTAATATTTATTCTGCAATTTTAAACATGGAAATTTTTATAAAGTAAATGAATCATGAGCAAGTCCTGTAGAAAATACAATCGTATCTCTTCTCCTAATTAGGGACAACGAGGTGCACATGGTATGCCTGGAAAACCTGGGCCAATGGTGAGTGTATTATTGTCATATTCCTTCATTCTTCCATTTGTACATTCATTTACATTTACAAAGAACCTACTGTGTCCTAAACATGGTAAACACACAGTACTTTGCTTTCAAAACTACCATGTCAAGGAAGAGAGAGATATAGCTATTAATATTGTAGCAAAAAATGCCACTGCTAACTGCTATAGTAGAGAAAGGAATCTGAAATATCAGAACCTACCTTCGCCTACACCAGAGTGAGACAAAGATGTAAGGTAAGACTTAAAGAGGAGCAAACTTTCAAACCAAGTCTTGAAAGATGAGTGTATAAAAAGAGGAAAATTATAGCCTGGTCCAGAGGATGGATAGGTGAAAAACACGATGAGCTCAGGGAAATACGGAGGGTAGTCAGATTTGAAATTATTTCAGCTTAAGATATTTTCTCCCTTCTTACTCATAAAAAGGAAAAAAAGAACTATAGGAGAGAAAATGAAGTATAGTTTAAAGGGAGTTTTCTTAATGCAGAACTGATGGAATTAAAATACGATTCAGTGAAGAATCAGAAGTAACCTCGAGTGAAATTCCTCTTACACTTCATTTCCCTTAAATCCAGCTTTTAAATCAATGGTTTAAACTTTATTCATTCCTTCCCAAATGTAGTATAGTGACACATATTCTCTTTTTACTAGCTTGAAAAAAATTACTCTAAAATACCCAGATGATTCTTAAGCATAATTTTTATAAAGTGAAGTCCTAGATTGTGGTATAATGCATAACTTTCTGAAAAACTACCTTTATTACTCAGTTAACACAAAGAAAGTAATTTCTTAAGCAATTGTTTCAGTTTGTATTTGTGACTAGCAGACTCTTATATGCTACAACTAGGCAATCCTATTATGTTTAGTACTACTGGACATGTCTTTGAGCACTGTTTCATATCAATGTTAGAAGATTATTACAATGAAATTTATTATATTATCTTTTTGATTTTAAAGTACGAAGCGGATTACTCCTAAATTATGTGTCAAAATGCAGAATGTTGTCAACGTATAAAAGGCAACTGAATTACATACTGTCTTATCACTTTTCTGGTTTCTTTAATAGGGTCCTCTTGGGATACCTGGCTCCCCTGGTTTTCCAGGAAATCCTGGAATGAAGGTAAGACGTTTGTATTTTTAGCTCTTGGTGACATGATTGAATTACATGAATCCCTAAGTAAAACTGTCATTTCATTCACTGAAGTGTGTGGTAGTTGCTCCTATTGAAGGAAAGAGCCTAGAGTATTCTTAATGTCCATTATGGTAGGGGGAAAATGGTATTATTATATAATAAGTAGTTAAAAGATATTTACTTATAATCATACAATTGTAATATCAAGGCATCTGTTGCCTTAGAGCTCTAATGCCAGACAATTGTAACAGCTGTGAGGAATAACTGTTTAATCTGAGTTGGAACTCTGTTCTTGGATACAGTGCCTGACAGTAATAAATACCAGAATGTTCTAAACAGTAAAAGGTTAAAGTAAATTAGAGGTTCTCAAAGGGCTGTTCTCTCACAGTATTGGCCTTCACGTCTCCCTCCCTTCTCCCCCCTCAGTTTACACAATCATTAAAGGAATGGGGAGGGAGGCTGTTTGGCTCTGCACATGGGAATGGATTAAAATATTCTGCTGGGATGATTTACATTTGTCATGAGTCATAATTTGTTCTTTCTCTCAATACTTTGCATGATAAATTCAAGGGTTACAGTAGGAGGTCATTAAGATTATATTAGCTAAATTAGTGAGTAAATTCAAAACACTACTTTCAAATTTTGAATAACACAATGCATTTGATTCTTCTCACGCCGTTTTTCTTTGGCAAGAATTTTCTTCGTTTTGAAGAAAGAAAGTATCTACTCACAAGGTTTTGCTGTATGGAAATGACCATGGCCTGTCACCTCATTTCTGTAAATCTAGTTTTCTCCTGGAATTTTGTTGAAGATAAAGTGAGATAATGTGCAGACCCTTAGCATAGTACCTGAGGCAGAGGATGCCCTCAGTATAGGTTCATGCTTCTCGTGAGTAGTAAGAGCTCAAGTTGGATTTGAACTTCAAAACAAACGAAAGTCTGCAGTTGACATTTCACATACTCTTTGAAATGTGAGAGTCATCAAATCAAATTATTCTTCAGGCTCTCTCTAATGCTGACTTTAAATTCTGTGCCACAGGGATGTGGCTGCTTTAAATTGGTGCCCTAAATCAGTTCACTAACCAGTCCCTCCTTTAACTGAGAACTCACTGAACTCAGTGGACCCTTCTTTGTTTCCCCTCTGTATCTGATCTGCTCCCTGAAGTCCTAATTCTTCTGCTGCTGACTCTTACCTTGGAGGGCCCAACTTCCCTAAGTACCTCAGTCACATATGCAAAACCCCTTCCCTCTCTTTGTGACTCCACCCTCAAATGGAGCACTGGCTAGAGAATTAGAGAAAGAATATTCACAATGTCCAGGACTAAGACTTAGCAGGAAGAGGTTTCTTGCTGTAATATCTAGGGAAGACTTCACCAGCAACCACAGTTTATACAGTAGCTCACTCTGTATATTTCCCTTTCCTTCTGGGTTTTCTTGGTACTGGCTGTTCGCTATTGAAAACTGTTTAATAAAGTCAAACACCTTGCAAAACTGTTTCAGAAATCATTTCCCTGTCCTACCAGCCCCCCACCCCAGCATAAAGACCACCAACCCAGGTCCTTGTTTTGGAGCCAAAATTCTACTACATCTATAATGTTCTTTCAAAGTCTCTGGCTCTTTGGATAAGAACAAGCTTTCCCATCTGGTTCTTAGTATTTCAGTGAAAGGTAATAGGGATTCAATAGGGATTTGTGTGTTTTAGTGGTACTAATGACCCCCTTAGGCTTAGAATTTTAGTCCTAAAATTCAAGGTCCAGGTCCCTCTAGGTTTAGATATAAATTAGGTACCTAATGTGTTGGATAAAAGACAGAAACCCAGTTAAGTCTGAATTTCAGATAAATAAATTTTTTTTGTATAAATGTGTGTCAAATATTTCATGGGGCAAATGTAAGCTGAAATCATTTGTTAGTTATGTGAATTGAAACTTAACCAGGCATATTGAATTTTTATTTACTATCTGGACCCCTATCTTAGGTTGAAACAAAGGTAGCTACAAGGTGACCTTGACCACTTGGCTCTGCTCTACATGCTGGGGGCATCATTAGACCCAGAGGTATAGGAAGGCAAGTCCACTCTTAAGCTAGGCTCGGCACACACCCCTTGTAAATCTCTTTGTGCTCTTGACTTCTTTGAGTGTTTGGGTGTATAAAGTAAGACTCCAAATAAGCAATCAGCTTTTAACCACACCGCACTTATGTTTTTCTTAAATTAACATTTCCCTTGTACCCCTTTAGGGAGAAGCAGGTCCCACTGGGGCACGAGGCCCTGAAGGTCCTCAGGGGCAAAGAGGTGAAACTGGGCCACCAGGTCCCGTTGGCTCTCAAGGTCTTCCTGTAAGTTCCTAGTGTATTTATAAACTATCACTGAAAGCTGGATATGTTATATAACATTAGAACAAAGGCAGTCTATTTTAATACAGTCTCTTTGAATGCTGAATGAGTGTGTAGAATTCATGAAAAAAAACCACATTTCCCTTGTCAACTCTGCAAAGTTTGTCTATTTCACGGAAAAAGGAATTAGTCATACAAGTGATTTCTATGACATAATGGTAGTTGATTTCTTTTTCTTTTTTCATAAATTTTTTGCCTCCTTTTGAAAGATGGGTGACATCCGAATACCACCCTAGATATGGCTTAATATCTCATAAACGTTTCATGTATCTTTTAGGGTGCAGTGGGAACTGATGGTACACCTGGTGCTAAAGGCCCAACGGTGAGTAACTAACTGTCACTTATGCCACCCAAAGTTCAAATGGACACAATCCTTTGGACAGTGACTGTGGACTTCTGCCTAGGTCTCTGCTCATCATGTAACTCTTGTATTCTGATAGGGTTCTCCGGGTACTTCTGGTCCTCCTGGCTTAGCAGGCCCCCCTGGATCTCCAGGACCACAGGGTAGTACTGGACCTCCAGGAATTCGAGGCCAACCGGTAATGTCCTCTAAAACATTTATCATCCGTTAGTATAACACAACTAAGATCGCCAAGAGAAATAGCAGTTAGGTACAGTGAAACAAAGATAATGTGACTTACCTGAATGAGGCAAAGGAAGAAAGGAATTTTTGCAAAGTGGAAGCCAAATGTTAATATACAGTTTAGATGTTTAAATTCAAAATGGAAAATTATTGCATTGTATTAAATTTTAGTATTATTTTATTTAAAATGATAAGGTCATAAGTTCATGATCCACCTCATAGAGTTTTATGAATAGTTGAATGTTATGGAAATATTTTGCAAACCAGTATAGGGAAATACAGAGGTTTCATGGGGATTTGTAATGACAGTTTGGCTAAAAATGGGTTCAACAGCTATTTCTTGAGATTTATTCATGAGGAGTGATTCCAACATATTCAGATTGGACGAGTTTCCATATTTTGCAGAAATATTATTTATTGATAAAAATATTATGGTTACTCCTTAAGAAATAAATACATTGAGAAGTTGTGCTTCTGGATTTTTTAGCTTGATATATAAAAATTAAAACTTTTTTCCTAGTACTACTTAAAACAAATATTTTGGATTCTGTTCCAAGTGATTTAGTTATACTGATACATAATGCTGGTGAAAGATTTATTAAAACATGAGTGTTGCTGATATTTAACATTTGATTTTATCATGTTCTCAATTTAGCAATCTGGTTCCCACAAACTCAAGTATAATTGGTATTATAAAGACACACATACTCCAAACCCTAGACAACTCCAAAGATAAAATACCCTATTTGAAGTTGTCAAATCTCAACAAATAGAATATAAATATAAAATTGTTCTGATTCTGGGTGAACAAATTTATTTCCTAGAATATACTTAAATTGATTTACCTATTGCAATTGTAATTGTTAGTTGTAATTTTCTTATCAAATTGGGATAATAACTTAATAATTCTTATTATCCTAGTATGCATGATTAAAAACAAATCTCTTGAAGACAACTCTAAAATAAGCAAATTGCCTTTCTGTGGAAAGGTTCTTTTGTGCAGTATATTAGATTCTAGATAAGTGATATCATATGGTATTTGTCTTTCTCTTTCTGACATTTCACTTAGTATGGGAGTCTCTAGTTCCATCCACGTTGCTGCAAATGGCATTATTTTGTTCTTTTTTATGGCCAAATAGTAAATATACTGAATTTTATAAAATTTCACATGCAATTTAGAAGACTTGAAAAAGTTAAAAAGAAATATTATACTGCTGTTTCAGTACAAACTTGGCTGCATATAGTGTTCAAGGCCCATTCATTGTAATAATTAAAGTAGGCTGGACTGGCCAATATCCTAATTCTGACAACTACTGATGTTTTTGTTTTAGGGTGATCCAGGAGTTCCAGGTTTCAAAGGAGAAGCTGGCCCAAAAGGGGAACCAGTAAGGTTTTATTTCTTTTAAATGATAAGAATATGAACATTATCCAGAAGTGTAAGGTCCAAGTACTCAAGTATTTAAAGTCATGACAAGGAGAATTATAATACCTTTGGATGAAAATAGTTTAATATAGTTTAAAATTTGTGATTGACTTCCTTAAATGAATCTTTTGACTATAACTCACCTGGTGAATGACTCTTTCTGGTAACTGTCCTTCTCTTTTTAATAGGGGCCACATGGTATTCAGGGACCAATAGGCCCACCTGGTGAAGAAGGCAAAAGAGGTCCTCGTGGTGATCCAGGAACAGTCGGTCCTCCAGGCCTGATGGGAGAAAGGGTAAAATTGGAGTAATAAAATAAATTCTTATAGTTGTAGGCAAATTACATGAGTAACTTTTGGGATAGTTAAGAAAACTAGAGCAGTTAAGAGAAATTCTAGCAGGTGTACTGCACAATTCAATATGACTATCTGTGAATTAAAGGAGCCAACTAATCATGGTTGATTCATTCATTCAACTAAGATTGATTGAACAACTACACCATGCCAATGTGATATATGGTACTTGGGATATATCATTGAGCAAGAACACTGTGGTCTCAGCCTTCATGGGGGAGCTATAAACAATAGTTTAGTGGAGAGGTAAGCAAAAAGCAAGTCAGCAGGTAAATAAAAATATAATTTCACATTTGCATAAGTGCCATGTACACGTAGGGAATAGCAGGGTTATGTGATAAAGAGTAACTATGAATATTTAACAGTGGTGTGACATTAGATCGAGTGATTAGGAAATAAGATTCTTTGAGAAGATGGCATCTAATTGAAGATGAGGATGACCTATCAAGGAAACTTGAGTGAAAGAGCAGTTTTGGCAGAAGGAACAGCAAACACACAACCAGGAGGCCAGAAAGGGCTTGGTGATTTTCAAGATCAGAAAAGGTCTATGACTGGAGTGTAATGAAGCAGGTCTGAAAGGGAGGATAACAACATCACCTTCCTTTTATATAGAACCTCAGAGAAGGCAGAGGGCTTCACATCGAAGACCACACTAATAGATGCAATCACCAACATTTTGATTGTGGTTGATGGTGCCATTCCTTTGCCTCTCATATCTGCGCATCAGTTTTTTGCTAGGTTTAATTTTACAATGAGTTAGAATTTTTTTTCGGTTTGGATAATTTTGGCTCAGTCCTTATATATTTTTCAAAATTAAAAATTTTTGTATAGTCAGGTTATCTTTTCTATACATATATAAGACATATATATATACATACATATATATATACATACATATATATTGTACTGGCTTGATCACAGCTCCTAAAATATTATAGTATTAAAAATAAAAATTACCCACTCATTATATATTACAAAAACATCTGCAACAATTAAGAACTTCATTTTGGTCATTTGTAGGGTGCTCCTGGCAATCGTGGTTTTCCAGGCTCTGATGGTTTACCTGGACCGAAGGTGAGGTTATCCCATCAACGTTGATGACACTTATGTGGCTGGTGCTGAAAAAGATGCCATTGTCCACCGTGGTGATCTAGCATTGGCCCACGTGGGTCCAGATCTAAAAAATAGTCGGACACAGATGTCATGCCTAACAAGTCCTTCTTGTGAAATTTGTTCATTATAATGACTTGGCGGGGAAGGACAATAGTTGGAGGTATATTGGAGTTTGTTTTCAAACTTTCCAGGGACAGTCCTGAGAAGAACAGGCCATAGACCTTTCCTTTAGCCAATATATGTTTTTTTTTTTCCTTTACTAGACTTACCTTCAAGAGTGTAGTAATTTAAACTCTCAAAATTCTGGGTTTTCTTTTCTAACTCTAAATTATTGGAGCGAGGTTCTAGACACAACTTTAAGTAGTTAATGATGAAGAATCACTATTCTACAAGGAATCCAAATGAGAACAAAATGTGAAGTGACAAGTTTACAAAAATGTTTAATGTTTTTGTAACTCCTTTGACAAACTCTTTTATGTTATACTAGGGGTTTGATTTGTAGAACAAGAATTTTGTATATGCTTGCTTTCGTTTCCCTGTTCTCTTTTTTCTGTCATGTTCTCTTTTGCTTTGAAATAGGGGGCTCAAGGAGAGAGAGGTCCTGTAGGTTCTTCAGGACCTAAAGGAGGTCAGGGGGATCCAGGACGTCCAGGCGAACCTGGGCTTCCAGGTGCTCGGGTAAGAACACAGTATTTGCTACATCAACCCTGGAGAAATGCTTCTGAGAATTCATTGAAGGGTTGTTTTTTGTTTGTTCTTTTGTTTTTTAATAGCATGCTTTTATGACTTGGAATACTTGTTTTTATGGGTTCGACTTGATTCATTATTTTTAATAATCAATGGTTTGTTATTTTTATCATGTATAGAAAGCACAGTAACTTTTAGTCTCTTTTTTTCCAAAGGAGTATGTATCATTAGTTTTGCCACATAATATGAAAAAAAATCCTGTTTGTCAATTTTTATAATTTTTCTTCCTGACAAAAATGTATTTGACTTTTGGCAGACATCTTTCCTGATAAATTTCATTTTAACAAAATGTCACTTGAACATTCATTTGAACTATGGAATTACCCTTATATTAAGTTGTCAGCAATGCCCCTTAAAGAGAAAAGTATTATACAAAAAGTTGCATGGGGAAATACATCTGACTCAACCTAAGTTCTTTTGTCTTAAACCCAATATTAAATGTATGAGTAAGTTTCCTACCATACTTTCTCCTTCTAAATGAGAAACAGGCATTGGGTTCATCTTTGCTTCAGTATTCTTCCTAGATACCTGATAAAGCTGGAATGCCAGCTGAATGACCAGTGAACATTGCTTTTAGTAAAAATGAGCCCAGATTATAGATTGCATTGGACTTGGAGGACTATGAATGAATTATAAAAACCTGATAGGAGGCATAGCTTTGGATTTCCTGAACTTGCAAGGACTTGTACCTGGGGGTTCACCTTGCTGGGACCGGTATACAATGTCCAGGGTGCTATTACAAATATTGGTTATGTGAGATTTCAAACTAGGGTGGCTCCTACAGCCACCATGTAGACTTATTCCCTCACATCTGGCCTCCCCTTGTGGGAGGCCAAAGGCTAGCTGGGGAGGCTGTGCTGTGAGCACTCCTCCCAATGGAGAGTCCACCTGTGATGCCTCATTGGCATGCTGTGTCGTCTGCCCTGTATCCTTCTGAAGACAGGTTGGATGAGGCCCATTGATGGTCCTGTGAGTTTGTCTAGAGGAGCCTAAGGTCCACTCCTGAGAGTGGACATTGCAAAGTGGAACTTGATCTTTTAAATGCAGTGCCATTTTTACTCTTTAGAATTTACTTCAATTGCACATCAGCAACAAACCGACAACTGCTTTTAATTTTTAGGGTCTGACAGGAAATCCTGGTGTTCAAGGTCCTGAAGGAAAACTTGGACCTTTGGTAAGTAATTTAAACAAAAGTTCACTATCAGTAATATTTCTCAAAAGATATGCAACTTAAATGATGAGATATTTATACATGTAAGGATAACCTGACCCCCTTGCTGTACAGTGGGAAAATAAAATAAAAAAAAAGATGAGATATTTATTTAAGGCTAATGGTTTTTTTTTTAATTTTGTTTTTCTCCTCTTAATATGAGAGTATGAGGAGACATAAAGATAGACTTTATGTATAGAATAAGAATAGAATCTCTGTTCTAAATGCTCAGATATCTCAGCAATTTTTAAAACACTCAACTGTTCTGATTCACTAAAAAGTATAGCATAATTTAAAAATCACATAACTATTTTTTGATGACTTTATTTTTAAATTTTAAAAAATATTGTTAATTGAAGTATAGTTGATTTACAGTGTTATGTTAGTTTCAGGTGTATAGCAAAGTGATTCAGTTTTAGATGCATATATCTAATTTTTTCAAATTTTTTTCCCTTATAGATTATTATAAAATATCAAATATAGTTCCCTGTTCTATACTTAGGTCCTTGTTGGTTATTTATTTGATACATAGTATTGTGTATAACTTTTATGGTAAGCAAAGACAAGTCTCAGCTTGGATGATATGAAATTTAGAGACTTATGTAAAACTTACATTGCTCCTGTCAATTTTGTAGGGTGCTCCAGGGGAGGATGGCCGGCCAGGGCCTCCAGGCTCCATAGGAATCAGAGGGCAGCCTGGGAGTATGGGTCTTCCAGGCCCCAAAGGTAGCAGTGTGAGTACAGGGTATAATGTTTGCCATCTCACCATCATCCTCACTTGGAAAAAGCATGTTTATAGCAAATTGACTAAAATTTAAATTAGCTTGTATTGATTCTTTAGGGCGACCCTGGAAAACCCGGAGAAGCAGGAAATGCTGGTGTTCCTGGGCAGAGGGTAACTATACACTTTCTGCTAAAGGACAAACTACATATGAAATTCTCCAAATTCTCATGGCCTCATCGCATAAATTCTCTCTCTGCCATGCTAGGGAGCTCCTGGAAAAGATGGCGAAGTCGGTCCTTCTGGACCTGTGGGTCCGCCGGTATGTAATTTTTAATAAGAATATATTCAGGAGTTCCCGTCGTGGTGCAGTGGTTAACGAAACCGACTAGGAACCATGAGGTTGCGAGTTCGGTCCCTGCCCTTGCTCAGTGGGTTAACGATCCGGCGTTGCCATGAGCTGTGGTGTAGGTTGCAGATGCGGCTCGGATCCCGCGTTGCTGTGGCCCTGGCGTAGGCCGGCGGCTACAGCTCTGATTAGACCCCTAGCCTGGGAACCTCCATATGCCATGGCCCTACAAAAGGCAAAAAGACAAAAAATAAATAAATAAATAAAACATATCAATATTGAATTATACCTTTTTTTCCTAACAATGTCTTATAGAAATTTATTTAAGCTTTTTGGGGGATGGACTGATATTTATCCCTTGAGGTATATTTTCATCTCAGAATTTTAAAATTGTGTTTATCAGAAACATTTTTGCATATTTATTTGTTTTGGAATAGGCCAATTTAAATATCTTTCTAAAATGTTAGCTTTGTTTTCTTTAGATACTCTAGTTAGTTTTGAAGGCTTGATTAATAATTTTTATGACACTGAGAAACAAGCTGCAATGGAAACATTACCCTTTTAGATTAGATATGCAAAAGTAATGAATTTGTCCATGTCCAATATTGTCAGTTTCTTCCCCATTTTTAAAAATAAACACATATTATCAGTTTCTTCACTGGCTTTAGAAGATTTTTTTCTCACCCACAGGGACTTCAGACAATACCATTAGATGGTTTTTAGGACTAGTTTATTACCTGGAAAAGATGAAAAACTTGTGATTAGAAGAAATACAAAAGAGAAATATTTGTGGTGGTTCACACAAACAGGAAGCAGGCAGAAGGATCTGGCTCTTCATATTCATGATTTTCTTTCCTTTATAACTTAGGGTCTAGCTGGGGAGAGAGGAGAACAGGGCCCTCCAGGCCCCACTGGCTTTCAGGTATGCACTAACTCAGCTGTCCATTTATTCTTCCCCTAACTAAAGTGCTTTTTAATAAAATGATATGGTTGAGTGATGTGAAATTCTACAATTTTCAAAGAAGTCATCCCTCTTTTAGTAAATAGGATACAGAATACAACATTTGTGTTCAAAGAGAAGGAACAGACGTCCCCTGAAAAACTGATCAAAACCCAAATTTAATAACAAATTAAAAAATCATGTAATGTTCTTGATATCTCAATAAAGTTTACTTAGCTATATTAAAACTTATCTAATTTTATTGTCACAGTGTCCAAATTTTTTGTTGATCAAATTTTCATGATTTATCTAAATTTTTAGTATGGTAGATTAGTTAATAGCATGGATAATTATAATTTGGGAAAAAACTTTCAGGACTGACTTTCAGTATTTATTCTAGCAGCCTAAAATATTGTTCTCAGAGCTGTTAAAATCCCCACAAATATAAAGAACCTATTGTTATAATTTTACCTCTTTTTTGCTAAGTGGTGTGCAAACAAATATCTAAACCAATGAACTGACTAGCTGCCTTGTATTGTTGGAAGATACAGGTTTCTCATTTTGCTTTGCTTAACTTTTGTTTGAACAGTATCTTTTGTTTGAAAATACAACCAGAGAGCTCCATCCATTATAAAAGGTGAACTGTTAACACTGGTGGCTTATTAAACTTCCAGAGTCACAATTTCATTTTCTTACTTTTGTTTTAGGGGCTTCCTGGTCCTCCAGGGCCTCCTGGGGAAGGTGGAAAACCAGGTGATCAGGTAAGTTTTTAATTAACAAGAATAGCAATATTAAAAATAACTGGCTTGTATTATCACTTATTATGTGTAACACTCTGCTCTGTTCTGCTTTGCTTTACATTTATAATCTCCTTTAATCTTCAGAACAACTCTATGTACTAGGTACTATTATTATGCCCATTTTCGAGGTGAGGAAAATGAAGCACGCAGATGTTAAGTAAATTTCCCAAAGTCACATAGGATATGATTTGAATCCAGATCATGTACTTATAGAACTGTGTTCTTAATCACTAAATATATCTTATTGTAACTGTAGAGTTTTACTGGAGGATTCATAAATGGTTATGCACAGAAACTTACCATTTTATCTCTATCATTTTACCAGCACATTGGTGTATTTAATTTTTTTGAGTGACTTATTCATTCATTTAACTGTTCAACCAATATTTGCTCTGCACTCTGTGCTAAGCTCTACTAAACCTTGGTCTTAACCAACTGAACCATATGGACATGGACCGTGCCCTTACATATTATTCTAATAAGAGACAGTGTAGGAAGTCAGTTGCAACAATAGAATATTCTAAATGCTATGGTAGGCGAGGCACAGTATGTGTAAATCTAGAGGATGCACCTAACTCAGACTTCGGAGTTTAGGAAAATTTTCCTGAACAAGTAGTATCTTTTATGATATCTGAAGGATGAGTGATGATAAGCAGGAGGAGGGAAGGTGAAAAAATGCTCTAGGAGTTCCTGTCGTGGCTCAGTGGTAATGAACCCAACTCTATCCATGAGGACGCAGGTTCAATCCCTGACCTCGCTCAGTGGGTTAAGGATCCAGCATTGCCCTGAGCTGTGGTGTAGGTTGCAGATGTAGCTCAGATATGGCATTGCTATGGCTCCAATTTGACCCCTAGCCTAGGAACTTCCATATGCTGCAGGTGGCAAAAAAAAAAAAAAAAAAAAAAAAAAGAAGAAAGAAAGAAAGAAAATACTCCAGGAAATGGGAATAGCAAGCACAAAAGCTTGCTAATGAAATTTAAGCAAGTTTGGTAAGTCAGGAATGTGGAATACAACTTGAGGAGGGTGAAGATGAGCCTGGAGGGTAACAGGGGCCCCATTATGGAAAGTCTTAGTTCAAGTCTAATTTTTTCTTATTATTAGAGTAATGGGAAGCTAACAAAGGGCTTTTAAGTTGAGAGAAATACTATTAGATTTGGGTTTTAGGAAGATTAGGCTACAGCAAAGCCAGTGCATTTCGAGGGACAAGATTGGACACCTACATGATACAGTTATTATCCATATCAGACAGAGAAGTTTAAAATGACAAATTTTCCTTTAGTTAAGCTCAAACTACATTAGTTTGAATTCACAATTCCTAGTAGAGTCTTGTCCATTTTACATGTTCAAGAAATATTTACTAAATTGAATTGAATTTGGTCTATTTAAAAGATTAATAATTCATTGCTTTTAATTTACTTTTATTAAAAGTTTTTCACATTCCATTATGAAATAAAAAGCCTTTGCTTACATTTATTGTCACCAAAAAAGCTAATGAGATAATATTTTGCATATACTCCTTGATAAGGATTAATCATTTGGGTATAGTATAAATTTTTCTGGAAAAGTATTTCCATGCAATATAAGTGATAATCCGTCATTTATGAGAGGCGATACACATTTTTCCTTTTTCACTATTATGGGCTTAGTCAGTCAGACTTCAAATAGTATGTTAAAAGAAATTAGCTATATGATCTGGAAATATTTCTAATAAATACCTAAAATAGGTGACAGTTATTCATTAAAAAAATTATTTTATAGGGTGTTCCTGGAGATCCTGGAGCAGTTGGCCCATTAGGACCTAGAGTAAGTATTTTCTTCATGATTAACTGAGTTTCCATTGGCTTCATTTTAAAAGAGCATCTTTAATCTTAAACCAGGCTTTATTTTAATCATTAAAATTCTTATACTCAATGAAAGTTAATCTTATGAAAGATATTTTGTCCTGTGAAACTGCGTATGCTTACTTCAAGTTGCTTATTTCTAAATTTTTCCCCAATAGAACTCATTTTTCAGATTTCCAGAAACATTTTTCACCCATTTTCAGATCAAGCACTGAGTCTGTTTGTCATTCCTATGTTCTGCTAGGGAGAACGAGGAAATCCAGGGGAAAGAGGAGAACCAGGAATAACTGGACTTCCTGGTGAGAAGGGAATGGCTGGAGGACATGGTCCTGATGGCCCAAAAGTAAGTATGGTCATGAGCTCGGTGTTTTAAAATGTTCTAAAATCACTGCTTAATAACACATGATGGTACTAGAATATGTATCTCTTGTTTTTACAAAATACTTGATTATTTACTTTATTCTTTAACAAATATTTAATGAGCACCTACTTGGCTTTTCTTTGGCAATAAAGAGTCAGCTAAAAAAGGAGTCTCTTCTGTGATGGGATTTATGGTAGTACAAAGTAGTACATGGTACAAAGTAGTGTTGCATTCTCATATGCAAACACATTTCTAATATTTATTTACGAAAATTTTTAATGACTTTTATTAATAAGCAGAGATAGGAAATTTAAAGTTGCATAGTATATTAGAAGGTATTCCTAATCTCCTTTTTCTTGTCTTAGTTTCTATAATTCTGCTTACTAAATATATGAACATATGTCATTTTTGAAATCTGAAAGTAGAGTACATAATAAGGCAAAAATCAGTACCATTTCTTTTTGGATGCCATTTTAAAATTGGTAAAAGACATTGTGGCCAACTTCAGTGCAAACAATTGAAGACAAATTTCCGTGATCATACAATATCCTTATCATCTTCAAGGGACAGGTGATTGCATAAGATCTTCTTCAATTTAATTACTCAATGAGCCTGAAAACCAGCTTAATATCATGGGTTCTTTAGAGAAAGAAAAGAATATTCTATTCTCTAAATGTAATGTCTTTTTTTTTTATTAGAATCCCTAAGCCTATTGCCAAAAAAAAAAAAGGCAACTCTGTCATTTTATTTTAATTGGTACTGAATTTCCCAAAAGAGACATTGAAAGCATAAACCAACAATCAAAACAGGAAGGTCTGATTTTTTTTTAGTGAATGAGACAATTTTCCTAAATGAAAAATATTAAGCACTATGTTAAACCATATGAAATTGCTGAGATTCTATTTGCCCTACCAAAACAGAAATTCTCTGTGATTCAACCTTAACATGTAGGTGAGCTAACTTATTGTTGGTTCATTCTAGGGCAGTCCAGGACCAAGTGGGACCCCTGGAGATACAGGCCCACCAGGTCTTCAAGGTATGCCGGGAGAAAGAGGAATTGCAGGAACTCCTGGCCCCAAGGGTGACAGAGTAAGTTTGGTTTTTTTAGTTCATCCATTTAGACTTTCTACTGGTAAGGATCTCCTGGGCAGACTTCTACCATCCTGAATCACAAGTCATTCATTAATTGATTCTTTCTTTCTTCTCATATTTATATATATGGGGAGAGAGAGAGAAAAATGCACAGTCTGGGGGCATTGTTCTAGGCTCAAGGGGATACAGCTATGGACATAAGAGATAAATCCCTGCTGTCATGAAGCTTCCACGGAAGTACAGGATAAAGAAATTGACTGACTAAATGGTGTTTTGTGTTTTTTTCCCAGGGAGGCATAGGAGAGAAAGGTGCTGAAGGCACAGCTGGAAATGATGGAGCGAGAGTAAGTGAAATCATTCATTTTATCACCTGGGCCAGGAATCAACGTCATGATTATCATATGAATTTGCCTGAACTTTCCAAAATAAAGTTCATGTTTCCATGGTGGTCAGGATTTGGAAAATGATTAAATTTTAGATTTGACGTTGATTGACCATAGATATTAATTTTGCTTACCTTAACTTAGAACAAGCCAAAAAGGAAAGTCATTATTATTATTCTTATTACTATTATTATTACTTATTCTTATTACTGTTATTGGTCTTTTTAGGGCCATACCCTCGGCATGTGGGAGTTCCTAGGCTAGGGGTCGAATCGAGTTGTAGCCACTGCCACAGCAACACCAGATCCAAGCCTGGTCTGCGACCTACACTACAGCTCATGGCAACATCGTATCCTTAACTCACTGAGTGAGGCCAGGGATCGAACCTGCATCCTCATGGATGCTAGTCAGATTTCATTTCCACTGAGCCATGAGGGAACTCTGTAAAGTCGTTATTGAGAGAATGAAATAAGACATATTACTGTGCATGTGAGATTGGTGCTTTAAGCAGTGGGGCCCTTTTTATCTTTATCATCCTTTAATTTCATGTGCAATTTTAAAATTAGAGTGATGATCTAGGAGTTCCCCTCATGGCGCAGTGGAAACGAATCCGACTAGGAACCATGAGGTTGTGGGTTTGATCCCTGGCCTTGCTCAGTGGGTTAAGGATCCGGCGTTGCTGTGAACTGTGGTGTAGATCGCAAACACAGCTTGGATCCCACATTGCTGTGGCTCTGGTGTAGGCTGGCAGCTGTAGCTCCGATTAGACCCCTACCCTTGGAACTTTCATATGCCACGAGTGCGGCCCTGAAAAGACAAAAAAAAAAAAAAAGAATAATGATCTAATGAGTCATTTTAGATTTCATTCCAGTGCAGGCAAGTAGAATTTTATAGAGTAGACAAAGGTGTGATAAATGTTTTGCAATATACTACATGTTGGGTTGAGAAAATTACTGCTTGATGAATCATCGTTAATACTTTCATCAATAAAGAGACTGAATAAGTGAAATGTAAAGAAGCATTGTTGACCTCAAAGCATTGTTTAACTCCTGTCAAAAATTGACATTTAATTAGCCTTATGTCCTCAAAAATAGAATGTATTTGCAATTCCAAGGATAATCAGGCAATCAGATTAAAAATATATTTTCAGACATGAATGATTATCTCAGGTAGTTACAGTCACTCAGATGTTCAATATTTCCTGGAAATAGTTCTTGATATTTGATAAATAGTTTCTGTTTTAGTATGACATGCTTTGTTGTTAGTTGTCATCCTGTGCCCTGACAATAGCAGCTGTATTATTAAAAAAGAGATGGCACTCAGAGTTGCCTGGTGGCTCAGTGGGTGAGCAATCCAACATTGTCACTGCTATGGCTCTGATTACTGCTGTGGCTCAGGGTTCAGTCCCTGGCCCAGGAACTTCCACATATCACATGTGTGGCCCAAAAATTTGTTTTTAATTTAAAAAATAAATAATAAATAAGAGATGATACAAAGCCACTGTTAATATTTTTATTCTGCCCATTGAGCCACTGTTAATACGGTGATTATTTTAACTTTTGATTAAAAAATAAAGTATATTATAGAAAAGTTTTAGCCTTAGTGATAATTATCCCTTTTTTTCTAAAAAGCTAATTAAGGACGAAATAGTTTAGGAAATTTATGAACACAAATTGTCTCTTGCTTTTTAATTAAATCTAATATTTGGTTTAATATGTCAAATACAGTGTAAGTAAATCTGGTTTGCTGTTTGTATTTCATATCATGGTTGGTCTGGAATGCACCGTAAGTAGTGATGTGCTGTTTGAAGGAGTGATGCATTGATAGTTTAAGGAGAAATTTGAAATGCGTTTGTACTATTCCTTTGAATTACTTCGAAAATTCAGTGTAATAGGATCAAGATTTAAGCAATGCCAGCTTTATTTTTAGTGAGGGAAATGTACTGTTTTGCAGAAGAAGCAGGGTATTTGCTGTAATCTCATGGTAAAGGAAAAAATGAATAACATTTTTTTCTCTGTATGAAAAAAGTGTGAGTTTAATGAAGTCATCTTTATATTTAATCAGATCCTTTAAAGAAGTATATTAGGTAAATGACTGGCGGAATATTGTTTTATTATAGAGCTAGAGAATTTAAGATCAGTTTTCTCATGTTCTTGTCAAAAATATACAATTAAAAAATCACTGTTCCTTAAGTTTCTTTAGTAATGCATATGGAAATTAAATGACAAAAGAATATCTGGGAGGCTCGTGAAGAGGCAAATGCGCAAATATCATAGAGAAAAGTTGTCTGGCGAAGAACTCCAGTTTGAAAGATTAAACAGCAGTGTAAAGATTGTGACCATGTGTCAAGGAAACTCCATGCAGTAGCTAGTCCCCTATACTGTGAGTGACGGAAGCTGTCAACTTCAGTGTAGCTGGGTAGTGCCACTCCTTTTTACCTCAGGAGAAAGCAGAAGACTGAATGCATTAGCACAATTTCACTTTTTTTTACCTTTTTTTTTTTTTGTCTTTTTAGGGCGGCACCCATGGCATATGGAGGTTCCCAGGCTAGGGGTCAAATTGGAGCTATAGCTGGCAGCCTACACCACAGCCACAGCGAGGTAGGATCCAAGCCGTGTCTGCGACCTACACCACAGCTCAAGGCAACACTGGATCCTTAACCCACTGAGGGAGGACAGGGATCTAACCTGTGTCCTCATAGATACTAGTCAGATCCGTTTCCACTGAGCCACAACGGGAACTCCTCCCTTTTAAAAAAAAAAAATGAGATATTTCATCAGCATAATTTAAGAATTTAGTATTCTATATGAAAGAAGAAAAGCCTCTTTTCAATCTGTAGTCCAATTTCACATGGGTATTAGCAAAATTAAATAGGCCAAGAAACATAGAAACATTTGTTGAAGGGTAACAGTAACGTAGTGCTGTTTAAAGACAGTGTTATATATGGATGAGTTGAGTTGGATGAAAGAGATTCACATTTTGTGGAGAAAATCCAGTGGAAATTGTTTTAGGCTAGATAGGAAAACATTGAGGAGATGCAGATTATATCATTTATTACAGGTCGTGTTTTACACATGCAGCTAAGCCATAACAATATGGTCCTTTCTTTGTTAGTTTATTTAAACTTCAAAATTTCTGTCCATTCTTTTCCTCAATATGCTTATGTTCTGTTAATTGACAGGGCCTTCCAGGTCCCTTGGGTCCTCCAGGTCCTGCAGGTCCCACCGGAGAAAAGGTAATTCACAAATTGTTACTTTGTGGACTCAAAATCATGAGATTGAATGACGGCTCTTTTTCGTAGTGTTTTCTCTTTCATAAAATATTATGGTTGGGCTAGAGTTTACCACAGAGTTCTCCTCCATCTGCCCCACATCTAGAGCCCAGTGCCCTATAGTTGGACTATGTTTTGTTACTGCATTGGACAATAACCACCTAAAATCTGCTTTCTAGGGTGAACCTGGCCCTCGAGGTTTAGTTGGCCCACCTGGCTCCCGTGGCAATCCTGTAAGTGACAGTATTTTGATGTTCTTTAGTATGAGATAGAGCAGTAAAACAATTCATCATTTTGTTTTGATTTTTTAATATAAAACCATGCCCACTGGATTTAAGTTTCTTTTAACTTCCTGGTTTTACCTTTTAATTTTCTCATTAAACTTAAAAAAATCAGTGGATTATTTCTATACTGTCTATTAAGTTTAGGTAAGCACCTCATTTATTAAATATTTATAAGCTCCTTTGAGACTTGGGCCTTGGAAATTTTTTCTATGACCCTTATCTCTACATCACCTTTATGAGGCTGCCTCAAGCAATATGTCTACTTTCTTTATATATACATTATAAAACACTACAGAATTATATAATTGTATTTTAAAATACTGTTCCTGCTTAGAATAATGTGTGAAAGCTACGGTAATGTTTGTGTTCTTCTAGGGTTCTCGTGGTGAAAATGGCCCAACTGGAGCTGTTGGTTTTGCTGGACCCCAGGTATAATTTTCCAATATCCTTAATTTGCAAATGGTCATTATTCTTGTTACAGCAATAAGTCTAATTATCATTGTCATATGTTTTGAAAGTATATTCAAGAGTCTGGAAAACATAGTTTTCTAGGCAATATTCTCATTTTCAATACATTTTTTCATTGACACAAAAATGGATGAATTTACATTATTTTGATTATATATATATATTTGCTATAGTAAAAATGTGGTGGGATAACTTATTTTTTCAGACCATCTTCAAAAATCTCATTGGAATATTTTCTACTTTCATGCTTTTATAGCGATTACAAAGCAATTTACAATATATAAAAAAATGGTTTGTTAGTAATAATTATTATAAAATGATTTGTCTGTAAGTGTTAAAATCAATTGCATAATTATTCAATTGATATAGGGTCCTGATGGGCAGCCTGGAGTAAAAGGTGAACCTGGGGAGCCAGGACAGAAGGGAGATGCTGGGTCTCCTGGACCACAAGGTCTAGCAGGATCCCCAGGCCCTCATGTAAGTCTAAAAAAAGAGAGACACAACTTGAGTCCAGTGCCAATGTAAACCTTATGTTTAGACCGTCTTTCTTTACCTCAGCAGTCTTTTGTTTGTTTCTATTTAGGGTCCTAATGGTGTTCCTGGACTGAAAGGTGGTCGAGGAACTCAGGGTCCTCCTGTAAGTTGGTTTGAAGCTCTGGAAATTACACACAGCTAGATACAGACGTCTAGTACTTTATAGCCATTTTAAGTTAATTGGAAGCTATAACAAGGTATTAGTTGTATAACTGTACTGTAGTAGAAAGCACTTTACTTTGATGACAATCTGGGTTAACATTAGTCTTATGATCTTGGAGGCCTAGCTGCCTCATATGTAACATAAGTAATATATTACCTGTAGAAGAGGGAATAAATAATGTGAAAATACTTTATATTTCTGTTATATAAAATATTGATGTGGTTCTAGGCCTTACCTTGAACATACTTATATATATTTGAGATAAATGGAAGGTGGACAGAGAAAAATAGCATCCTTCCTACCAATTAATCCAGATCCATTCTCAAACACATAGGATTCAAGAAAAAAAAATATATTGATCACAAACAGGGAGTGGAATATAAAGGCCTAAGTATCCCTGTAAAAAAATAGACCCTAGAAAGTATGTGTAGCTAATTTTTACTTTAAAATTGTTTAGACATGTGGTTGCCAAGAGGGAGAGGGAGGGAGTCTGATGGACTGGGAGTTTGGGGTTAGTAGATGCAAACTATTGCATTTGGAGTGGATAGCAATGAGATCCGGCAATACAGCACAGGGAACTGTATCTAGTCACTTGTGATGGAACATAAGGATAATGTGAGAAAAAGAATGTATGTATGTATATATATATGTATGACTGGGTCACTCAGCTGTACAGCAGAAATTGATAAAACATTGTAGGTCAACTATAATAAAAAAATAACATTGTGTGATATTATATTTCTAGGGTGCTACAGGATTTCCTGGTTCTGCTGGCAGAGTTGGACCCCCAGGTCCTACTGTAAGTCAATTCAGTAATTCAGATCATTAATAGTGGAGTAATTACATACACACATAAAAATACACACATACATATACATAATATTATGCTACACATATATGTATTTGAGTTATTTTGGTTCTTTTGTTTAATCTCTTAATGATTTGTTGACCTATTTGTTGACCTAATTACTCTTGTCCCAGTAATTCATACTGGTATGTTGTCAGGCAAATCCATCTTTAATCATCCAATGTTTCTTAGAGGAGTTTATTTACAAGTCCTTTTAACCCCAATGTTTGACTATTACTTCATTTGGCAGCTAAATACTAACAGTTTTGTGTGCTAATAATAATTTTTTTTTCAGTTAGGAGATGTTATTATTTCATTATAACATCAAATCATACAGAATAAATATTACATATTCATAGTTGGGTCAGAGCCTTATGAGGTTTCAAAATTCAAGTTAATTCAACACACACTTTTTAAAAAAAATTCCAAATCACTTTACTTTTATCTTTAATTTTTTCAGTTGAAATATAGCTGATTTATAATATTGTCAGCATAGTTTTAATAATGACTCAAAGGTAGTCATCTGCAAATAATTTAGATTTTCCTCTGGGAAATGAATCTGCAGTTGTGTATTATGTTTTATTTAAACCCACTGAGTGACTGATAGGAAAAATGGACCTGTAAGGCTTGGGAATCTCCCTCTAATGGCATTAGGTCTTCTAACGTGGCTTCTACTTTGCCCTTCTGGATCTCTTTCTGTGTTGTACTAGGGAGCTCCAGGACCTGCAGGGCCCTTAGGGGAACCTGGGAAGGAGGGACCTCCAGGTCTTCGTGGAGACCCCGGCTCTCACGGGCGAGTGGGAGATAGAGGACCAGCTGGCCCTCCTGGTGGCCCAGGAGACAAAGGGGACCCAGGAGAAGATGGGCAACCTGTAAGTTTGCATCTTGGTTCTAGACTATCTCTAACTGGAATATTTACTAGTAGAAACCCATAATAACGACTGCCACAGAGAAATTGGTTATATATTATCCTGGGCACTTTTGTAATCCTTTAAGTGCCTTGTACCCTATAAGTTTTTAATTTACTATTCTGTGCTCTAGGAAAAAAGTGTATGTACAGATACAAAAATACAACAGTAATGGATATGGTTTTCAAAAACTAACAACGAAACATTTTTTTTTTTGTTAAATATCCATACTGAATGAAGAAAACTTTTTAAAGCAAACTATTTTATTTGATTCATATGCCTCAACATAATGTATTTAGATAGAGCCCTATTTATTTTCTTTGTTTTAAAAATTTCCTTGTCATTCTAAAAGAGGAAACATATTTGCCCAAATAGCTACCTCTTTTATTCTACCAATATTCACATTAATATTCAAGTTCCTTCCCAACTAATGAGCCATTCTCACCTTTAAATCATGTTAGAGGTTTGGTGTGAATTACACATTATGACTACTCAAAAGTAGATGGTTTTATGGAACAGAGAACTTATTCTCATACCAAAAAAATCGGTAAAGCTGTGATCTGTTATAAAGTGCTTGCATATGGTTTTCCCTGGAGAACTTCTCATTATAGTTTGTCTTCAAAATTAGGGTCCAGATGGTCCCCCGGGTCCAGCTGGAACTACTGGGCAAAGAGGAATCGTCGGCATGCCCGGGCAGCGTGGAGAGCGAGGGATGCCTGGCCTTCCAGGCCCAGCAGTGAGTAGCTGTATTGGTCAATATTTCATCTGATTATGGGTAATATAACTTGTGAAGAGAGGATTTATGTTTTTTTCTTAATAAACAAGTCTTTTTCAGACACAAATTCTGAATATCTCAGAAGCCTTTTGACTTGAAATGTCAAATTCTTTACTTAAGTACCTTCAAAAGCCTTTGAAAAATATATTTATTTAACCCCGGGACTAGAGAAGTAGACAAATAAGGATATGGATTTTGGGTGACTCTAAATCTTTCTTCAAAGATTAAAAATATCATTGAGTTGGAGAAGGGGGATGATCTCCTGGTGAGTAGGTAGCCTCTTTTTAAATAAACATGCCTAACAGAAACATTCGTATTTCACAGTTCAGAGAGTAAGTTTTCATAAACCATCAAAGGGAAGAAGTAGTTGAGCTAAAGTCATACTGGAGGTGAAAGTGGGGTGAACTATAAAGAAGGATTCTGAAAGTAATCTCCTGGTCCCTGAAGGCTGTGAAGAATCTCATATTCCCTAGAGTAAGGATAAAAGTTAGCTTTGAAGAGACTAAATTTTACTGCTGAAAGTTTACATGTTTGAGGGGAAAAAAAAAAAGATGTTTTATATAGAATGAAGACAGAGAGAGGTACTGCTGGCACCTTGGAACTGGGGACATGTGGATGGAGATCTGAAACCAGCAAACCAGGGGTTAAGGGATGTTTTGGTGTTATGGAGGTGAGCCATGGAACCTGGAAGTAAACTCTGCCAATAGTGAGACCAAAGTGCCAGGATATAGAAATAAAGGGAAGTGAAGGCAAAATGAATAAAGATGAGCACATCTTACTAGTGATGCAGATTCAAGAAAGACATCCAGAACTGATGACAGTACCTCAGATTAGAACCCAAAGTGCATCTGAGTTGGTGCAAAGGTTACTTTGATATGTCAAGATGAGTGCGATAAGAAGTAGGCAATCCCTTCAGAAGGCACTCCAGTGACGCAGGTGTTGTGGAATAATGGACAATTATTCTCATAGAAGGAGGGGTGGGGATGCTGTTTGAATAAACATAGCCTTGATGTGAACTGACATCCTTAACTTCTTCAGAAGTGGTTGCCTTATTTATACTTTTATTTCAGGGCACACCAGGAAAAGTAGGACCGACTGGTGCACCAGGAGATAAAGGCCCCCCTGGACCTGTGGGACCCCCAGGCTCAAATGGCCCTGTGGGAGAACCAGGACCTGAGGTAAGTACTGTAGTGAAAATCGCTCTCCCCTTCCTAGCTCAGTGTCATGGGGACATTTTTTTATTTACCAATCAATTTAGAAATTTAGAAATTGTACTTTTGACGTGAAGGAAGTTTCCTAGTGGTGTTTTTTAATGTATTCTTCTCTAAAGAGTTGACTAAATGATGACGTAAGGGAAAGGTAATGATATTGATGTCTTTGCTCTGACCATCTATTCTGGAATCAAGTATTTTTGATGATTTAAGCTGTTGCCAAATTGTTTTGAAGGTGAAAGAACATAACCATTTGTCTTTTATCTTGTTATTATTTCATTCTGTTATGGCATATTTATCAGAATTGCCAAGTTTTATGGTGATAGGATTAATATAATTGTTCCAGCTTGTGAAAAGGGCAAAGTAAGCAGAGATCATTTTGCTTAAGTGTCCCTATAAAGTAACATTATGGATATCATGTTCCCTTAGGCTCTTTTGAGAGGAAATCAGCTTTGGAAAGGTAATTTGAGAAGTTGCAATTTGGAATTTCCTCTCTTCAGTGCTTTATTGAGTAAATCACAAAACAGTTAATGTCACATTTTCTTGAAAGAAACAATGCCTTTCAGAGCAATTTTTGATCAAGTGGTAAAAGTATAGTTCTGGGGAAAAAAAAAAGGAAAGAAAATAGGGAAAGAAGACTATATGTTTTTAAAAGTAATTTAGTATCTAAACATAATTATTTCAGAACTTTCAGGGTATTATTCGGGTTAGTAAAAGTGAGGAAAACCATACAATGGTAATATAAACAAAATGTAAAATACCAGGAATGGATTTTTTTGTCTATTTATTTCAAAGACTTTGAATATTTTTCTTTTTTGCCTTTTTGGGGCCACACCTATGACATATGGAAGTTCCCAGGCTAGGGATTGCATCGGAGCTGTAGCCGCCAGCCCATCGGAGCTGTAGCTACCAGCCACAGCAACACCAGATCTGAGCCGCATTTGCAACATACACCACAGTTCACGGCAATGCCAGATTCTTAACTCACTGAGCAAGGCCCAGGATCAAACCTGCGTCCTCATGGATGCCAGTCAGATTCATTTCCACTGAGCCACACCAGGAACTCCTATTTTTTTTAATATAAAAAATAGAAAGTAAGAATTTAGATTAAGTGTAGGAGGCACACCAGGAGGAGTGTCCAGGGGCCTCCCTGGTGGTGGAGCTCCTCCATCTGGTGGCACCTCTGGGCCCACCATTGAAGAGGTTAAGCCAACCAACACCAAACACTGAAGAACCCAAATCTATAGCAAATTCCAGGACAGTCTTAAAGTGGAGCTGCTATAGTAAATAATGGGCATTCTTAACACTTGAATATGAAATATGTACACAGGGAAAGGTAATGATATTGTACTTTAGAAGTACTATATTATAAGTGGAAAATATGTGTCTTAAATAAAACTGTATTTAAAATTGGCACCAAAAATATAAGAATGTGTTAATAATTTTACAAGCAGATCAAAGTAATAAAAATATGGTAGAAGACTTGCTTCTACTGAAATTTCCATAAATGCTAATTTATAATATGGAAGAGAGGTGGGAAACATGCTATAATTTTTCTGACAATTGGAATGTGATTTTTTTTTTTTATTACTCAGTTAATTCTTTTTTCAAATGTGTTTCTTTATAGGGTCCAGCTGGTAATGACGGTACTCCGGGACGGGATGGTGCTGTTGGAGAACGTGTAAGTGCAATTTCACTGATTAAAATATCTGGAGTGATGTAAATTTGAACCATTTTACTGAAAAGTAAAAATCTACTTTTTCTTCTCATGGTTCCAGTGTGGCCCTGATTTTTCTGATAGTAGCAGTCTTTTTGTAAGGTCATAATTTGAGTAGATCTTGTAAGTGAAATGAGGTTTGAATACACAGCAATGTGAGATGGCCTTTTTCAAATTAACAGTAGGAAACAAATTGCTTTCATATTTGGTGCATCATGAAGGCTTTGAATAAAGATACATATGAAGTAGTCTGATTATTAAACTCATTCACAAAAGTACGGAAGCTGTATAACATCTAAATTTCTCTGCTCACCTAAAGTGAATGTCACGTGAGGAAATAATCCATCTCTCTCTAAATATTTTATATTTCATGATGTGTTTTAAAAAATTTGAAGGGTGCTGAACTGAAAATATCCCCAACCGTATCTGAAGCTCGTGCCTTTGGGAAGTCACACAGTTGTCTCAGACTACAGAGTAGTAAACGGAAGGCAACCAAACAAATAAAAAACCCCAACTCTCTGATGTCTGTTATGATGCAACGTGGACTTTGAAACCAGCAAGACCTAGATTGGAATCTTGATTTCTTAAGTAACTAACTATGTGATCTTGAACAAATTTTCTGAACCTCAGTTTTCAAATATTTTAAATGTGATTAATCCCTATACCACTGGGCATTTTGTTTTAAATGATGTGTTTAAAGTGTCTGGTAGGCATTCAAAGAGAGAGGAAGAAAGAGTTTTGAGGACTCCGCCCCTCCTCCCCACTGCCATCTACCATAAAGCCAGGGAATGCAAATTCTCTTAGCATCTGAGTTTTTCCCTTGGTCGGTGTATATTCTCTAGTACAGTAGTCAAAGGTTTTGCTGATGTATCCCCTGATTCGGTTTTGAAATTCTGTGTAGCCCTGTGGATATTTTAAGTTGCCATCACATTTTATTTTAATCATAAGTTTTAATAGTTGCAAAGGAGGTAATTTGTGGTAAATCCTAAGTGTATATGTGCTTTCAATATTCAATGTATTACGTGTCCATTTTCTAAACGAATCACCAGTTTGTCCTGGTTACCAAACTAATTAGTCAAAAAGACTTAATTTCCATAAAAAAGGACAGACTCCATTTTTTTCAAGTCAAATAATTGTATTAATATATGTTAATATTAACAATAATCTCTCTCTGACCTCTTAAAGAGACAAGTAAGATTTGGAACCTTGTCCTAATTAAGTCACCTGGGTAAAATAAGGAGCATTCTCTTTATCTCCAAATACCTCTTTGCTTTATTCTCAAGTTGACTTTGGATTCTGGAAAAGTCCCTTAGTTTGATACCCAGTGGTGTTTACTCCTTGGAGCATTGCACCGTAGTAAGACTGCCAAGGGATGAGATCTGCTTTTATTTCATGAAATGGGAGAAGAGTGATAAGGAAGGATGCTCCAAATCAGTTTCCTGAAAGAACACATGTGAAATTGAAAACTAGGAAGTGGTTTCCTTAAAATTTTCTGTCTTGGTTCTTACACTCTGGAAAGTTTTTGTTTATACCAAGTGTACAGATACCCCAGTTGGAAGGCTTTCTGGTCAAAGAAACAGGCTGAATTCTGAAGATAACCATTCCTGTTCTCTAGCAATCTTGATTATGGGAATAATAGGGTGAGAATGAGGGCAGAGATGAAACTGGGGAGAAATATCTTATTCCTTTCAGTTTGATTTATTAATAATAAATTTAAGTAAAATATTTAAGTGAAATAATGTTTTAAAAAATATTTTTTTCCTTATGAATAGCATGAGCATATAGAATACTGTTATTTTAGAATAAATATTAAAAGGACAATATCATGGTTTTCTTGTCAGGGTGATCGTGGAGACCCTGGACCTGCAGGTCTGCCGGGCTCTCGAGGTGCCCCTGGAACCCCCGGCCCTGTTGGTGCCCCAGGAGATGCAGGACAAAGAGGAGACCCGGTAAGAAGGGTCTATTTTACACTGACAATTAAAAACATCAATATGCTGTCTTATGAGCTACATATACGCATGCATACAATGACATGTGTGCTTATACGCATGCATACAATGACATGTGTGCTTAGGGACTCTAAAGAATGATAAATGGTCAATGATGATTTAATTTTTTTAGCCTTAAAAATTTGATTCTAATAGGTGTTCAAAAACCCTGATGCTTTGACTTTCATCATCTTTAGGAAATAAAATAATAAGTATCATGTCAAATTTAAGTAATAATGTCTTATGTAATCAACTAAGGTGATCTTCATTCAGTGAAGTCCATTAGTAAAGCTGACCTTAGAAGTGTCATTGGAGTTATAGTGAGCACATTCTTTTTTAATACTTAAGGACATTACCCTGATTTTAATTAATTAGCCATAATAGTATATCCTTAGATACACATACACACATATAAATATTCAACTACAAATACATGTTCTTGAATATTACGTCTATATAATTTATCCACTTATTTTAACATATCAATTTTTGTGAACATCTCTTCTAGGGTTCTCGGGGTCCTATAGGACCACCTGGTCGAGCCGGGAAACGTGGCTTACTTGTAAGTTTTCTGTTTTGTTTTGTTTTAATATGTCTTCCTATATAAAATATACTCCCAAATAAGTACAATTTAAGGTTCACGAATGAAAATTACCAAATTCTTCAAGCTTTGGACAAAATATTAATTTAAAATAATATCCAGGTGTTTATATTTGTTTTTATAATTTTAATATAGCTCTTCTGAATTTAACTGTGAATTATTTCAGTAATCAATCAAGACTTTGGAGTCACAATTTTCTCCCAAAATAATGGCAGTAATAGTGCCATTTGCTGAGATTTTCTAATATTTACATAGGGAAATGGGTTTAAAAGTTCTTTGTAAACTTGGAAAGTGCTATTCAAATATATTTTATTTTCAACTAGACTGCCCTGCCCATGTTTTGATTTTTTTGGAATTTGCAGTTTCTTCCAGGTTAATGATTGTTGTTTTTTCATGAATGAAGCATCTCTTATGAGCAGCCTGTGATCATATTTCTTTCACACCCATTATATAAATGAATATCTGTACTCATGAAAAACAATTTTAGCCTTAAAATTGTCCTGTTAGTAAATCATCATTCTCAGCTTTGATTTGAGCTAGGCTTGAGGAGATTTCATAGTTAATGTCAAAAATGATTTTCTAACCAGTTACAGTTTTTTTTCCCCATGATTTCCATGAATTCTAGTTAATAATTTAGTTAATGCTTTCTGGTTTAGTTAGTTAATTTGTTTGGTTCAGTTTATTTTTAATTATGAAACTTAGGGAAATCCCTAAATTAAACTAACCTTTCTGACATGATAAAAACATTCGGGCTGATTTTAGTATTTAAGTTTACATTATTGTATAAAATGCATAAAAGTTACTGAGATCTAGTCTTGTTTTTATTATAAAAAAGATTCCCATACTATTTGACAATTAGTATATCCATATTTAAAAATAAGAACCAAACAAAATAAGAACAAAAAACTAATAAGGGAAAGATTAACCCGAGAGCCAGTCTGTTTGATGATCCTCTATTCTCCAAAGTCGGATGGATAGTTTCATTTCTCTTTTAGGAAAACTTTAAAGACAACAGAAGCTTCACCTATAATAGGTGACTCTATGCTATTTATCAGTTTCATGTGAACTACTCAACCCTTGGAGCTGCCTTTATTCCCCAAGACTTAAAAATAAACTAACAAAGAAGAAGCCTCTGACTTATAAGATTGATCAGATAATTTTCACCTCTTAGTGTAGCTTCTATTCCCACACTTAGATTCTTACCTGTTACTTTTTCTTTAGTTCCCCAGGATTAGGGTTGGTGAATTTGGGTACAGATATTGCAGATATGAGGATCATATAGAATTTATTTGTGTTTTCTTTAGAAAAGTGTGGCTTGATGATGATATTCCTCTTTTCATTTGCTCAAAAAAGTTTTTGACAATTTCTTTTTTCCACCAGTTCTATTATAATTCATGTATAACACTGTACGTGTTTAAGGTGTACAACATAATGATTTTATATAGGTATATATTGTAAAATGACTACCACAATAATTTTAATTAACATCTGTAATTTCATATAGTTACAAATTTTATTTTTTTGTGGTTTGAACTTGTAAAGTCTACTGTCCTTGCAACTTTTAAGTACGGCCAATTTCTTAGTATAGTCCCAGCTGTCATATCTAGCTAGTTTATCTGCATATGCAAATTTAATAAATGTTTTATTCTTAAAAGTAACATAAGTAAATAAGAACTCATATTTTAATTTAAAAGAATATGTAGTGGCAATATTTTTACATAATGATATCAGCTAAATATGTGAAATATAGTCTTTGAAAAATGTCTCAGGCTAGATCAAACCTAAAACTACCTCTTTTTAGTCTGACTGTAGGAAAAACATTAAAAAAATCTGAATCTTTTGGAAAGCATTATTATTCATTTTATGTTTTTAGTGACCACTTTCATTCTTTGACAAAAATAGAAAAAAATTACTAGGTCTAATACTATTTAGATAAGTAAATATATTAATATGTATAAAAGATAGTACTCAAAATGTAGCAAGTACAGTTGCACAAAGTAAAATTGTAGTAAACTCTGGTCTCAACAGGCAATATCTATTCCATGACCCTATTTTTAGGGACCCCAAGGACCTCGCGGTGACAAAGGGGATCATGGTGATCGAGGTGACCGAGGTCAGAAGGGTCACAGAGGCTTCACTGGTCTTCAAGGTCTTCCTGGACCTCCCGTAAGTTATTCCTTTAAGTATTACTTACCCTCCAAGTGAAAATACACATGAGTCTTGACATAAATATTTATTTGTCTATAAATGGATGGATGTTTTTGTCTTATTTTCATTTTTTAAAGAATATCTTGATGAATAACTAATTACCTAGTTATCCTATATAATTGTTCATTTATTTGCTGTAATTTCTAAGAAAAAAAGCAAAAGGGGATTGCACCATTACTCCTACCACTGGGTTTATTATTGGTCAACTCATGTAGACATTGTAGAGATTTATTACTTTATGAAAGTAGTTAGTGCTGCTAAAGTCAATGATAGGACATTTTTAAAAGCTAAGAATTGTAATTCATAGGATATAAATATTCTGGCATCATTTTTTTTTTTCCTACTTAGGGTCCCAATGGTGAACAAGGCAGTGCTGGAATCCCTGGGCCATTTGGCCCAAGAGTAAGTAACAAAACTTAGTAAGTTGCAGATGCAAATAATAATGTGCTTGGTGACTTATTCTTAGTATTTGGGTATTGTTTTCATGGCATTGAAGCTGGGTGGGCCTCGGTTCTCTGAAGCAGGCAGTGAATGTATGAGAAAAACTATTCAGCCCTTACCTTTAAGTAAAAATATCCTGAAATACGACATATTACCTCATAGGTCATAAATTAAAACTTTTACCTAGGGTGGATAGTGTTCTCTGTTAGTTTATTTTCGTATTCTGTGTTTACTGAAATTTCCATTTAATCTTACTTTTTGAGACAATATAATAAGATTTACTATGAAGTGGAGACAGATTTTGAAGCTGGATATATATTCCTCTAAGTAATTGTAATTGTTCCTCAGAAGTCATTGGCATAAGGCTAATTAGGAAGCAAATCATAAAATAAAACCAATATTTGAAGCCTTTAGAAATTCTATATTAGTATTAATGCTGCCTCTAATAGGTCATTAATGCCATGAGACAATTGACATATACATAACTATTTGGGAATATCATTAGAAGGAATTTCTGCTATGTCTTAATATAGTGTAAATAAATCATACATAAAATTGAGAATAGTATCAAAATTACTAGGATGTAATGAGATTCTGGTGTATAAGCACACAAATTTAATTTATAACACTCCAACTTCTGTCATTTGCTTATTCCTAGTTAATTGAGTTTCTAATTAAGTTTATAATACATGAAATTTGATGAAACATCTACCAATAAAAGTCAATGACTAGTCCATTAAAGTTTTTAAGTGACACTGGTCTTTTACTCTGCATGGATGATGGGGAAGTTATGTGTGATGAAGTAGTAAACATTGGAAAGTGCTGGAACTACATTTATTAGTCATTAGGAAAATGAATCTGAGAAATCATTGTGATAGCTCCATGAAGAAATAGTCCTTTGATTAGACAAATACACAGCAAAGGTTTTCTTCCTGAAGTCTAAAATACAGTCTTTGTTTCTTGCAGGGTCCTCCAGGCCCTGTTGGTCCTTCGGGGAAAGAGGGAAACCCTGGGCCACTTGGGCCAGTCGGACCTCCTGGTGTGCGAGGCAGTGTTGGAGAAGCCGGCCCCGAGGTAAAATCACTGAGATTTGTATGCAAGTAATACTTTTGGTTCCCATAGCTTGGATTCTATCTAAAGAAGGTCTGTGCAGCATGATGGACAAAAGACTGAAGGAACTCTGAAAACAAGCCTAAAAGTCATGAGCTTGTCTGTATAAGAAGCTATTTCTTACATTTTAATACAGCTTATTCAGAGTATATAAAATCAGAGTCCAAGCTACCTGGCCTTGACTTCATGTGATGCCAATGAGCAAATAGTGTTATGATTGTATTATAATTAGAGTTATGAAAATGTTGCTTTGCTTTAAGTGGCAATAGACTGTGAGATTTGATGCATGTATTCATGAAAATCCTGAAAAGTAAGGCATATGATATTGAAGTTTTATTCACTGAAAATGAAATTCAGAAAGGATTTCAATTAAAACTTTTAATAGAGTATTTCAGTAGTATCAACTTGAGAATTATGTAAAGTTATAAATTGCTTTAGTTAGACATTGACTTCTCAAAAACCAAGCTTTGAAAAAAAACTCTCACCTATTTGCCATGCACGCATGTATGTACATGCATGTGTGTATATATATATATGTATGTATATATATATATATAATTTTGTTCCCCTCCCTGGTGTTTCTTCCTCTTTGGTTTTATTTTCCTTTCCTTTTCTTGTTTATTCTGTCTCTGCCCTTTCTTGGAAATACCGTTAAACCAAATATTTATTATTTGTTACATGGAAAAAATAACCTTACATTTCCTATGGTCAAAAGAAATATTTCTTATTTATTTATTTCTCTAACCTTAAATAGAAAACAGCTGCAGAATTGGAATGACTCTCACTTATGTGGCTTTTAATTGACTTGGCTTTGTGATTTAGTGGTCCTTGATGAAAAAAAAAAAAGCGGAAACTCTACCCCTGAGACTAGCATAAAGGAATGTACAGGATCATGATAGTACCTTAAAGACCAAAAAACCAAAAAAAAAAAAAAAATACCCAAAACCAGTTTCAATAGTGTCTTGAGGATGAGGAAATGTTCACATCAAAGGTTGAGGCAACTTGTCCAGAGCCATATAACAAGTGGCAGAGCCAGTAACAGAGCTCCAGCCTTCCACCTGTCAGGACTGAGCTCCCCATAAGAGTTGCGGACCACGCATCTCTTCGGGTTGTTGGATGATTCTCTCAAGTTGCTCAGTTCTTCCCTGTGAAAATGGAGAAAAAAATTAACAGAGAAGATCCACTTTTCTAGACTCTGCCACTTTTTGTGCTTATCTCCAATTAACTCAAAAAAAAAAAAGAGAGAGAACCCTTTATTTTATCTTATTTATTTTTTATTTTTTTAAGTGCCACACCCATGGCATATGGAAGTACCCAGGTTAGGGGTCGAATCAGAGCTGCAGTTTCTGGCCTACATCACAACCACAGCAACACCAGATATGAGCCATGTCTGTAGCCTACACCGCATCTCATGACAATGCTGAATCCTTTAACCCACTAAGCAAGGCCAGGGATCAAACCTACATCCTCATGGATACTAGGTGGGTTCTTAACCCTCTGAGCCACAGTGGGAACTCTGTGAGAACTCTTTTTTTTTTTGTTAGTGAAAAATGTAAGGAGAAATTTTTCCAATTTTGTTTAGTAAAGAGAATTTTTATCTATACACTAATTAATGCACATAAAGATTTCCTGTGCTTTTCTCCTTATTTGGAAACAGGGGGGAATTCTCCTGTGGGTGTTTCTGGTGTGTATTTCCTTTGTATTGATATGTGGTCTTATAGAACCAGCCGCCGTAAGTCCTCTGCATATCCTCATTCAGCTTCTGTGCATAAATCCTTTTAAAACATTCAGTTGTCTTGCCCAAAATAAATTTGGAAATGAATGTACATATCTACCTATTCTTAACATAAAATGTATTGCATCTTTAAGGTAAACATCAGAGCATATATGTTGTGCTTTGATTTTTTTTTTGTCTTTTGTCTTTTTAGGGCTACACCACGGCATATGGAGGTTCCCAGGCTAGTAGGAGTCCATTCAGGGCTGTAGCTGCCAACATATGCCACAGCCACAGTAACGCCAAGATCTGAGCTGCATCTGCAACCTACACCACAGCTCAGGCAATGCCTGAACTGTAACCCACTTAATGAGACAAGGGATCGAACCCACATCCTCATGGTTCCTAGTCAGATTCATTTTCCCTGCGCCATGACGGGAACTCCGTGTTGTGCTTTGATCTTTATCTCAGATGCTGTCTTGCAGGTATGTTGCCTGAGAAACAGTTATGCATCATTTCTCATTCTTGGAATGTTATGGGTTCACAGGCCAGAACCATCTAGTTTAAAAAGGGCATGAATTACAGATCTCTCTGTAACCATCAAATTCAGGGGTTTCATTGTAACTTCCTGTGCACCAAGCCTCATCAGTGCCTTTGCATCCAATTGAAAAACCAAACCCCCAAACTGAATTAAATGTGTTTTCCATTTTTTTAAATTAGGGTCCTCCTGGTGAGCCTGGTCCACCTGGCCCTCCGGGTCCCCCTGGCCACCTTACAGCTGCTCTTGGGGATATCATGGGGCACTATGATGAGAGCATGCCAGATCCACTTCCAGAGTTTACTGAAGATCAGGCGGCTCCTGATGACAAAAACAAAACTGACCCAGGGGTCCATGCTACTCTGAAGTCACTCAGTAGTCAGATTGAAACCATGCGCAGCCCTGATGGCTCTAAAAAACACCCTGCCCGGACTTGTGATGACTTAAAGCTTTGCCATTCTGCAAAGCAGAGCGGTGAGTAGACAGCTGCCCATTTGAGCAAAGCTTGTTGTCTCTGATGTGTAACTCTCAAATGCATTTCAGAGCATTTTATTTACTGTCTACTTTGTAATAGACACAAGAGATAAAAATGGTAGACAGGCACAGAATATATAGTCTACTGGTGGGGACAGTTGATGATATGCTGTGAGATAAGTTCTGTAATAGAGGACATATCCTATTATTGCTGCAGTTTCATGGTGGTAGTTCCATTTCCATCCAGAGGTCCTAAAATATTGATAATTTTGTGGTGCTATAAATGTAGAAAATACTTACATCTAACAGAGAAGACCCACTTTTTCTTTTTTTTAAATGCGAAAGGTTAAACATATTAAGTTACCACAATAATTCTCAGGGATTTAGTATGATGACATATATGGTTGGCTCATGAAGAGTAGAATAAAGTATACACTATTTCCCAAATTTATTTGAGTATGGGTTTAATGTTCTGTAAATCACACTTTAGTAATCTCTGCTGAAAGATTATGTTACAGTAATATTATAAAATATTTTGAAATTAAATAGTCTTTTTCCTTAGTTGCATACATAATGCCTAAAGTTTGCAAAATTCTATCATTTTTATTAATAAGACCTGGTGAAGAAGGATGGCCACAAGAATGAGCTATGAAATGCTTAAGAGTTTCAGTTGGCTTTAAAATGACATTGACAGAGATAGCTAAAATTATCTTTGCAGAGTAAGCATTTTGATATGCCTCTGTATTTTACGTCTGACTACCTGTTCAGCATTTAAAATGCAGTCTTTAATACATATTATATATATATACACACATATATATTTATATGCATACATATATTTATATATTATATATAATACTATTATATAAACTTTTTATTTATATAACATAAATATACATATATTATATACATATTTCATATAATATGCATATTTTATGTATGTATACAGAATATACATATACACTCAGATATGTGCATAGAGACATATGTGCAACAAAGTAATTGTGTGCTTATTAGACTGTGTTTCTAGCACCAAACACTAACTTGATATAACCTGCTTTAAAAATCTCTTCTACATGAAATAATTTTTAAATAGGGCCAGTGAAATAATTCATAGCATTCTAATTATAGTTTGACTCATTTACCTACTTCATTCATCATTTTGACAATACATTCTTTTATTACATTCCATTATTTGTTTTAAAATATTGGTTTTATAAATTTAATGAGAACACATTCATTTTTACAAAGCAACTTATGGTAGATTAACTCTTTTTGGAATAGTTCCTCATCTAGAAAATATATGTAATGATATTTTCTTCTCATTTGTGTTTCTTCACATTTGGCAAGGTGCCTTAGAATGTGCCTGGCACGTAGAAAGAGCCCATATGCATAGTAGTTCTTTTTCCTTAGATGCAGAGTATTTCCTTAACTGGGATTCTTTCTTAAAAGTCTTTAATCAATGAGTTCATATTTTCAAACCCCCTCTTAATTCTTTTAGAAACTCATAATGTTTGAAATGCTTTTTATTTAGCAAATTTTTTATTTTTGAAAATAGGTGAGTACTGGATTGATCCTAACCAGGGATCTGCTGAAGATGCAATCAAAGTTTACTGCAACATGGAAACAGGAGAAACGTGTATTTCGGCAAACCCATACAGTATACCACGGAAAATGTGGTGGGCCAGCAAATCTCCTGATTATAAGCCTGTTTGGTATGGTCTTGACATGAATAGAGGATCTCAGGTAATTTAGTATGCTTACTTAAAATTGTATTCATTGCTTATCCTTATTTATTTTATTTTAATGTTTATTTAGAACTATGCTCTATTGTTTTACCAGGTTTGTTTTACCATATTTATTTTGAGGTGATATAGTCTCATTGGTTACAACTGTAATATCATTGCAGAAACATGACTATGAATTAGGGAGTTCCCATTGTGGCTCAGTGGGTTAAGAACCTGACATAGTCTCCATGAGGCTCACTCAATAGGTTAAGGATCTGGGATTACCTCAAGCTATGGCATAGGTAACAGATGTGGCTCCTATCCCTTAGTGCCTTGGCTGTGACATAGGCCTGCAGCTATAGCTCCAATTTGATCCCTAGCTGAGGACTTTCATATAAAAAGAAAAAAACAACAAAAAAATACCATTATGAATTAAATTAACATAAATTTTGAATGATAATTTTCACATTGATTGAATATACAGAAGTAATTATTTTTCACATTAGTTCCTTTAATGCATTTGACACTGACAGTGGGGTACAGCTGAAGGGCTCTCGCCATGGTCAAAAGACAGGGATTACATTTAGGATCAGGCAACCTAGGTGACTCGTACCTGGATCTTTACTAACTTTGGGAACTTAGGAAGTCACTTAACCTTTTGAAGCTTCAGTTTTACCATTTTAAAGTGAGAGTGCTAATATTTATCTTACAGTCTCTGTGTGTAGATAAAGTACTTAATATAATATTAATATAATATCCAGTATTTGGTAAGTTACAGATAAATATTAGATAATTAATATATTATTTTTAGTAATGGAATCCCTTTGTAAACTTTATAGTATTATTTAAACTTAAGGCATTTTTATAATTATATAAATTATGTTAATGTTTTTATGAGTCCATTCCCTTCTATGTTTCTTTCATGGTCCAGTATTTAGAGTCTTAACTAGCCTTGCCACTTATGAGTGCAATATGAATCTTTTATTCCAGATCTCTTTATGATAGTCTAACTCTAAAGTTTTCTTCTCAACTTTGGTCTTGACCTTTTCTCAGAAATCATGTGCATAATAAACCCAATAGGAAGACATTATGGGTGTGTGCGAGATATACTAGAATCTACCATTATTTAATGAACAGGAAAATTTTTAAATTTAAATTTAGTTAATACATAATGTAAAAAAGCTCAAATGGAGCTTGAAAATAAAACTCAAACTAGAAGATGAGAAGGAAATATCCTATAGGAAATTATTTTTTTTTTTGTAGCTTACTATTAAGAATTTCTCAAGAAAGATGATAAAATACTCAAAATGAAAACCATACCCTCCTGCTCAACCACTCACAAAATTTCTTACAAAATGTACAAGACCTTCTCAGTGTAAAAACAAATGACTTGTTTACTAAATGTACACTGCTAGAATAATAAACCAAGAGAATTTAATAAATTGAGAATCAGAACTTATGTAAGAAATTCTTTAAGAAAATGTTTGTATGTTTAATACTTAGAAATCTGGTATATACCACGTAAAATTCAACTACAAAATACTTAAGTGAGAGGTCAAGCTTTTTAATATTGTTAGCTGTAGAAAATTATTTTTTATTATTTTTTATTATTTGTTTTTCTGAGCCAGTAAAAAATTCATAATTCATATTTTTTACAAGTTGGGTTAAGAAAGATTTTATACCAGTAATTTAGTCCTAATTCTTTTTTTTTGTCTTTTTTTGTTGTTGTTGCTATTTCTTGGGCCGCTCCCACGGCATATGGAGGTTCCCAGGCTAGGGGTTGAATCGGAGCTGTAGCCACCGGCCTACGCCAGAGCCACAGCAACGCGGGATCCGAGCCGCGTCTGCAACCTACACCACAGCTCAGGGCAACGCCGGATCGTTAAGCCACTGAGCAAGGGCAGGGACCGAACCCGCAACCTCATGGTTCCTAGTCGGATTCGTTAACCACTGCGCCACGACGGGAACTCCCCTAATTCTTTTTATAATTAGCAATAAAAACAGTGAGTTCCTTTTGATACACGATTGAACATCCACACCTATGCTCAAGTATATAACTTTTTCTAAAAATTAATATTCAAGATTTTTTTAAACAAATAGAGAATCAAATTCAAAAATTTAAGTAAATTTAAACTTTCTCTGATGAGTTACAATTATTTTTGGTTTCATCACTACTTGTTTGAGGTAGTAAAGACAAAGGTTCTTATGAATATTTATATAAATTTTAAGATATTTCTATGTATATAGGTAGAATATCTCATATGAAAGAATAAAAGTAATACTCTCCAAAATTTATTTGTCTGAAATTAAGACACACACACACACAGCTCTATAAAACCCATCCATATTACATATATTGGGGCCCAGGGCAGAACATTCCAAAATATGCTTCCTTGGCATATTCTTTTAAATTAAAGTTATTTAAGAAAAGGTTAATGCAAGAGGGACACTTTACTCCTGCTCTCTGTCTCCCTGAAAGCAGGAAATAAATCTCCCCTGTGAAAGGTGCCCTCCCTGTTCTGGGAGATAAAAAGATATCCTTATCCTCAGAGATGAGGAATTTAGAATCGAAAAGCCTGTATAAACAAACCTTGTTACCTCTTTACTAATTTACTACCCAAGCCCAAACTTTAAATTCCTTACCAATTAAGTACCCAAACCCAAGTCTCTTTGTCCTGTCAGTTCCTCTCAAATTTATTGTTTCTTTGTCTGAAAAGTATAACAGCTGCCTGCTTCAGCAACTTCTTAGGTCCCATTTCTAGACCTGTGTGTGACGAATTAAAGTTGTTTTTCTCTTGTTAATCTGCCTTGTGTCAGTTTTATTAGTTCAACCACAAGAACTCAAGGGAGTGGACACGAATAACAAAGACTCCTTTTGTTTTTCTAGTTTGTTTATGGAGACCACCAGTCACCTAATGCAGCCATTACTCAAATGACCTTCTTGCGACTTTTATCAAAAGAAGCCTCCCAGAACATTACTTACATCTGTAAAAACAGTGTAGGATACATGGATGATCAGGCTAAGAACCTCAAGAAAGCTGTGGTTCTGAAAGGGTCAAACGACTTAGAAATCAAAGCAGAGGGAAATGTTAGATTCAGATACACCGTTCTTCACGATACTTGCTCTGTAAGTACTTTTGATCCATTTTGATTGGGTTGAAGAAAAAAATTTACTTTGTTAAAAATACTGTCATGGTACTGGGGAGGGGCAATTTTACTCTGTATATAAACACAACAGCAGTTTATAGTTATTCCTTAGGGTGAACTTGAATGTGTGTTATACGTGAAGCACACTAGAGCATTTAATACAAGACAATAAAAAAAGGAGTGGATCCTTGCAGCTCTTTACAAAGTCACTTTGGTTCTCCCGCAAGTTACTTAATTTATTTCATCTTAATTCCATACTTAGAGTTCTATGATTCTAAAATATATAATCAATCTGAGGTACCTTATATTTTTCACTGACTTATATATCTTCCCCCTTGCATATCTAGATATAAAAAAAAGATTTAATGATGAATTATGGTTTCACTTGTAAAAACCAAAAAGGCTTTCATAACTCATGTTGTTGTGACCATTTGGGAAGTTGCAAAAGAACAAAGGGCAATTCCTCAATTTAAAGCATGAGAGAAATGCCTGCCAGGTAGGCCAGTACCTCACTTTATGTCACAGTGCTCTTACTTTTAAGTAATGCTCTAAAAATCATTCTTTTACATGATAAAAATTGGTTTGGAAGTTTCTGTCTGACATCTTTGGAATGATTTGTATATCCTCTTAACTCACTGCACCATTTAATTCCAGAAACGAAATGGAAACGTGGGCAAGACCATCTTTGAATATAGAACACAGAATGTGGCACGCTTGCCCATCATAGATCTTGCCCCTGTGGATGTTGGCAGTACAGACCAAGAATTTGGCGTCGAAATTGGGCCAGTTTGTTTTGTGTAAAGCGAGCCGAGATACATCGACAATGCACACCATCCCCACCACCAGTGACCACCACCATTCACAAGACTTTGACTGTTTGAAGCTGATCCTGAGACTCTTGAAGTAATGGCTGATCCTGCATCAGCACTGTATATATGGTCTTAAGTGCCTGGCCTCCTTATCCTTCAGAATATTTATTTTACTTACAGTCCTCAAGTTTTAATTGATTGAAAATATTTTGCAATACAGCAGTTTAGGTTTAAGATGACCAATGACAATGACCACCTTTTAAAAAAAAGTAAACTGATTGAATAAATAAATCTCTGTTTTCTTCAATTTATTTCAATGTAATACAAAGTTGCTTAGTATTTATGAGAAAATTCTTCTTCCTGGCAGGTAGCTTAAAGAGTGGGGTATGTAAAACCACAACATAGGTTTATTTCACATGGCTTCAGTTTGAAACATAGAAAGTAGTGCCCTTTTGTGACCTCTTATTCCCAGATTAACAATTAAAAATGAAATCAAAGTGTTTATCCTTGTGATAGAAACCCACATGCATGTCTTGATGTTGTAAAACTAAAGATAGACTCTTTAGAGAGAACCATGAAAATATATCAGTTTCTGTCCTAAATAGAATTTTAAAATAATATATATTCAATGGAATTTCTGCTCAAAAAAAGTGAACTTAAATTTTGGTAAAGTGTGGTAAATCTAGACTTCTTTCTCATTCAAATTTAAAGCTACCTTTCCCTTTTGACTCAACCTATCAATATAGATAGAAGTTAAGTGAGTAAGCCATTTGCACTTTCTTGTTTAAGAAGAATTTGATTGCAAAATAAATTCCATACAACTTTATAAACAAATGTTCAGGACCCAAAGTTGAAAGTCTTCCACATGTACAAACTCATCTTCCTCAAGCCTATAATGAAAAAGATTTAGAAACTCAGAGTTGCAGGACTCTGATCAAATGTGATGACTAGAATTAGAACATTTGGCCTTTGAACTTTCATAGGAAAAATGACCCAATATTTCTTAGCATGAGCTACCTCATCTCTAGAAGCTGGGATGGACTTAACTATTCTTGTTTATATTTTAGATACTAAAAGGTGCTATGCTTCTGTGATTATTCCAAGACTGGAGATAGGCAGGGCTAAAATGTATTATTATTTTTCCTTTAATGATGGTGCTAAAATTCCTTCTATAAAATTCTTTAAAAATAAAGATGGTTTCATCAGTACCATTTGTGAAAACGTAACTGTTAGATTTCCCGTTTCTGAAAGAAGGAGCATTGTTCCAGTGCCTTTTCACTGTTCATCTGTCATACTGTATCTGGAATGTTTTGTAATACTTGCATGTTTCTTAGACTAGAACATGTAGGTGCCCTTATGTCTCAAGGATTTTTTTTTTCCTTAATTGCATTTGTTGGCTCCATTTTTATTTTTTTCTTTAAAAATAAACAGCTGGGACCATCCCAAAGGACAAGCCATGCACACAACTTTAGTCATGTATCTCTGCAAAGCATTGAATTAAATGCACGCTTTTGTCATGTCAATGGTTTTTGTTTCGTGGAATTCCTTTGAACTTATGAGATCCATTTCATTTTCAATAGTGAAAAGTAGGTGTTGTGGTATTCTTTGTTTGCCATTTGTTTAAAAGATAAAACAACAAATACCTTTCATCTTGTAGATACTGGCTTATAATGAAAAATCAATTTGCAGAATCACTCACAAAGGCAACAGGACACTAATTCTCACTGTCTATGCCCTTAAAAATCTCAGGGTCATAACTATTGATAAAAAGAGAAAAGCAACTGATTTTTCATGGTTGAATAAACTGATAATAAAACATATGTCTCAATGTATCACATATGAATTTAGCGTAAATGTTTTCAGAGTTTTCTTTCACTATTTATTTCACAATATTGTTTTTCCCCAAATTGATTATTGAGCTCCACATCCTGAATTTGAATATGCATATACCTAAAGATTTGTGAGTTTTGTTTGTATTAAAACTTCCTCCAAGGCCAACTTAGAAAGGTTGTGCAATTTCAGTTGAATGAGACAGAAATGTGTTGATTCTCTTACCTCAAAAGCACTAATAACTTCTGGCTATAGAAATACCACTTCTTATTTGGAGTTCATACATGTTATAAATGTGATTCTTCCCCATTCCAGGAGCCCTCAAATTTCTTGCCCAAGTTCCAGATCTATAGGTCCCTTTAGATTAGAGTACTTCTTTCCTTTGTGCCCAATAGGCACCTCAAACTCTACATCATCAAAAGTGAAATATCTACATCTGGGGAGTATGGGTGACATTAATCTTTTATTACTTTATTAAAAATGCAAATGAAAAATCCCCAAATTAACAGAAATGAAGAAAAAGCAAAGAAACACAAATGTTACCCCAAAAGTTCCAAACTCATAATACAAAATTTGGCAAATTATGACCAGTTTCAATATAACTGATTCCAATTGAAAAGAGATTCAAAGAAATTTTGGAGAACAATTCTTTTCAAGAGAACAATGTTACATGGCAGAAAGCAACTGAAAAAAAAAATTCCTCAAACCAATGATTAAAACTATCTCACTCAGAGTCCCTGTCCCGTCATGAAAAAAAGAACCATCTCAAGATAACTCTTTTCTTTGAAAGTATAAAGATTTTAGGAGACACTAAGCATAATCTCTTAAAAGCTAATTTGGAGGCTGAGGGCAATGATGGACAAAGACAACCAAAAGCCTGGAGCATGGAGCAAGCCAGTAAATAGGCTGATGCTTTCATCACACTGGCTGGCTTACCCAAGAGTAGCTTTTCTTAGCCTTCTTTATCAGTACATCATTTTACTCAATAGTGAAGTGTCAGCATTCCCCAGGGATCAGTCTTTTTCTCTTTATTCTCACACTCAATACTGTCTTATCACTGGCCCTTATCCATGCATGGCTTTAATTACTGTCTAATGTCATTAGTTCCAATGTACGTACCTAATCCAGATCTCTCCTGGGAGCTCAAGAATTGCACATGCAAATGTTTAACTCACCAGCTTCCTTTGGACTTCAGGGGTACTTGTAACTCATTATGTTAAAAAGAATTATGATATTTGTATCTCAAGGCTGGTTTATTTTCTATGTTCCCAATATCCCAGGTAAGAGCCTCATAATTCATCTATTTAGGCACCAGAAACCTGATAGTCATTCTTGTCACCCCTCTCTCCTGGCATTGCTACGTATTTTCATTGAATGAATGATGAGAAAACATACACTGTGTGACTGGAAAAGTATATTTAGAGAATATTCATATTTGATGTATGTACTAGTGTGAAGCACTTATTATCACTACCATATTATGATTACTGTTTATAGTGTATTAGCGGATAGAAAACATAATAGAAGAAATGATTCTATGCACAAAAGCAATAGCAACATACAACACTAAGGACTTAATATGACAAGTCAATTATAGAGCCTGATAGAAAAAAACTGTAACTCTTGGCTGACATAATGTAAAATCATATGAAAATGGGAATAATTGTGCCTTTTTCTCACATAGGGAAGTTCATTACCTGAAAAATGTAATTCTTTTTCCTAAATTAATACATAAATTAAGTACAATCTTACTCAAAATCCCTATAGGATCTTAAAAGCATGGAAAATGATGAAATCACTTTAGGGCTCATTAGAATCAAAAATATGCAAGAAAGTTAGAAGGAATCCTCCCCAAAATAGAAATGAGTAGTCAAGACGTGTCACTGTTCCTACCAGACATGAAAAATAATAGATAGCTATACACCATAGTGAAAGAAGAGGTTAGAATTGAATCTATATATACTAGAATTTAATGTATAACTGAATTAATTCTCATTTATTCAATAGATGGTATTAGTTGATAGACATTTATCACTTTAAAGAATGTTTTTTTTTTAATTTTTTTTTTGTCTTTTTGCCATTTCTAGGGCTGCACTCGTGGCATATGGAGGTTCCCAGACTAGGGGTCTAATTGGAGCTGTAGCCACTGGCCTATGCCAGAGCCACAGCAATGCGGGATCCAAGCCACATCTGCGACCTACACCACAGCTCACAGCAATGCCGGATCCTTAACCCAAAGAGCAAGGCCAGGGATCGAACCCATAACCTCATAGTTCCTAGTTGGATTTGTTAACCACTGAGCCATGATGGGAACTCTAAATATTTTCTTCTCATTTCCCAAGTGGACTTAATATTTCAATTTAAAAAAAACCTCTCAATATATTATTTGTATAAAATATTTTGAGTAGTTTTATAATCTTGGAATGATAATGAAAAGAAATATATAAATAACAAAGTAAAATGTTGAAAGATCAGATTCTAAATTTAAAATTTACATTTTAAATCTATATTATAAAACTCTCAATAAGCATACTTACAAGCTTGTTCAAACAGGGAAAAATTTAGTGATAACTATGACAGAAAAGACTTCATATATTTTACCTGCAAAAAGCCCTTAAAATTATGCACAAAAAAATTAAATTATGCAAAATCCCGTATAGATAATTCAGAAAGCCATAATATAAAGGCCAATAAATATGTGGAAGATATGTAATATCATTAGAAATAAAAAATGGTATGAAAGCAGTCAGATATTACATACCATCTATCTGAATTTGACAAATGTTAGAATGTCTGGTTGTGTTAGCTGTAAAAGAAGATGCAGGAAAACACTCAAAAACACTTTCTGTCTGTTTTTCCTACTGGATGTGGAATGAATAAAGTCATTTTATCAAATCAGTTTACTTAAAATTCCTGTAAATGTGACCAGTTATGGCTAGAAGTGATCTGGGGTAAGATAAAGAGCAGGATACACTGGTATTTTCCAGGACAATGAATTTTTAACAGATGCTTAGTAACTTAAAATATCGCTTGTAAAAATTGCAAATACAAATAGAAAATAGAGTGGAACTTAAAATTTACATAACAAAACTGATTTCACAATGGTGACCAATTCATTTACTCTATAGCCTAAGAATCTGTTGTGAGTGCCTGTTTTGCATGTGTATTTCATGTAAGGATATTGGTGTGTTTTTTTTTGTTTGGAAAGTAAAATGATTATCCAGTTAATGCTACAGGAAGTCATTCCATGCTTTATATGTTGTTGTAACCATTTTAACTTTTAGTGGGTAAAATAGACCAACACACCAACTGAATTGAATACATGGTGATAACTGATCTCAATGGAGTATGCACGGTGGAATCATAGATGTATGCCCTCTAAACAAGGGGTTTGGAGAGGAAGAGGAGCAAAGATGACTAGCTAGAAAATGCTTCTCAATGAGTTTTAAGGGATAAAGATGGTGTCTTGAGAAATGAAGTCATACCAGATAAAAAAGAACAGCATAACAAGGCATGTGGTTCTTAAAAGATGTGGCTTGTTTGGGCAACCCCAAATGGGCCAGCATGGCAGTCAATTGCATACAAGGGATTGTTGGAAGATAAAGTAGAAAGCTTTACCATGAAGGTACATCAAGCTAAAGAGAATGAAAATTATTCTGAAGGTTTTTTTTCTCTTTTTTTAGCTCTTATTTTTGTTCTCAGCTAGAGGGTGTAACCATACTCTCTAGAGGGGCCTTGTAAATGCCTGAGGAAGGTGTTTGTCATTAAAAAAAATTGGGAAATATGCTAGGCTTTTTGTGGATGGGCCAAAGATGTTGAATATCTTGCATGTAGGCTAATACCTTAGAACAAAATCTAAAGTATCAATAGCATTCCCACTGTGGCACAGTGGGCTAAGAATACTACTGCAGTGGCTCAGGTCACTTTGGAGGTGCTGATTGGTTCCAGGCCTTGGGTAATGGGTTAAAGAATCTGTGTTGCTATAGCTTCAGCATAGTTTGCATCTGTGGCTCAGATTTAATCACTGGCCCAGGAACTTCCATATGCAGCGGGCACAGCCATTAAATAAATTAGTTAATTAAGTTAATTAAATGGCAATAAAACTTTTACTGCAAAATACTGAAGTGTTTTAGGCAAGTAAAACACATGTAGTGACTGCATCTTGGAAAGATCACCTCAGCATCAGTCCTCAGGGAGAACTTTTTAATGGGGAACTGCCAACAGAGAGACTAGTTAAAACAATTTTGGAGGAAAAGAAACGGAATGAGAAGTCAATACCACTGAGGATGGAGAAGGAGAGAGGGACTTGAGAGATAATTAAAAAATAGAATCAACATAATCTTGTTAAAGAGTGGGATGGTAAGGAAGTGAGACATTTAGGATTATTCTCCGGTTTCTCACTTTTTAGGTAGCTGAATGGAAGATGACGACATTTACAGTATGGGAGATAGAGAACAAAATAGTCTGAGGTTGTAATTGATGTATTTGTGGAGCATCTCTCAGGGGATAAGTTGGGGATTAGACCTAAAAATATGAGAGCCATCACATCGAGAAGCTATTAGAGCTTGGGGTGGGAATGAGGTCACTCAAGAAGGATGTCAAAGGAGAGCAGTGAGCCAGAACAGATCACCCAGAAACACCAATATTTAGGGGAAAAGAGAGAAAGAGGAAAATCATGTTCCTATTATTAGGAATATTATTTTTTCAGTTCTAGGATCCTGAACCTTGGTTGTTAAATGTAATCGTGAACTTTGGAAAAGATTGACTGAAGCCTCCTTTGATGCAAGAATGCAGTTCTTATTCTCATTTTTACACTAAACTCAAGAAGATCAAGAGAAGGAAATATGAAGAAAGATGAAAATTCTGGTTGAAAATAAATCTGAGCAAAGATACTAATGAGAATGTTATATATAATAAGAAACCATAAAGATAAAATTTTACTAATTGAGCATGATCCTATATAACTTGTACTTTTAATTCTCTGCTGGATTTTATTTTGATACCACCAATACACATAAATGGTACTTAATTCACATTGATGCCTTACCATGAGACTATCATCCAAGTTAAACCAAAAACATGAAGATTACATTCATTTTTATCTAGGAACTTAAATTTCACATTTTAAGGAATACCAAAAACCTGTGCATATAAACAATGACGGTTAATTCCATTAATATTAGAAGAGTTTGGGCTGTGCCCACATGAGGTAAAAAAAAACGTGGATCAAAGTGTAAATAAATAGAGGAAGGTAGATCTGCATTGTGAACAATTTTCCCACCAGCTGGAACTGTAATGAGATTGATCTTATAATGAAAGGCAGCTGGGGATAAAGAATGACCACATCTGTTAGTCACTTTAATGAGAAAAATGCAACAGAAATTGAGGACAGCTGTAGTCAAAATGTAAGCCCTAAAGATTCAGATAGGAAGCTGCTGTCCAAGTCCCTCCCTGAAACATCAGACACGTTTCTTTGCAGAATTAATGCTGTTTTCTGTGGATTCTTGCAGGCAGTGGCAGTCTTTGTGCCTTCAAATCTGTGCTCCTGCTGCCTCCATGGGGGACAGTTTCCAGGTGGTTTAAATTCAAGGTGAAATTTGAAAATCAGATCCAAATTGTTTTTATCAAAATCACAAATGATAACCCTCATTCTGTTTAGTTTCCTCTATGCCCTGATAACTCTTGAGTTAATCCCAACCTTAGCCCTCAAAATTAAAGCCTCCTTTTCCTAAACCATTGAAAACTCCAGGATGCCAACCAGACTCTGCGATGCTTTCTTCCTTCTCATCACAGTCACACCATACTGTCCTTTTGCCCTTTTCTTTGGAAGTTCTGCTCCCTAATGATTTCATTCTGGAGCCAGATGATTTCATCGACCATCTGTATAAGACTACTTTCCAAATCTACTTAGCCGCCCCTGACCTGGTATTCTCCAATCAGTCACACATTTTATCATGTTGAACCACCCTTCCAAATGAATCACTGTCATGGTGAACTGCCACGTAGAAAGCTCTGCGGAAGACTGAAGTTGCGCAACTTTCCACTGAGTTCTGTGTTAAATAGAAACATCTCCTGCATGACTTCTGATGTCCTCCTTTTGCTGTCCCCATTTTCCCCTCTTAACCTAATTTCCTCAGTAAGTATGTCTACACCCTGTGACTCTTCCCTCAGTCTAGTCTTTGAAAAAAAAAAAAAAAAGTTCTCTGTGTCCTTGCCAAATCTCTTTAGTCTCATCCTTTTCTTCCCTAAAATGTAGACTCATCCTTCTTTATCCTGCAACAGGTTCATTATAGAAGAATGTATTCATTCTTTATTGCCTATAAACCTGATTCTGTTTCACTATACTTCCCTTGAACTTGTGCTCCCCTTAAGCAACAGCCGACCAATATTTAATATCATTCTTTTGATGGGTCTCCATGAAATGTAGATTAGAAAAAAAAAAAGACAAAAATCTGTCACCTTGCTATTCTAAGCTCTTTGGTGCAGACTCTAACACCACTACATGAAACCCATGCTTCAGCTGAAACTGGGCTAATATAAATTGCCAAATATACTTCACATAGCCTTTCCTGAATGCCTCCAAAGAGGCATGATGGTTCCATTCTTGTGCCTTTCTAAGTGCCTTATATCATTCTTTCTTTCTTTGTTTTGGTGACATCCATGGCATGCAGAAGTTCCCGGGATGGGGATGGAACTTGAGCCACAAATCCCCACCTGCTAGGCCACCAGGGAACTCCTTTCTAACTTTCTAATACAACTTATTACTTTGAGTCCTGTGACATGTTGGTTTCTAAATTTTGTGGAATCTTGTTCTATTGCTCAAATCTTTTTGAGCATGTAGTTCTGAGCTTTGCATTAATAATTGCTCAATAATGTCATTGAGTTGATGTAAATAGATTTAGGTAGCCCGGATTTGTCACCATCCCATGACCATGGAATAATCATTCCTGTTTCTAATTCTCCTTTTTTTTTTTTGGTTTCTTACTCTAAAGTGGCTTTCATTTTCTCCAGTTTACCAAAATCATACCCTTTTATTGTACAACTCAAGTTTAATTTTCTTAAAGAAGAATGTTATGACAGTATAATCATCACTGGCCAATTCATTTTCTACTCTACTACCTAGATCTTGCACGGTTGACAGAGCACAATTTAGCACTTAATTGTTCATCTTGAAGGCTTTTGTACCATTTCATATGGGTTCAAATGATCTATTGTAGACAACACATTCCTAACAGAGAGGAATCATGTGTTATATTTCCCTAGAGTGTTTGGCGGAGTGTGAGAGTGGAATCGGAGCTTGTAGTAGATAATGTGTTGTTCCAGCCATGTTATCTCTTCAGAGCCAGAGTGTTGACCTATCAGCTCCTATTACTGAGGGCTCACGGCCATGTCCCTCACTGAAGATTCCTTCAGTTGCCAAGACTGCCTTACAGAAGTTTCCCCCACTCTCCATTCCTTCCAGGTTCTGGCCCAGAGTCAGCGAGTATCTGAGTGAAGGATACACAGACCCATACTTCTTACTGTGAATTACAACAATTCAGAAAGGCCATCTTGGCGCCAGAGCTTCTTGGAGGATTGCCAGAAGCCTCCGTGTCAACTGCATGTGGGTCATCTTCTCTTTCTGTCCAAGCTTGGCTTTCAGTATCTCCTGAGCTGATGCCCAATAAATCTTCCATACATAAGTCGCCATCTTAGAGTATGTTTCCAGGGAACCTAATCTAAGACAGAAGTTAAATATTTTAATTTTTTTCTCCCTTTTATTTAATTGTGAAATGTCTCATTTTCAAAATTCCAACAAGCATATAGTTGCTTTCCCATTAACACTAAACTGGCATGAAATACAGTAATTCCCATTTATAAATTTTATGGACTACATAGGGTGGCCTTCTGTTAATAAATGTCATGACAAATGTGGTTAAAAAGATGTCAAGTCATTCTATGTATTTTAGTGAAAACACTCAGGAGTCTAAAGGGAAATACTTTTTGAACAAGATTTAAAGAGGTGAAAAGAAGAAGGGGAAGCAAAAATTATCAGAGAAGAATTTGTTTAAAAAAATATTGGCTATGGATCTTAATCTTTTTTCCTTTATGGCATTGAGTCAAAAGTGATTCTTCGAAAATTTCTGACAACTTTGGGTGTGGTAAAGTGGGAAACATACAATTTGGTGAGAGGTTTCATGTATGCTCTGTCACATGAAATATTTTCACCAATGTTGTATCAAGCTCACTTAGTGAGTTATGACTCAATGGAGAGTTATGTCTGAAAGGAAAATATTTTTCACAGTTTATGACTCACTTTTAAAAATAAAGACATTCCTCTAAGACAGAACTCAGACAAGTAAAATTTTAGTATAAACTAGATAACAGTACAGTCACTTTGGTGTTATTTCTAACCTTGGTGCCATTCCTTTAATTTTTTTTCTCTATATTTTTCCTAATTATTATCAAAATAAAAAATTCATGGATAAAAATGGTATTGTGTTAAATGAAATAAGCACTATACAGAATTGTACATGTGTTTTGTCAGAATTATGTCATATTCAAAGAAGACTTTAAAGAAGGGTTCACTGATGTGAGAAATAATTTTTGTCTTACTTATCTCCATTTTACAAAAATGTTATGACTGCAAAAATTTTATCCCCAAGACATAAAATAAATTTTACGAGTGAAATAATTTTTGCTTAGATGCCAGTTTGAAGGTAAAGAGAGTTCTATTCCATTCTCCATCAAGAAAGAGATAAGGTGAGAACTGTGAATTAGAAGATTTAATTACATCACTATTTGACATCTATATGTATAGGAAAATTAATATAAACTCACATGATCTTACTTTTTATTTTTTATTTTGTTTTATTTTTTGCTGCACCTGCAGCATGCAAAAATCCCCAAGCCAGGTTGAACATTGCTACAGCAGTGACCCAAGCCACAGCAGTGACAGCACCAGATCGTTAACCCACTGAGCCACCAGGTAAATCCTTGACCTCACTTTTTAAAATGTGTAATTATTGGCCTTGGAATACATCAATCTTAAGCTTCCTTATCCTCTAGATATGCTATAATTCTAAAATTTAAACCACATTTTTATTCACATAATGTCTAGGTCACTACAATTTCCTGATTTCCCATCATTTCTACTTCATCTCCTTATCTGCTTCATTTTCACTTCTCCAACCTGTAAAATATTCAACTATCCCAGAGTTCAGTTCTTATGCAATTTCTCCTTTCTTTCAAAACTCAATCTTTTGATGATTGATCTATTTCCATGGATATAAAATCTACACATATGCTAAAATTCCTAAATTTATTTCCCTAAATTGGACCTCTCTTCTGACCTCCAGATTTCTAACTTCCAACTCAGCAAGTCTACTTAGATGATTGATTCTTAGATGATAGATTCATTCTAAATTTAGCGTGCCCAGTCTTGTTAAATCTTTTAGCACTTCAAAATCTTTTACCTTGACAGTCTCCTCCATCTCAGCTACTTGTGACTGTTCTTCCAGTTAATCAGGCCAAAACATTTGGATTCATGTTTGGCACCTCATTCTTTTAGACCGTATCTCCAATTTGTTGGCACTTTCCACTGCCTCTCTATTCAAAGTATATCCATAACCTGATTACTTTTTATCACTTCCACTATTACCATCCAGGTGGAGCTACCTTCACCAGAGTATTGCAGTGGACTCCGAACTGTTTTTATAGATTCTGCTCCAATATGCTATTATCTCAAAAGAGCAGTCACAGCAACATTCTAAGACTGTTAAGCCAGATCGTGTCATCCATTTGCTCAATGGTTCCTCATCTCACTGAGAACAAAGGCAAAAATCCTCATGGCAACAAAATAAAAGTAGGGTGACCATATAATATCATCAAATCAGGATACTTATGAGAGTTCTAAAATTTTAAATGTTTTGAGACATTAAATAAATATGCATAAACTGGGGTTTTCCTCGGAAAACCTGGACCTATGGTTTCCTCCCTATATGATACCATACAGTCTGTCTCTCATTCTTTCTGTAGTCTTTTCTTGTACTACACTTCCATGTGCTAACTCTGCTCCAAATATGCTACCTTTGCTGTTTCTTTGAATACACCAAGAATATCCCTCGGCTTGGAATGATCCTCAAGACTACCATATTGCTTAATTCATGAAAAATATTTGAAAACTTTAGTGGGAATTTTAATTAGAACATAGAATATATGAGTCTTTAGTTTCATGAAATGCAGATGTAGATTTATAAGTTATCTTCAGTGAAAGTGATGACTAAAATTGTGGAATTAGATAAGATTGTTAAGGGAGAAAAATTAGATTTTTAAAGTGACTAATTTACTCTAATGACTTGGATAGAGGAAGATGAAGGAGATAGAAAAGGGATGGCCAGGTATTAGTGAGGAAATTCACTTCAGCTAAGCTATTTTCTCAATGATTGGTACACATGAGCTGTTCAATAAACATTTTATGATCAAGTTGGTTAACATGAAGATAATAGCACCTCACAGGATTAAAGTGAATGAGATCAATGTTTAAAGTGACCAGATCAATGTTTGTCCTATGGTAACTGCCCATTAGTTATGTTGTTATTGCAGGGGACAACATCCAGAGCACTGAACTTCTTCATTCGAGATGCTAGCACTATGAACTCATTGTTTGGCAATTGGGTGAAAGTCCTATGGCCTGTGCAGTTGCTCAACTAAGCTCTCCTTTCACCTGCACTGGATTTTTGTCATTTAAAAAATTTTTTTTGCTTATAAAATATTCAATGGGCAGTTACTGTAGTAGCTCAGGGGTAATGAACCTGACTAACAACCATAATTATGTGGGTTCAATCACTGGCCTTGCTCAGTGTGTTAAGTATCCGGCATTGCCATGTGCAGTGTTGTATGTTGCAGATGCACCTCAGATCCTGGGTTGCTGTGGCTGTGGTGTAGGCTGGCAGCTGCAGCTCCAATTTGATGTCTACCCCGGGAACTTTCATGTGCCTCAGATTTGGCCCTTAAAAAAAAAAATTAAATGAAGCAGCCACAGGCAACCCATTTAAAAGAGTCCATCTAGTAGGCCACTATCAATTAGCCATCATTAAAGATATTTCTGGAATTCCCGTTGTGGCTCAGCATGTTAAGAACCTGACTAATATTCTTGATCCCTGGCCTTGCTCAGTGGGTTAACAATACGCCATTGCCTTGAGCTGTGGTATAGGTTTCAGTTGTAGCCCAGATCCTATGTTGCTGTGGCTACAGCTTAGGCCAGCAGCTACAGCTCTGATTCTACCCCTAGCCTGGGAATTTCCATATCACGCAAATGCAGCCCTAAAAAAAAGGAAAAAAAAATTCTGTTTAGATTTAAAAAAAAACAGCAACAACAACAAAAAAACATGCCACCCTGCTGTCTCTTCCGGTTCTTCTTACTTTAGTTTATGATAGTCTAGAGAGTCCCTTTAGCATGGACTCCTGTCATTTCCACTGAAACTAAGAGGTTTTTCTCAGTTGGATTTTGTCTACTTCTATTTCTGACTACAGACACATTTACAAGGAGGTTTTCAAAGGTACTTTCACACATTTGGCTATGTATTTCTCAAGACCTTAGTGGTCCACCTTGAGCATATAAGCCATTCTGACAGTCTATCTTTCATTTTTGAGTTACATTCTCCTTTTGCCAAGAAGTTTGCGATGTCTCACATTCATTTACTTTGGGCTGCTTCTGAGGCCTGGTTCAGTTAACCAACCATGTTCATAATTATAACTTTCCTAGCACTCACTGTTACATTGACCTAAAGATAAATTTTATCTAATTTGAATTGCACAATTCTTCTTTGTTTAGTAACTTCACCACTCAACTCCACACATATGGCTCAGATTTTAGACAACATTAATTAACTAAATCCTTCTATTCTTTTCATGTGTAAGCTTCCTCCTAAGATCAACCTTTTAATTATTACCTCCCTGAAGCATTCTGAGATCTGACTCTAGCTGAAAATCTGAAGACAATAATCAGTGGTGCTAGTGAGGTATGAGGAGAATTGGTCTTTTCTCATAGGCATCTTGCATTTTAAGAAAGGCAGAATTATTACCAGGCAGGAAATAAGGGATCTTATTTTAGATGGATAAAGAAATATAATGTGAAACAGGAATGTTTGAAGAGAATTCTTCCAGAAATCCCATTCAAATTTCTGGGATCTTCTTATTTCCTAATTACATAAAAATCAAACAGAGAATTAGAAAATCTGTTTAGATTTGTGTTGAAGTTGTTTATCTGCTGAATTAAGATTTATATTTGCTTTGCAGTTATCTCAAAATTCTACAAAGAGATGAGTTTTAAAATATATTTTAAACTATTTATGTTTTTATTTTTGCACAGGGAAATGCTATAGCTTTCCTGCCTCCCCTTGAGTCAAGAATTTTGGGATTTGAACTTGTCATTCTTTTTCTGTGCTTCATTAGAAAAGCAGACATACCCCCACTCCATGCTGTCTAGCAATTTCTCATGAAATTTAAATGTATTATTGCACAGCAGAGACCATTCATCTTAAGTCTTGACTTCAAAGTGAAAATCATTCCAGGTAACCACAAATAATAACTCCTGTTTCCATGGACTGCAGTTCTCATCCCTGGATACAACCTGGATTTTCTTACATTTATTCCTAACCAGTACAATATTTGATGCCAGAGTCTCTCCATTTTCCTGAATTTCTACTCCCTCCCTCATTGCTGTTTAGTCTAGTCAGGGGTTCTTAGTTGCAAGCAACCTAAACCAACTTGGGCTAATTTAAGTAGAAATGTAATTTATAGATTTTATTTGAAGTTCAGGAAATTCAGAGAAAGCTATAGAACCCAGGTTCATAAAATGAAGAGATCTGAAGAGACTGCTGACATTCAGAGCCATCTTCAAAATCATACCCCAGAAGCAGACCTGTTGAAAACAAAGGATTGGACACTGGATGACATTTATGGTATTCCCAGCCAAATTTCTTTAGAAATCTGGCTATTTTTGCCCTGACTACCTACCACTGTGACCACTACCATTATTCTTACTTCTTTGCATCACTGTCGAAGTAGGCAGAATAATATCTCCAAAATATATCCACATCCTAAGCCCTGGATCCTGGGAATATGTTATTTTAGATGGCAAAGCAAGGAGGAATTAAGGTTTCAGATGGAATTAAGTTTGCTAATCAACTAACCTTAAAATGGGGAGATTATTCTGAATTATTTACTTGGGACTGATGTCTTTAAAAGAGTCCCTATAAATGAAAAATGATGCAAGACAGCCAATGTCAGAGTGATACAATGTGAGAAAGAATTAACCAAATATTGCTAGCTCTGAATATGTCTAAAACAAAGTTCCAAGGAATTTAATCTTTAATGCCTGGTGTAAATAGTCTCAGTAAATATAGATAGATAGATAGATAGATAGATAGATAGATAGATAGATAGATAGATATTTCTAAAAAGATGCATGAGAAACTGCTAACATTGCTTGCCTCTACCTTGGAGGATAAATGTATTAAAGTCTTGACATTTGACTGATGGGGTTTTCATTTTTGAAAGTATTATACTGTTATTTTTTAAAGTATTATTATTATTACTAAACATGTAGAGCAAGTACTTTTCAAATTATAAAGTCAGATACACAAGACAATACTACTTTCATTTAGTAACTAAGAGATTTATAACTTGTTGGTGGCAAACGGGCTGATCCAAGAGGGCAATGAAATGGTGGGTAGAGGTGGTAGATAAAGCCTAAGCTTGCAATTATTCTTAATATTAATGTCTGTTTTGCTAAACCCTGCTTATTTCCTTATTTATTTATTTATTTTTATTATAATTACTGGAAATTTCCTCCCTGATTACTCCCACTTTGGGAGTAATAATAGTAACACAATTTATTATGTTACTATTTCCAGAGGTTGTGCCAAATAGAAGCCTTCAGTTTTCAAAATGTCCCGAGGGGTTCTGCTAAATATGATCTAAAAACCTGCAAGATTTCCCACTGAGTATTAACTCTGAACATGAGCATGAGTTACATTATTGAGCTAGAGAGCTTAATAATGTAAGCTCAACATGCTTTTTTCAAGAAAAATCACTAAAGTTCCTGAGTGTAAACATGCATTTTTTAAAAATCTATGAAAAGTTGACAAAAACCAGGAATGTTTTCTTATGACATTTTATTATGGGTGTCTGTAAGAAAAAAAGATCAACAACCACATACAAGCTTACAAAGTTTAATTTTAACACATTCTCTGTGTTATTGTGACAAAAGCAGCCCCATGATTGTTTTTTTGTTGTTGTTGACTTTTACAGGATATAGGGAGAGAGTCCTCTGCAGTGACACACCAATAAATCTTTTTTGACAGGAGACATGTACAGATGGTGTGCATCAATGTTTTGAATGCAAGGCAACAATTCTGACTTAGAGTTTTAAAAGTGAAAGTACATTAGCACCATAACATGTTTTTAAAGCCTTGCCAAAGTCTTGACCAGCAATGACAAGAAAAAAGTAAAGCACCTTTAAAAGCAGTTGATTTTCAAGATTAAAATAATTACGGCTTTTAAAATATTTCTTTAAATTCTTGCACTACACTCTACTTTTTAAACCAATATTTTAGAAAATTAATCAGGGAAATGTATAAGTTTTGGCATTTTATAGAAATGTTTTTCATCTTCTGGGACTTTTGTGTTTCTGACCAGGTTGAGGTAGTTGAAACAGGGAGGTCTTTTTGAATTGCATGTTTGACTATTTCAGAAAGAATGGTTATCTTTTAACGATAAACATAGTCATTGCTTTGCAAATGGGCTAGGATTCAAAGAATGTAACGCAGTGTAATTGGAAGAGTGTTGAAGTTTATTTATTATAGCACCATTGAGACATTTGAAATTGGAACTGGTAAAAAAATAGAACAAAAAGCATTCGAACTGTATTTGGTGTGACAGAAAAAAGTATCCTTTTTAGGTCAAATTATCCTTTTTCCAAAAATTTTGGAAATAAATAACTGGAATTTAGTCGGTCACTTGTACTGGTTGACAAGATGAGAACAAAAGGAACACATATGGAGTGTGAAATCTTTTGCTGGGAATTCAGATAGAGTTTGGTTTATAAAAAGCAAACAGGGCCAATGTCCGCACCAAATTCTTGATCAGGACCACCAATATCATAGGGTGCAATATCTACAATAGGTAGTCTCACAGCCTTGCGTGTTCGATATTCGAAGACTGTCTTGCCCCATTCCCCAGTGTGTTTCTGTAAAAAAGAGCAAGAAAAAAAAAATGTCAGTGGTAATGACATTATAGTTACTCAGATACTTTCTCTGATTGAGGAAGTTAAAAAAAATTGCTTGAAGGCAGTTGCCAACTTGCCATGTTATTTTCTGTACCTATGAGACCTGTTTCAGTTCAAAGTTATAATCCTCTCAGATCATACACCATATTGTTACTGGATTCAGGGTAAACCCAGTTGAGAGATTGCCATAGGCTAATCTATTCCAAGATATCTTGGTTCTGGTCATTGTTACAAGGAATAGAGCTGGTTTACTAAGTAGATAGGTCTCTCACATTGGAATTTGCTAATCTTAGAGCTGAATTCTCCTGTTCATAACTGATAGTAACAAAAGATTGACTTAAAGTTAACCTTTAAAATAACTTTCAAAAAGAAAGATTTTATATTGAGTTCATATCATGGCTAATATGTAGAATTAATAGTAACCATCTAAATTATCTGATAAAGTTTATATCATGGATTTAAATTTCCATTGCTTTCACATCAACTGGTTTTCACCTGGAGGCTGAGAAAACATGTTCATTTTTTGTGGCACTTAACCTTCCTTGGAATGAATCAGTAGATTTAGTATAACTCACACCAGATGCCATCTTTTGTTCACCCTCACTATTTTCATTTATACTTTTCAAAATAGGGTGATTAAATGAGAAGTGCTGAGCTCATTATGATACATGCTTATAAAAATGCTGTTACTTACAGTGCAACCATCCTCCAGAACGGTGTATGTGAATTTGCTATTTCCTTCAGCCTTGAATTCACCTTCATTTGATCCCATCAGCCTCAAGGCTTTCTTTACATTCCCACTGGCATGTTCCATGTACGCAATGCTGTTCTTGCAGTGATATGTGATGTTCTGGGAAGCTCGGCTAGAGAGAAGTCGAAGGAATGCCAACTGGACATCAAGGACATCTTCAGGAAGTTCAGGATTGCCATAGCTAAACTGTGATAGGGAAAAAAATAAAGCTGGTCAAACATTTTAGCTGCAATTATAAGAGAATCATGCAGTGTAGCATGGTCATTGTAATATAAGTTGTTCATATATTTTATGTATTACTAAAGAATGTCTTAAGAACTGAAAGATGGTTGCAGACAAAGAATAATATAATCTACTTTAGGTCTTAAGAGACAAGTTATAAAAGTAGTTATATACCTGCATATATAAAATCTTTTGCACTTTTCCATTTATTAACTAACTTTACTTTGTGATGAACAAATGGGAGGGAAAAAAATAAGTAGGGATGGCTTAGTTTAAAAAAAAAATGGGGTATCCTTTCTTACCTGAAAACCACCATTCATGGATTCTCCAAACCAAACATATTTCTTCTCAGCACCAGAATCTGTCCACCAGTTCTTACGTGGAACAGTAGAAGGACTGGCACTTATGCATGTTTCCCCAGTTTCCATGTTACAAAATACTTTAATAGCATCCATTTTGCAGCCTTGGTTAGGATCAACCCAATATTCTCCTGGATAGTCACAAAAGAACAATGGAAATCAGTTATAAAATTCAGTTATAGGCTTTGGACCCAAACTGTTTATCTTGTAAGACACACGTAATGATGACTGCTAATGTATTTGTGTTTTATGTCATTATATTTTATAGTATAGCATAATAGAGAAGCTTTTAGATTGAAACTATTGAAGTAAAGAAGAGTTAACAGTTATAAAGCACTGGGGTAAAAAATAAGCATCTTGATATTGAACAAGGAAGGTATACTGAGCCAAGACATTTTGATTGATGTATTTACTGAAATTTCTCTTTTTTTAAATCTCTTTACTGTAGTTTTGCTTAATAATGTAAACTCTTTACCTAATCTCTATTTATGCCAATAAATCTGAAAGTCCCCATGATTGATAATTGTCCCATATTTTAAATAATTTTCAGAAATGAATTCTAACAGTCAATCTTCCAGGTCAAGATATTTGAAAGCTTGAAATAATTTTGCCTTTCATCAAAAATTAACCTAATATATGCAAAACTTTACTCTATTACAATATTAGATTTGATTCTATACAATTTATGAATTTTAATACTCTGAAATTTTCCATTTAGTTGTTTAATTTGCAAAATTTAGTAACTATATTTATAAAAATTTAGGTTCAATAAATAAATGTTGCAATAATTAAATTGAAAATTATGTCTGATCAAATTACATATATTTGTTATTGAGAACACAGTGGTATATATTGTTTAGCATTCAAATAATTCTTAATGATATGCAGAAACATGTTAAACTCTGGCATTAAAATTCCTGTAAAACTGTTTTTAAATTTTCCCACATTTGGAATATTTTGAAGTTACATTACATCCTAAGTATACCTGCAAAATTCATGTTTTCTTACAATATTGAGGAGTTTTAATTCAACTAATATTACTAAAGTACCATTTCTGCTATATAATATTTTCTATTCAAATAAAAGTTTCCTTTTCCCTAAATTCCAATATAAGGAGCTTTCTCTGTAATCCTGTTGCCATGAGTGTGGAAAGATTCCCCAACATACCGCTCTTGAGCTCAGGATGGCAGAATTTTAGGTCTCTGCAGTTACGAGCAGGGTTTTTACGAGAACCATCGGGACTAATGAGGCTTTCTATTTGTCCGTTGACGGATTTAAGTGAAGTCATAATCTCGTCGGTGTTGATTTTGAAATCCATTGGTTCATCTCCATAATATGGGGCAAAACCACCAGCTTTTTCACCTCCAACACCAGCGATGGCAGCAGCCCCACCACCACAACATGGACCAGGGGCACCAGGGGGTCCAGGAGGGCCTGGTTGTCCTGGGTGGCCTGGGGAGCCCTGGGAAGGATGAGAACATACATCATTGAAGTCTGCATGTTTGGTCTTCACTGAAAGAATATGTTGCCAGCCCAAGAAAATGCATTACAAGCAATCAATACATTATGTCATCATAATTATTTCAATAAAAGTTTGAATTGTTTTGTGATCAAATATTAACCCATCTATAAGAACTATAATTCATCATCATGAAATTTATTGTGTTCCATGATGCAAGAAGATGTGGTGTTGGAACACAAATTTTACTCTATCCTGTTTCCTTCTGTGTAAATGATGTAAATAATTCTAATGCTGACCTGACAGAAACCTAGATTCTGATTCCAGATTTGTCATTAACTTTGTGTTTGGAGGCTGACCACTTAATTTATTTGTGTTTTGATTACATAACATGTGGGGACAATAGTTTTTCTTCCATTTACCCCAAAGGTATGGGATATGAATGTATTAGGAATGATAGTATCAGTAGCAAAAGTGGAATCATGGAAGTTATTTGAGAAGCAGAATGTACTTTACTCTGGTAAAGCATTATTATTATCATACCTGTAAGATCTTTATTAGGAGATCAGCACTGGCAGAATTCATGTAGCTAAAGTGCTATGTCTTTATTCTGATGTTATTGTTATCAGATCAAAATTTAAGAAGGGTTTTTTTCCTCCCTGTTGTTACAGTGTGATGGAGAAAGTCTTTTTGTGATAGAGAATATCTTAAAGTCATTGTTCATTTCCTGAATTAAGTTCAGTAATTACATTGTGTTTAACTCACTATCTCAGTTTTTAAAATTGATAGAGTGTTTCCGCAAAGGTGAAGGATAGCAATATAGGTGAAGGATAGAGTAGCAAATTAAAAACACATATTTATAAGTTATGTCTTACCTCAGATCCTCTTTCACCTCTGTTACCTCGAGGCCCTGGTGGTCCAATGGGACCAGGGTGTCCACTTGCTCCATCTTTGCCAGGGGGCCCACTTGGTCCAACAGGTCCCTAAGAAATTACACGATATCACAATGCTAGAATACTTTGCTGCAGTACAAACATGTTAAAATATGGACCTTCTAATATCTTTCTGTGGTACATACTCTGGGGCCTGCAGGTCCTGGACTACCGACTGCACCTTGGTGACCAGCGGGACCCTAAAAGAAAGGAAGATGAATGTAAGTGAAGACTTTAAAAAGGTTTAGGAAATGGCATAATCAAGCGCAGATCAAGAAACATGGGGATCATGGTGAAACATGATTTCCTTTTCCTTTAATCTCCGCATTGTCTCATACTAACTACCATTTCAAATAAACCCTCAAATCCACTTCTAATCTCTTTCAGCAGAGACTTTCAGAGATGAAAAATTTTCTACTCTTGGTCTCTAAGAATTTCCAGTCTTATCAGTTTAAACACATTGAAGGGGATTTTCTAAAAAAGTGGATGCACTTACTGGAGAACCTGGGGCACCTGGATTACCAGGGAATCCTCGATGTCCTTTGATGCCATTAGCACCACGTTCACCGGTTTCACCTTTGTCACCACGTGGGCCTTGGGGACCCTTGACAAGCACATTTCAAATTAAGGTTATACACACATTAGAAAAATAGAATGGAATTTATCACAATTAAGTCCATTTTATAGCATTCTGCAAGCTAGAAATCCTATCAACAGAACACCATATACATGGAACAATAAAGATTGTTCTTGTGGTTGTTTTGATTTTGGACTAAGATTTGTATAGAGCCTCAATAATTGACCTGTATACCCATGGCCCCAAGGAACTTTTAGGTCCCAAATTGCTTTCTGTATCATCAAGCTTAGTTACATATTTAGCCATCCATTTTCCTGAACATGCCAGAAAATAGAATATTTCCCACACTGTGGAATTAGCTTTTTTTAAAAAATAAATCAGACTTACAGGAGCACCTCTTGAACCAGCAGGACCTGGAGCACCAGCAGGACCAGCAGGGCCCTAAAATTAAAATAAACAAGTGAACAGCAATGCACAGGAAGTTGTTTATTTATGGATATGGGTACAGTTTTGTTTTATTTAAACATTAATACTTTCAGTGTGAGGGAATAATGGTATGCCTAGTATAATTGAAAGTCAGTGTTATATTTTTCTTCAAAATGCTTTCTCTGTTTATAGCTTTACCAGGGGATCTAAACAGGAAAACTGATACAATCCTGTTAATTCAACCTTATATTTTCCAAGTGAATATACACTTGGTGTGACTAACATGGTTTTGAATTTTAATAATGGAAATTTCTCCTGTATCTTTACTACCACAATTGCCTATATGAAGACTAGCATAAAAAAACTGAAACAGATAAGAGCAGACCTTCTGGTTAGCAGATGTGATGTTCTTTCTATCTTCTACCTACTGAGCTCTTTATTGTGGAAAATAGACAAGAAGGATCGTATCCTTCAGAACTCACAGTTTCTCCTCTGTCACCATTCTTTCCAGCAGGACCAACAGGGCCAGGTGGGCCTGGGTGACCAGGAGCACCAGGGGCACCAGGAGAGCCATTTTCACCACGATCGCCCTGGGGAAAAGTTCACGGTTACAAAATAGGTCTGACTGGCATGTAATTCTTTTAATTACACAAATCTACTGTACGTGTGTTTGGTGTACCTTGCTACCGGGAGCTCCATCTCGGCCTGGCAGACCATCTGAGCCAGGGTTTCCCTGAGTAAAGAAAAAAAGGAAGAAAAGAAATCAAATTCTTTGGAACCATTTTAATACCATCTAAGCCATGCATTCTCAATGGGGACAGTATCATCCTAAAGAGGATAAAAATTGGTTCTTGGGAGTGAAAAACATATATTACAATGGGAGTAGCCCTGCAGTGGGTAACAATATCTAAACAGATAAGCAGTATATCTGGAGTTCTAAAGTTTCATGGGTGAGAGAGGGAGAAGTGAGTAGGAAAAAAAGAGTCTAAAAAGGATCCTTAGAGGAGAGAGAATAAATAAAATCCTGACACACAGTAATTTAAGTTGATAATGGAAATCTACAATTTAAGAAAAGACTAATCACAGATAACATGCAGAACATTTTTACCCAGAGGGTAAATTGGGACTCTCCCCACCTCCCAACTTTTTTCTTTATTTACCTAAAGATCATATTATTCTCCTTTAATGATAATTCATTGGGTAAATATTAATGAACATGAATATTTTAAAGCTATTCTAAGTTGTAAGAGAAAAACTATCTTTTACTAGAGAAAGAAGGGAAACTGGCTTGTGGCAATATTTACACTTTTAGACCCAAATTAAGGCCCAATTTGACTGTTGCTAAAATAAATTCTCAAATACTACCCTGTTGGTTGGATATTTCCTGAGAACTAGTACTCACATCTCGTCCAGGTTCACCAGCTGCACCAGCCAGACCAGGAAGACCCTGGGGTCCAGGAGGACCACGTTCTCCATTGAGACCACTAGGTCCTGGTTTTCCATTTTCACCCTGTGTACAAAGGAATAAAAGCAATTTGTATTTTCACCTAAGAAATCAATTGCTATGACATTCTCAGATGTCTTTATATCACAGGGAAAAACCTTGTTTTACTCAATTTCTCTTGATTTTTTTCCCCCTAAAACTATTCCTGTTATAAAGGAAAGGCTCTAGGGAAGAAGCTTCTTGTGTTTGTCAGCTTGCCCAGTGATTCTGGATACTAAAGGACTGACTAATTACATTGATCATCACATTCAGAATACATCCTAATGTGAGGTGCATAAATAGACAGGGCTATGGTAAGAAAAAAATGATAATGAGCCATCATAAACTATAGGTTTATGGTGCACATTAGAATTAGGTTACATTTACAACTTGGCTCTGTTTAAGGAATATACATTTATTGGATACATTCATATAAACTGGATACTCTTAAATGTTACACTGTAATTTCACTACAATATCGTATGACATTTAATTTAAAGAGATGCTCAAAGTGTCAAAATGTGAGCCCTAGTAAAATAGAATTTTATTACCCTATTTGCTAAATGGCTATTTAAGATACTAAGCACTAGGCTGGTACAGTAATATTAGTGAAGGAAAGGAGTACAAAATATATTGAGTTGATGGATAATTGGTATCAATTAAAGACTTTCTAGGTCTATAAGCTGATATTATTTCCCTCTTCAAGACCAACAGTCAGCAAACTGAAGAATACCAACAAATTTCCTAACTGAGATATTTGAGATGGCAAGGTATCTTTCTGTGATATCAATCTATTTACGTTTATGTTCAAGGCTGGTCTGTGAGGCACATTGTTTTTGTTTTAATAGTACGCATGCTTCCTGAAAATGTGGAAACATCAAGAATTTGGATCTAATTACAGGAAAACTTATTCATTACGTACTTGCTATAGCTATGTGAGCTCTGAAGACTACCAAAGGAAACAAAGAGTCTAGAGAAAGATAATTACACTCACCTTGACGCCCTGTGGGCCAGGGCTTCCCCTAGCACCTGGCATGCCTGGTGGGCCTGCGAGACCTCGTGCTCCAGTAATCCCTGAAATTCCACCTGGGCCTGGAGCTCCCTGTTGTGACAGACAATGAAGTCTTAGTTCTCCTTTATTTGACTGTGTTTTCCTCTATTGAATTTGTGATTGAAATTAAAACTATTGTCAACCAATAGAGCAAAGAAACCACTCACCGGAGGGCCCTGGGGGCCAGGTGATCCTTTTTCACCTGGTTGACCGGCATCACCTTTCGGTCCAGATACTCCAGGGCTGCCAGGAGCACCACTGCTACCAGGTGGACCTGGGGGACCATCTTTGCCTGGAGGACCGCTGGAGCCAGGGGGGCCTGGGTTACCCTACAAGAAAATATTTGAAATTTGAATATTTTATAATGAAAAAATAAAATTTTCTTCTCTTTTTTACTTGCGTTTGAATAATTTTATATGGGATTTAATACAAACAGAAGTAGCAATGGGTAAGTTTCTCATTATATGCATATATAAATGCCCTTTGTGGAATATGTGGTTAAAAAAATACTTTATAAAGTACTTACGTTACTGCCAGGAGGACCAGGAAGACCACGACCACCGGGGAACCCAGCAGCACCCTGTGAAGTGATAACACATTTTTGAATCTCAAAAATCAAAGAGAACAAATAATTAATCACTAAAAACACATATAAATGAAAAGAAATGTGGTAGGACCTATATTCTACTCTGAGATCACTTACGATTTGTTTTTCCCTCTTGGAATTTACATATAAGTCACATATCAATGAATGATTATAATTTTATACTCTCGTTAGGGATCTAGTGCTTTGAAAGCAGTTTTTATACAGATTTATATCAATTAATGTTTTTCAATAATAGTCAAGAGGACCAATACTTACAGGACCACCAGGACTGCCACGTTCACCTTTGACACCTTGGGGACCAGGGGGACCCTGTGTGGAAATGGAAATGGTGTATAAGAATAGCACCAAAAGCAAAACTTGGGAGAAGTATTAAGCCTTTCAAAGTCAATAATTCTACTTATTGTGATAATCACCTTGCAGTTATATATATATATATATATATATATATATATAACTATTATGTTGTATACCTTAAACTTACATAATGTTCTATGTCCCTCAATAAAACTTAAGGAAAAAAAGCTACAGCAGAAATGAGAAACTACATTAAAAAGTGATAATAAAAAATAAAACATCTGAAAAAGAGTAAGTCTAGGAGGAGAGCAAAATAAGTTGATTGAAGTTATATCTAGATTGTTGGAGCCAACCTTCAAACTCAGAACTGTGGTCCTATGAGGTACGCTCTGGACACCACGACAACTTCTCTCAGTATGAAATATTAAATTATCCACAAACCTAAGTGCTTTCCATTAGAAGGCTTAGAGGAAGAGAACTACTTACAGGAGGCCCAGTGCCTCCGGGCTGTCCTGCAATCCCAGGAGGTCCTCCTTCACCTTTCTCACCAGGAGCGCCTCTTTCTCCTTTGGCACCAGGCTCACCGTTCTGGCCCTACATCCAGAAAACAACAACAGCCAGTAAGCTGACATCCTTCACAACACACTGAGCTTATCATTATTTTTCTTCAGAAAATAGGATTCTTCAGGTGGATATATATTGAAATAAAATTGGAAAAGATTTTTTGAAGACATGGAAAAACAAAGGCAGTGAAAACATTACATGATAAAAGAAGATAATCAAGAAAGTGGTAAGGTGCATATTATTGTCATAAGGGAGAAGTCTTTCTGAGAATGGTGTGTGTCAAAGTGAGCACCGGTAAAGGCATTTGAGAAAAAAGGGGATTACAGCTAATGTTAATTAGTATTCCCTAATAATGGAAGAACTTCCAAAATTTTCAGAGTGCTTTAAGCCTAGGAAATCATCTTAGCCTCCTTAACCTGGCATGAAGGCAGGCTAGGTGTTTTTATCTCCATCTTTCAAACAGTAAGGATAGCAAGAAAATTTAAAAAAGGCGGGGGGCGGGGGGGGGGGTCAGTAAACTGATCCCATAGGGAATGAGTGGCTGAGAGCAGCTAAAATCCAGATTTGACTTATACTTCTGCTATTTTTCAAGCAGATTGCGATTCTGGGCCGTGGCACAGGCATGCTTTAACTTTATACTTACAGGAGCACCAGGGAAGCCGGCAGGTCCTGGTGGCCCATGTTCACCTCTCTCACCCTGAAGTGAAAAGCATCCTCATTAGTCACAGTGAAGACATCTTCCCATTGGAAGCTCATGTAATCCTCTATATCATCATAATTTTCCTTTAGGTGGGAAGTGCGCAAAGCTAACTAACATAGTTCAAGTTCTGAAGACTTTTCCATTCCTTAATAATATTAGAAGTGGACAACATCAGAATCATTGATTCCTTCTGCTCTGATATCATTTGCAGGAAAAATAATTTGAGAGTTTTGAAGTGTTTCAAACAACTGTATAATTTCTTAAAATGTAGGGATTTAAAAATATGGTAAAAGGGGTGAGAAATGCACCACTTATTCAATTAATTAATTAACTAAAAACATTTACTATATATTCTCCAGAGTCTGCAAACTCTGAAGGTAGAGAATTTTAGATCTAGAAGGACCTTGACAAAGATCCTATAGCTTTAAGAAATACTTATTTACAAATGCATATTCTTTGTGCAATTTTTATTTTTTTAGAATTATTTAGGAAGTAGCAAGATTTAAAATTGTCTCTTGTGAATTTTAGATTTTAGAACTGTAACCTTCCCTTGCCTGACATATGATACCTAAAGACAGTATCCTATCATTGAGACTAGGGCTACTTGGCAGAATTACTAAAGAGGGAAGCACAGGTAGCTGCTGCCAGTGTGGGGTTAAAATGATGTTGAAATCTCTTTAACACTTACAGGGCCACCACGAGGACCAGCTATACCAGGAAGTCCAGGGGCACCACTTTCACCCTTAAAAAAGAGAAAAAAATTAATATTTCCCTCTTTCTCTCCCCCCCCCGCAAAAAAAAACCCCAAACCCAACAAAAGATATTTTATTTTTATTTCTAAGCAATGTTAAGTGTTACCTTGTCTCCAGGCTGACCAGCTGGACCAGGGGGACCAATGGGACCAGTAGGACCCTAAAAAAAAATAGAAATATACTTGTAATTTTGAAGATATAAAGCATCATTTTCTCTATTTATCAAAGAGCATATAAATGGACATATTATCATCTAATAAACTAGATAATATATTTTATTTGATGGCTTGAATGATTTTCTCTTCCCTCAGTGTATAAATACTGCAGAGTTTAATAAACATAAGATTCCATGGCTTATACAATTCAGTGGAAAATTATTGATTCAATTTCTTTATATTGCAGAAGATAAATAAAATGTATCTTACAGTAATATCTTTTAAAATTAAAGTGTATGGCCTTATTCAAGTGCATGATAATTCAAAATATTTCATTTAAGTATTCCAAATATGTTACACATATTAAGTTTTCACATTGACATTTTCAAATATTGAAGTTTTACTTACATTACATAAATAAAATATTAGATTTTTAAAATACATGCATACTTTATTTTTTAGGTTTTTTTTTTTTTTGGTTCTTGTTGGATGATGGCTTACCCATCTAGTCTGTCAAAAGTGAAGTATATATGAATTTATTTAAGGCAATTATAGTAAAGATTGTGACTATCTAATGATTTGGCTATCATGTTTATTTGCTATAGTCATATCTAGGTTATTTGCTAATGTGAATAGAGTTGATTTTAATGTGTTTTTTTAACTATTATTTTATTTTGAAATAGTTACATAGATTCACAGGAGGTTGGAAATAAGGTTGCTTATCACTTCTGGCCCTCCTCAATATTGCTTCTTAACACAACTATGGTATAGTATAAAACCAAGAAATTGACATTGGTACAATCCATAGAGCCTATTCAGGTCTCCCCTGAATAACATATGCACTCATGTGTGTATGTACATGTCTATGCAATTTTAGTATGTGTAGCCTTGTATGACCACCACCATAATCAAGATATTCAAATGTACAGTCACCATAAGACTCCCTCATGTCACCTCTTTATAGTTACACTCAGCTTCTTCTCCCCAGTTCCTAACTTTGAGCAAGCACAAAGCTATTCTACATCTTGATAATTATGTTATTTCACAAATGTTACATGAATGGAATCATGTAGTATGTATCCTTCTGAGATTGACTACTATCACTCAGCATGATGTTCTCCGTGTTTGTACAAGTTGTTGCATGTATCAACAGTTCATTCTTTTTTATTGCTAAGTAGTATGAATGTACCATGGGATTTCAATTTTTTTTTAAATAAAAAACTTCATGAGCAGTATTGATTATCCTGGATTTTAGTGACATTATGACTTTAGCTTGTAAATTTTATCAAACTTTTGAGATTTTTCCATGCTCAGGTCACTGTTGAACTATTAGGTATTGAAAGATATAAATCAGGAAGTTGAACAATCAAGTCATTTCGGTTTTCTTAATGCCCAGAAGGTGGCAAAAGTATAGTCTAACTTATCATGAGTGACATGTTCTTGTAAAAAATAGGAGTTGAGGTGAGGGACTCGTGTACAGGTAAATCCTTTCTCCCCAGTTTGAGTACTCACCCTTGGACCATCTTTTCCTGGAGCACCATCAGCACCTGAACCGCCAGGGTCACCCTGTCAAATAAAAGCCAATGTCATCAGATTAGAGGTATCCTTAATGAGAACATGCCAAGAAGAGGAGTGACCCCAAGATGCTCTTTAATGTAGAGTAAGTGTTCTGATTAATAGTTGCTCTAGGTATCCATATCAAATTTCAATTAATATCAAATGATAATGTTAATTTTGAAAATAGATTACTTTCCAGCAACATTGCCTTCCTTTAACCAGTAAAGTCTGTTATATTACATAATTAACATAAAATAAGTTGGTACCTTGTCACCCTTTGGGCCGGGGCCTCCAGAACCTCCTCTTTCTCCAGGCATCCCTTGCAGACCAGGTGTACCAGCGGCACCAGGTGGCCCAGGGGGACCAGCAGGGCCCTGAAATTAGAGAAGATATAGGAATTCGCAAGAAAGAACTCTAATGCATTTTGTAAACTCTGTGAATTGAATCACGTGGAGTTACCTTTCCTCCTTCGGGACCAGGGGGGCCAGCTCCACCTCTAGGTCCTGAGGGACCTACTGCACCAGGAGGTCCACGTTCACCGGGGGCACCAGAATCACCCTGTAGTAGCAAAATGTAATAACCCTGTTAGGAAACTCAATGCCGAAATCATATTATTATTTTGACATAAACTATGAGGTTCTTACATTTTTGAACAATTTGGACATTTTTATAACTATAAAAGACATTTGATCAATTGAGAGACAAATGGAAACAAAAAAAGTTAATCTAAACAAGGAAAGTTGGATACGTGGCCTGATGAGCTAGCTTTGGAACTATTATTATTATTTTATCACAAGAGCACATTATGAAAGTTCTTCTACCAAGGCAGTTTTCCTGAATGGAACCAAATGCATTACAAAGGTTTTCTCTTGAAAGTTCAGGCCCATGGTTGACTCTACAGTGTTTATTAATGTCAGAAAGTTTAATTTTTCCAGGTAATACAAATACAATGTATTAGAAATGTCTTGGGTTACCCTAAGTGGATTCACCAAACTTTTGCAATGGTGTGCTTCTAAAAATTTCACTGACAACACCTTCATAACATGCTGAAGAAATTAGGAAAAAATTGAAATATTTACCTTGCCTCCTGGAATTCCAGGTGCACCAGCTTCACCTTTTGGGCCCTAGGAGATTGACATTGAATGATTAGGCCTCTATCAGAATGTATAATATATAAGCATAAGCAAAAGACACACTTGACTTGTTTGTGTACTGTATAATTTATCCAATTGTGAGTTGTGTTATCTTCTTCAGTTCCTTTTATGTTAAAATTCAAACTTTCCATGTAATAGTTATGATTGAATAATTTTCCTTGTTTTGTTAATGAATGTTTCAAAGCATGAGCAAATGCAAAAGCTAATAATGTATAAGTAATTACTAGTTACTCTTTTGGTTTCTAAGTTTTGAAAAAATAACATGCAACTTACGGGTTCACCAGGTTTTCCATTTTCTCCTGGAGGACCACTGGTTCCAGGCAAGCCCTATAACAGATAATATTTGTATTGTGTAATCACTTAAAACATTGTTTGTAAAAAAGCTTATCTTTTGTAAGTATCTTTCTGCAAAGTATTCAGAAAGTGATTTTAGCAGCCTTTTTAGGCATGGAAAATTTGTAGCTCTCAAAATCCAATGAGAGAGAGGTGATAATTATGTATTACAAAGCTATATTCGTCTCCCTCTTTTCTTTCTCTTGTCATAAATAAAAATGAATTGATGAACATGGTGAAATGAATTTGGCTATATAAATTTAAATTATAATGAAAATAAGTATAAGCATATATAATTGCGAGATTATTTTTTAAAAAATTACTAATGTGCCCATTCTAGAATAGACACAGAAGCTATGTATGTCTATTAACATTGCCTATTATTTTATTTCAAGGTAGAATATAGACACACAAATTTTAAGCTTAAGGTGAATTGTAATCCATTAGTGTCACAAAAAAATTGAACTGTCAATTAACTCAACAAATCCAGCTATCGAAGGAAAACATTGGCAAAAGTAGGTGCCCAATAACTTTTAAATAAAAAGTTCTTACTTGTAATCCTTGTTGACCAGGGGGTCCTGTGTCTCCTTTGTCACCACCTGGCCCCTAAGCAGAAAAATATAATGAGATACTTCATTATAAAATATCCTTTGAAGTTGAAGCCACACAGTTTTCATTTCTTTTTATTTATTTATTTTTTACATTTAATTTTATTGGAGTATGGTTGATGTATCATGTTATATTAGTTTCAGGAGTACAGCAAAGTGAATTAGTCATACATATAAATACATCTATTCTTTTTTCCCATATAGGTTATTATACTATTGAGTAGATTTTCCTGTGCTATACAGTAGGTTCCCATTAATCATCTATTTTTCACAGTAGTGTGTATATGTTATCCCTCCCCTCACCTCAATAGTTTTCATTTCAACAGGCCGATTGTTTAAAAATCAATAGTGTGAAGGGGGGGCAGAGTCTGGCCTGTGGAAGTGATGCAAGGGAGACATGTACAACATAAACTTTGCTCAACGTCAGCATTTAGCTAGCTAATTAGCTAAGTAAATGTGGTAATTGTTTTGGTGACCCATAATGATAAAGTGTCGGACACTGTATAATTCCCAAAGTCCTCCCTCCTCTCCACTCCCATCCACTTCCATTTCCAATTTATGTGAGTAAACTTACAGTAGGTCCTGGGGGACCCTGAGGTCCTGTCTCACCATTCTTTCCAGGAGGACCCTAGGGGGGGGAAAAAAAAAGCAGTTAGGGAAGCAGAGATAAAGCTAGTCAGCTAGTAGAGAAAAGTCACAGGTTTGGAGATAAATGTCTTTACCACAAGGCTGGAAATGAATGGGTGAAAGCTACATACCGGAAGGCCGGGACCTCCAGGGCCACCTCTTTCTCCATTCTTTCCAGGAGCACCCTAAAGAAGGAGCCAGTGTTTACTAATTCTCCAAAGGAAACCATTCCTTACAGTGTTCCCCCATGCTTTTGCTATTCCTCTCCCCTGACACATGCATACATCCACAATCAAACACTACTTTCTAGAACTAGGTTTCCATAAATGTTCCACTCTTGGCTCAGAACTGCACAAAAAATATTTTAGCTCCCATCTCACGTGGTATTTTGATTTTCATACACAATTCTGTGCTTTGAAGTGGAGATCAATTTTTGGCTATCTGCACTCCCATGTGGAAAGTAAAAGGCTTTCTGTCAAATATTTATTGAAGACATGAAGGAAAGAACTCACGTCATTTCCTTTAGGACCAGGGAAGCCCATGACTCCAGGCTGACCTCGGGGACCAGGTGGGCCTGGAGGACCTGGTCGACCACTTTCTCCCTGACTTCCCTAATGAGAAAAAAAAATTATATTAATAGAGATTAGATAAAAATCTGATCAAAATATACAATATACATATCAAGGCTCCACACCATACAATAGGACTAGTCTGAACCATGCATTGCCTTATTCTCTGGGCCTGTAAAATGAGAGGTTAAAAATGTACTTACAGGAGGTCCTGGTTTCCCATCACTGCCTGGTCCTCCAGGGCTACCGGGCATGCCCTAAATAGAAGAATTTAGTCAGCTGATGTTAAAATGATAACTTAAATAAATCAATCTGTAATATTTAGAGATTTCCATTTAGCCTCATATCTACACACATGATTTCCTAACTGTAAATATCTTAGTTAAGCCTTTCTTCTATTCTTCAAACTATACTTGCTTAAATGTTCTTAAAAGAATTTTGTTTTATTTTGAGCCTACAAAAGATACACTTTAAGTTGTTTTTAAATGTTCTTCATTTGCTTTCCCTCTTAGTAATGGACAGTGTCAGTCAAACAAGGGTAAAGAGAACGTTACCCTCAATCCTGGACCTCCAGGAACACCATCTCGGCCAGGTTCTCCGGCAACTCCTCTGGGCCCTGCGGGGCCTGGACCACCGCGCTCGCCAGCGGGACCCTACATGGTGAAACCAACAGGTATGTAAAAGAGCCTTCATTGACCTAGACATTGACAGTACTTAGGTTGCAACTAGAGAACTTCTTTTGGCTCCTTAAATAGAGGTAGGGTGTTACCAGCATGCTCAGTATAAATCACTGTTACATATTAGTTGGAGTTGTCACCTTGGAAATATTTTAAGACAACACTGATGAACATCACATGCTTTAAAAAGCAATATTTAGTGGGCTTAGCAATGTATTTTGGTGCATATAAAGTCAAATATATTTGATGTTATGAAATCAGATTTGTATTGCACTTCACAGTTTTTGAAGAACTTTCAGGCATTTTAGTTTAACTTATTCTTGCAGTGATCTTGAGATAGATAATTCCCAACTGACAGATAAAGAATTCTCATAGAGGATAAATGACTTTACTTACAAAGCTAGGAGGGGCTGGAATCATTGCTTTACACTGAGAATTATTATTACTTTTTTAACTTCAAGATATTTCATTCAGATATTTAGGTTTTAATTAATGGGAAACTGTATTGAAGAATACACTTATGTATAGCACCAGAATTTATAAAAATCCAAACTGAAGTTATTTACCTTTTCTCCTGGAAGGCCATTTGCTCCAGGAGCTCCTCGGAATCCAGGCATACCCTGGAAATTGTGAAAGGCAAATATGTCAGTCTAAAGTAGTAAATCTTTTCCATAAGTCTCACATTATGAAGTGATTCAAAACAATATTTGGGACTGAGTACTACTCAAATTAAGAAAAAACATGGTTACCTAGCCATGAAGGTGAAGTTTTATGATTGTTTTCCTTTTAGATGCCTGTGGGAAACATACCCTTTCTCCTGCAGCTCCTGGAAGTCCATTTGCACCAGGTTCTCCAGGAGAACCATCTTTGCCATCTTCACCCTTGGGTCCTGGAATACCCGGAGAACCAGCTTCCCCCTGTGAAAGGATGCCAATAAAGGAATTTTTCTTTATTTTTCAAGCAAATTTTCTTACCTGTGTAGTTCCTAATTATGTTATATATTCCTACGAAATAACCAAATCTCTTGGCGCAATACTTACACGTTCACCACGTGGTCCTGGCTCTCCTTTGGCCCCATTTTTACCAGGTTCACCCTAAATGAAACATAGTCTTGGTTTAAAGACAGGGAGAATAGACTTTTAAAACCATCCCCAGTCATCCCTGATTCAATCATAAGATTTAATATAAATTTAACAGAACAAGAACAAAGAACCTGCTATTTATGTGTTTGTGGTGAGAATTAAGCTACATCTTCCAGGTGTGGAAAAGGAAAGGCAACTTACTGCTGCACCTCGTTGCCCAGGAGCACCATTGGTACCAGGTGGTCCTGGAGGACCACGGGCTCCCATCAATCCAGGAGCTCCAGGGATGCCAGCAGGACCCTAAAAACAATCCAAGAACATTAAAATTAGCCAAATTTGAACTTTCTTTTCTGAATAGATCATTTAAAAGTGTATTGTCATGCAAAATGCAAAGGAAACCAATAATATGTGTGTGGTTGAGATGAGGGTAAGCAGTGGGGTCATCTTACCATTTCACCTTTGCCACCAGGACTACCATTACTCCCAGGAGGGCCCTAGAGGGGGAAAGAGCACATTACCAATAATGCAAATAGTGCATTTTTATATGAAGTTGTTTACATAACTGCAAAATATTATTGGGGGATGTTGTGCTTTTTAGAGATTAGGTGATTCCTCTGACTATAGCACAGCACATAAAATGTAGCAAAAATTACCATTATTGGAATAAATTAAAGATAATATGCACTTGGTCTAAATTATTAAATAAGTACATAAATAGAAGAGGTTTTTGGTCTAGTTTCTTCTATGAATTTTTCTGATTGGTGATTAGTTTGGGGGCATATTCTTCATCGTATAAGGTAACCTCTGCTTCATTCTGCTTCATATAACCACAAAAGTCATAAATTCTAGAAAAGTATAAAAAACTCTAAAACTACCAATTTCAGTACCAGTCAAATCATTGTTTGTCACAGTAGAGTCATTGCAGAGCACTAAGAAAAATTTTTTTCAGAAAAGTAATTTTAATTGATAGCAACATTAACACATATGTTTTCATGAAATAAGTGTAGCTACATTTTTCCTCTCATCAGCCCAATTTGGTACTTACAGGAGGACCTGCAGCACCAGCATGTCCCTGAGGTCCAGGTTCTCCTCTTTGTCCAGGGGATCCACTTGGACCAGGAGATCCTGCGGGTCCAACTTCACCCTAAGGGATAAAACCCTAAATAGTCAGTCTCCCTTTTCCACTTCTAATCTCTTAGCCAGGGTGCTATTCAGTCTCGTTTAAATCCATCTCCCAAAGTTTGGAGTAGTATGACTAGATCTTCTAACTAAAGCAAAGTGTCATTAATCATAAAGGCAGAAAAAAATGGTAACTACGTGAATCACTGTGTTATCTCTGTTCCCAGAAAGAGACTGGGAAAAAAAAAAAGATGTCAGAGGATATCAGAATAGCTGAATGCCAGGGACAACACCACCCCTTTTGGAATCAAGAATAAGTCTTTAAAGATCTATATAGATCAAAGAAATCCAGGGACTGTTAATAAGAACCATTTTCAAGAAGCAATCCAATGGTTTTTTTTGTTGTCTCCAGTATATATTTACATTCTTCTATAGACATATATGTTTACCTTAGCACCAGGGGAACCAGGGAATCCTGCAGTTCCAGGGGGACCAGGGGGACCCTAAAAATTAAAATATCAAGGGTTGTTAATCAAGTAAAGGAAAGCTAACACTACTAGTAAATTATAAGTGGATACAGACACAATACAGAAGGCAATTATGTAGATAGGAATAGTATTTATCATCAGGGATGAATATTATGTGGAGAAACAATGTAGTAAAATAGAAAGTAAAGTCTAAAGTTAGAAAATTTGGATCCCCTGCACCTGACCACTTCTGCCACGAATTCTGATTTTATGCAAGTTACTTTTGCTTGAGTTCTCATTTGTAAAATAGAGATAACATTGTTATCTATTTTGCAGGGCCCTTTTAACTGACATACCAAATACCGGCCTTTAGCTGACATGTAAATACCATACAGATGTTAGCAATGGGCCAAATATGATAAGAAGTATCAGAATTTTGTTTATGGGCTTAGTGTTTCTACATTGATTATTTCTAGGTTTCATTTATGAGATTAGTGTCAGTTTGAATCAGATATTTGTGAACAATGTTGAGTTTGGGGTCTACAATCCATATTATTCCAACATTCCATAATTCCATAATCTCTCATTAATCTAAAGCACATCAGGGTTAAATAAAAAGTTACTTACTGGTTGTCCATCACTTCCTCGGGCACCATCGTTACCTCGAGCCCCCTATAAAGAGAAGTTTGTCTTAATTATCTTCTTATTTCTGAAAGGGTGGTCACAAGTAAGCATTTTTAACTGAAAGTCTGATTCAATTGAGTTGACTTTTCCTCAAGTATATTAAAATCTGCCTGGTAATTATAGTCTTTTAGATATAAATTAGTAAAATTCTGATGTGTACATCAATGATCTGATGTAGAAAGATTGGATTCTGTGTTTTACAGAACTGAATGCATATTAATGCATGAATATGCCAAGTTAACACTTTTAAAAAATCCTGGAAAATAACTATAAAACACGTATTGGTTTCCCTATAATCATGCTAAAGTTTTGTTGTAGTGACTTTAAATGCAATTTTATAGAAAATTTCTTGTAAATTGTCACAGCCTGAAAACTGACTAAGACACTTATCTGTGACTTGGGTGGTAAGTGTGCAATGGCAGTAAGAATACTCACTGCAGCTCCAGGAAGTCCTGGCCGTCCTCGCTCACCAGGAGCCCCTCTTGGACCCTGTAGGATAAAATTGAAAGTGCAGTCTTACTTTAAACTAGACATGCTTAAAAATGGCTGGGGAGGGAGCGAGGCAAGTTTTGGGTTAGATATAAGTCCACAGTAAAAATGAAAATTGTATGATAAGAAACATAGTTACCATGGGTCCAGGAGCTCCATTTTCACCTGGAAGGCCATTTTCACCCTAGAAAAGTGTAAAATAGGTTACCATTTTGTACAACAGGAGGAGAGCTTTATAGTTTTTTAAACACAGTGTATTATTATAAAACATATGGAGACTAAGAAAAAGATTACATTCTAATAGTACGAATTTTTGCCAGTGATCTTATTTACTACAAATCTCCATTTTTGAATTTTAAAAACTTGAGTTGTTTTTAAAATGCAAAAATGTAAATCAGTGTGTTACTTGTGGATGCTCCATCATTTCTAACCTAGACAGATCAAGTTATCAGCTTTCATGGAAGCTTTAACAGAACAGCTCAATTAGTTGCTGTTATTTAGTTCCTAAAAGGCAAAATTTAATTAAATTTTTGAAAAAGGTAAACACTAGAGTATAAATCTTAAATATAGCTACAACATTTTAAAAAGTTGATTTACGAAAACATGCTTTTGTTATTATTTACCTTCAGCCCAGGAGCACCTGTATCACCTTTTTCTCCATTTCGTCCATCAAAGCCCTGTGAAATACAAAAAAGTAGTAAAAATATTAAGATTTGTTAACAATTCAGAAATGTTAAAACCTGACATTATTTTTTATAGCTAGCTTTACCACATAGTACTATATTCAAAATTGACAAGAATAATATCAAATGCTTTTAAGTGCACTGAAGACATTGAACACTAATTTTATAGCAAAAAAATATGAAGTAATTAGAAGGTACTATTTAAGGCTAACTAGGAAGTTGCCTTAACTATAGAGTAGCAAATACCACTCAGTTTCATAGATTTTATTTATAGCAAGTTGACACATTTTGGGTTCAGTTGGTTGACTCTACCTAATGTTTTGCATAGAATAAAGTCATTTGTTTTGCTCCATAAATCATATTGACTAAGTCAATGAATAGTTGTCAATAATATATTTTCATATTTTCTTACTGTGGTGATAGGAAACAAATCATTCTTTTGCAGTATTTTCCATACACTTAAAGTCAGCTTTATTACTTTATGTAAAATAAGTAGTTGATTTGGTCAAAAATGAAGTTGATTGAAAATCGAACAACTAGTCAAAATCAATCACTTTGGCACACACTTGATTGTCCAATAAAATTGGCTAGATAGTAAGCATAGCCAAAGGGAACAACTCATAATCAGTTTAGAAACTCTACTTACTCTATGTCCTTTCATACCAGGGAATCCAGGCATGCCAGCTGGACCTTTGAGACCCTAAAAATAAGAAATAAAAAAAATACTGCTGAGCTTTCAGAGACTCACCACCCAAGAGTACAATGCCTTCTATTTTTGTTCAGTTTAATGTAATTTTATAATAATTTTCAATCTAAGTTCATTGTGATTGCTCCAACTAATTTATTGGATGCTGAAGACTTACTGGAGGGCCAGGCAATCCTCGTTCTCCAGGTCGTCCGGGTCTTCCTGACTCCCCCTAGGTGGAGAAATAAAGAATATATGGGAGCTTGTGTAAGATAAAACATGTAGCCAATTGGTGAACTGATTACTTTGCATTTTTCTCACCAAGTTCCCATGAAAATGATTGGGCTAAACATATGGTTGTGAGAACAGCTTTCCTAGAAAAAGGAATGGAAAGAGCTTCTCCCAATTTCACATAAACTTAGAAAAAATGTAGGCATCTCTCAAACCTCAATATTATGACAATCTCTCAATTTAGTGGGAAGAATTTGCCATTGGAAATTAAATGGTAAGGAAAGAATGGTATAATATGAATGATGTTTTCAAGTTTTCAAGGACATAAATTGCTGATATCTATTTCTTCATTACAAGAGACAGAGAGAAGCTTCTTCTCTGGATAAATGGTATACTCACTGGAGGAATCTTCTTAACTGAGTCAAGAAGCACATTTGGGGTTTTTGTTTGGGATTCAAAAAATTGTTTATGCAGCTATGCAAATACTATATAAATTCAAAGGGTAAGATGTCAACAATTTTTTGAGTAAGATTTTTCTCTTTGATATTCTAGAATATGAGGCATTCTATTTAGAATATTCCAAATTGTTTTCACTGTATCCCATTCAAGTCTTAAAAACTTACATCTTTTCCGGCAGGACCAGATGGACCTATAGCACCAGGAGGACCTGGAGGACCCTGAAAATAAGGAGATAAAAAATGAATATGTATCTATAGTTTTTTTCTGTTACAATCAATGCATTATTATAATTATGTGTATCCCTAGAGAAAAATACTCCTTCTAGAAAATTCTATCAATGTTTCTCATCATGAAAATGACACATTGAGTTAATAGTATACCAATACTATATCCAATTTTTACTGTTTTTTAAACTTGTTTTTCTGAAAATTAAAAGTATCATGTATCTGTATTTTATATCAATACGTTTATTTATAAACCCAAATGCACTTCTAAATTTATGAATATATTAAATTTTAAAGTATTTAGATATTTATAAATATTTTGAAATATTAACTTTAACTTCACCTTATTTATAGAACATGTTTACTTTGGGGACTCTGTTAGATTATGCTTATTTCTACTAAATTAGTTTAAAAAATATTTTTCAAAAGAGTAAACATGCAAGTGAACTGAGTGGCTCCAGAAAAATTAATCTTCATTAAAGAGACAGAGGATTTGTATTTGCACTAGGAAGTAGGTGTTACGCAGCTAATTAGCTGAGGACTTCCTGGATTAAAATAGTAAGCATTTCTAAAATATCTAAACCATTAAAAGAGTTCAAAAGATTTGTGAAACCAGATCAACAATCATAAAAATATAATTTATTACTTTAAAATGTAAGCATAAATTAAATCTATACTTCGTAGAGTCTTAAGATTATGGTTTAGAAAATGAAGGTGGTTTCTATCTAGAATTGTCAATTTATTAAATATAGATATAATTGTTACTTACTGCAGGACCAGCTTGCCCAGGTTCACCAGGGGGCCCTTGGTATCCTGGAGAACCCTAGCGAAAAGAATAACATGTAAATAGTTTTAAACTAACTTAATCTTCATATGATTCATTTACATCTTGAAGCCAGTATGAAATCAGGATTTGTGAATCTATTCAGTGAATTTTATTCCAGTTATAAAGACTGAAACCGAAAATGTTCATGTCAGAATAGAGCTAATTTATCCCACTCCACCCACTTAATTCCATTGTAACGGAATTGTTTCAAACATAAAGCCATATTACATGGAAATTAAACATGTAGTTTAATTTTACCAAGGTTTCAATTGCTGATAATTGTTGTTGGAAAGGAATTAAATGTGAAATTCCAACATCTTTGAAGGAATGATAGTTTTTGGTTGCTACTTCTCTACTTAACTGGGATTATACATGCTGGAATGGTTAAATTACAGCAAGATTCCTATAATATGCATGAAGAAGAAATCCCCACTAATGGCTATACTTACAGGGGCACCAGGATGACCAGATGCACCAGGGGGACCAGGTGGGCCAGGGGGACCCTGGAACACAAATTTGAAGGATAAGTACAAAATAAATGCATCTGAAACACGCTTTATCCAGGCATTAGAGATGCCTCTGTTTGGAATGATCCTGACATATTTAAAAATGAGAACTCATACTTCACTGGTAACTATTCAGGCATACAATTCATTTTATTATATTTAAATGAATATCTTATCACAAAAACTTTACTCTAAATGAAAGTCCTTCTGAGTCAATAAAAATGACTGGTAAATTAAAAAAAAACTGGTAAATGTATAAAATGTGGGCCTGAATTCCCCCAAAAGGGTATTCGAATTCTATAAAAACCTACACAAAATGCTAAAAGAATTTCTGCCACATTAAGATGATACTGGAAATGCCGAAGAGCACTTTTTGCCTTGCAGCCCAACTCAATGTGGAGAAATATTTATCTGCATTCTATAAATGCCAGTTTCTAAAAATAATGATGTAAATCAATCCAAAATTTCTTAACTGTATTGCTGAGTTGTGTTGATATGAAGATTTAGAAGTATAAATGCAAATCACCATACATGGAACAACAATAAATTATGTTTATAAACAACTGATTCATCATTGTTCAGAAATACAGATTAAATTAGGAAATCTTAAGTTTTGTGGCATACTATTTATAAATGTTGACAATAAATTTATAAAACTACAGTTTGCCATTAAATTTTCTCTTGTAAGTTTTTCTTCTGGAACTTACAAGTAGTGGATTTATTAGTTTTTTAGTAAAAACTATATATCGAAAATAGGACTCGTAATGTGAATGTAGCTGAGTACCACCAGATGTATACATAGTTCCACCAACTATATACATAGTTATATATATATATATGTATATATATATATATACACACACACACACACACACACACACACACCCCATATATATAATATATGGTATATAGAGTACCACCAACTATATACATAGTTAATATAATTGTTCTGCTGGCTTTAACAGATACCAAAAAACAAAAAACAAACAACAACAACAACAACAACAAAACAGGTTCTGAAACTTTAAGGATTAGTAAAATTCTCTTTTTTACAGTTTACTTTATACCAATTATGGTCTTTCTTTAACTGATCATTTAGATTTATAGCTGGAATTTTGTCCTCTCTAGTTTTAGAAGTCACAAATATGGGGTCCAATGATCTGGACAACAATCTTTAGTGATTGCTGGGACTCCAGATTCATGTCTCATTTACACAGATGTACCTGTTCCTGGCAGTAAAATGATAGCCTTCCCTAACATTGCTCCTCTTAAGAGGCTATTCTTCTACTGGGGTCTACTGCATGGGGATACCATGCATCCTGCACACACGTGCCCAAATTTCAATGCTTTAATGTCATTGTCTTCTGTTAAAACTCTAAGTCATTTACATTGAGGGAAACACTTTGAGTACAATATGAACAGCTATCTTTTACAGTAGATGAATTTGAAAACTCCATAAATTCTGGGAATATTTGTATTTGAGTTCAGGATTTGAGATGAGTCATCACTCATATGACAGTCATTACTTGGATTGTCATTGAGAAAGTAGCATTTAATTAATGGACAGACATTAAAAGAATATTCTGAACAACTCAGGTGAAAAGGAGGAATAGTGGAAGTGAAAAAATAATGTAATTTGGTTAAAATGAAAAAATACATGAGTGAGACCTAAGCATGAAGGCAGGTGTGCCCTGGTATAGGTGGTTGTGTAAAGAAGGAAGAGAGTGGCAAAACAGGCATGAAATAAGAGGCAGTGACGGCAAAATGAGTTAGGATAGAAAGTTCATGATAATCCTACCATTTTCTTTCCCAGCTTAAAAAAGAATAAGCTATTTTGCATAATTCTGTAATAATACCATATTACTAGAAGAACAACCATTCAATACTTAACATAGTTGAAGGCTAAATAATGCACTAAAATGCTGACAAATTTGTACATACTGCTGGCCCAGGATAGCCTCCGATTCCTCCTCCTGCTACTCCAGCCTTGACATCATATGACTCATACTGGGGAGAATAGTTCTGTGGCAAAGAGACCAGATAGATAAGATCATGTTGATATATAGGTCATAGTTCTTTTCAAAAGCATTTAGAAGAAATGCATGCAATATCTATTCACTGACAGGAAGTTTTCTGCATGCCTGTGTGTGGTATGTATTAATTATCTCTCTCTCTGTAACTTTGAATATTAGATATCCTACAGAAACACCTGCTTATGCAATGCACAAATCTTTCAACTAACTGTGTGCAATATTGACCTTAAATAATTTGTTTCTATATGCTCTTACTAAAACTATTTTTTCTAAATTCAATCCATAGTATAAGAAACATAGGATCATAGACTAAGACTGAAAGTACCTTGAGATCATATACTCTGACCTTGTCATTTTGAGCAGCAGTTAATGATACAAGTAAATTTATAGCTCCAGTTTTTGATTAATATGCCTAACAGATTCATATCAAAATAAACATCCCCATAGAAAACAAGTACAGGAATAATAAAAGGCTCTTGTGCTTATTGGATTGTTTTGGAGATTATTTTATTTTAAATTCTAGGCCGAGCAGTGGATTCTGTATCATACCAGGATAAGAATAAGTTAGACTATACCCCTTGCTTTGTGTTGAATTGACTTTCAAAAAGCTTTTTTAAAAAAAAAAACAACCCATGGTAATTTTTACATGTAAATTTCTAATATTTCCTAATTTCATGCAGCAGAAATTTTGTCTTATTTACTTGTTTGGTTATTTATTTTACATGCAGAGTTAGTTGGTTGCCATGCTTTTTAAGAGGAGCAGGATGTACTCTGAAGGTTTGGCAATGGTAGTTGCATAGACTAGAAAAATACTGTTGACTTGAAGTCATTAAGGAGTGTTCATAGCTCTTCAGCTGCTTTTTTTCCAAAATTTCAGAAGCTTTCCTTCCCATCAGGATTATAAGGGGAATAAAGCACAATTGTGGCAATTCCTAAAATCCTCTAGGTTAATTCTTTTGGGGAGATGTTTGCTTATTTCTCAAACATAGAGCATACATTTTATGCCTGCTGAGAGGTTGGGAAATTTTGCAAAGATATAGTAGCGATAGCACTAGAATTATGAGGAAAAGTGAATATTTATAAAGCACTTAGAATAGTGCCTGCACATATAAGCACTAAATAGGAATTTGTTAAATACATCAAATCAGAGAATAGATATAAGGAACCCACAGAAGTGAGAGGTAATATAGACTAAAGAAAAGAAAGTGAACTAGGCAGTTTTAAATGAGGCAATTATTTTAGTCCTGGGATTTATTACCTGGCCACCAGTAGGGCATGATTCACAGATTCCAGGAGGCCCAGGAGAACCAGGGGAACCTGGTTGTCCTGGAAGACCAGGGTCTCCATTTCTCCCAGGAATACCAGGAGGGCCCTAAAAAAATCAGGGATAAACATGAATAAACACTGAGATGTCCTAGTGATTTAGAATATTATCAAATTGTAGCTTCTATGCTTTATAATGTAAGAAATCAATATAAGTAATCCATTTTCTTGGGAATATTTTTACCCAAAATGGTGTAAATAATTACAATGTAATTTATTTCTTTGTATTTTGATGTATTATTTTATTTTTTAAACTGATAATAAGGCTGAAGACATACAAAGTTCGGGAAATCAGAATCTTTACACGCACAGTTATGGATTCTCAGTTTGAGTTATTGTGCATCATTATTTAATACGTGGTACCAAAGGAAATGTATAGATGATTAAAGTTCAAATATGGAAGTGCTATTAGAAGGAAAAAAAACCCAGCAAAATAATCAAGGAACTAACTTCATTTTACTGCACAATGTTTACTTACTGGATCTCCCTTGGGGCCTTGAGGTCCATGACCATTGGGAGGGCGGGTGGGCTAATAAGTGGAAAAGATACAGATTAAAAGAGACATAGACAGAAACAGCTTTCCCATGAAGTGTATCCCAATTTCTTATCCTAAATCATATCCAATTCTTGATTTTAAACAGGATGTTGTTCACTTTTTACTTGTAAGACCTGTATAATTGTTTGCCAGACATTACTTTTGTTTCTTTTTAAGCTCCTATGGCATAGGAAATATTTATGGGTTTAAATATGAATCTTGATACAGATTTTCTTTAAACTCACAGCTGTTGGAGGCTGTGGACAAACTGCACAACATTCTCCAAATGGGATCTCAGGGTTGGGACAGTCTAATTCTTGATCATCACATATTATATCATCGCAGAGAACAGATCCTGAGTCACAGACGCATATTTGGCATGGTTCTGGCTTCCAGACATCTCTATCCGCATAGGACTGACCAAGATGGGAGCATCCTCCTTCAATAGCTGGAAAACAAGAGAGATGGTGTGATGTTTTGCACATGCAAAAAAATTCAGAAATTAAATTACCAGGAGTTCCTGTCATGGCATAGTGGTTAACGAATCCGACTAGGAACCATGAGGTTGCAGGTTCGATCCCTGGCCTTGCTCAGTGGTTTAAGGACCCAGCCTTGCTGTGAGCTGTGGTGTAGGTCGCAGATGCGGCTCAGATCCTGTGTTGCTGTGGCTCTGGCGTAGGCTGGCAGCTCAGCTCCGATTAGACCCACTAGCCTGGGAACCTCCATATGCTGCCAGAGTGGTGCAAGAAACGGCAAAAAGACAAAAAAAAAAAAGAAAGAAAGAAATTAAATTACCAAGAATATCATTTTTCCCTGCATAATTTTTAAGTGATAAGAGGCTGCTTAAAATATCAAATATGTTTATTAATATCAAATTGGCACACTGAGGTAAATTTTCCTTAGAGCCAGTAGGTATTTTAATTTTGCTCGTTAGTAAGAATTTAACAGCAATGGAAATCCCATAAGCACTTAAACATTTATTAATTGTGCAATTGAAGACAAGTTTTTGCTTCTAATTGCTTTTCTCTCCTTTCATTGTAGATGGGAGCATTAAACTCTAAAGTTGATTTTGTCACTAACCCTGCAGATTCTGGATTTTATTAAGCTAGGTGAGAGAGTCAGGGGAAAACTGAGCTACTCTTGGCAGCCTAAAACTCTCCCAGATTCCTGGGAAAACCTTAACAAAGCTTACTGCATGTACTGAATAGCATTGCTATCTCTGTTGGGCATTAGAAGGTCAACATAATATGACATAATATATAACGTATCCCATATGGATGTAAATAGGTTTCCAAATCACTAAAAGCAATAGCAAAAAAGTTTTTAAAACAAATATTGTCAAGGAAAATGTAAAAATAATAGGAAAAAATATGAATCATGACCATGTGAATTTGTGGCTTAAAGTGGTCTAAAATTCTCTTCAACCAAAATTTTAGACTTGTTTCTTAATTACATATAAGGTACTGACATTTCAGCAGCTATTAACAATGAATCAGCTTAGGGGATGCCAGAATAAAACCTGGTCTCAATTCCTAAGGCATTAGCTGTAGATTGTGGTTGAATACAACTTTAGTTCCTGAGGATTGCTCTGATAGCTTGCCAGTAATTGAGTACATAAATAAGAAGTCTCTAAACATCTGCAAGAATTTTTGCAAACAACAAATCATATACTTGTTTAGTATTTGCATTTTTATGAAACAGTGAAATGTTATTTTCTCAGAGCCAAGATTTTGAAAATGTCTGTTGAAAGAGGCCTTCTGGGAAAAGGCAAATAGTTTAACTACATCTTTTGGTGCCTTGTGGCCAAGAGGCCTTTGAGAGGATCCTGAGGTTTTTCCATCTATATGCTACATACAGCCATGAAAGCTTCCTGTTTCTGTATCCTCTCCAAACTTAAATTAATGCTAAATATTTTGGGTTTGGAGGTTTAGATGATTCAGTAAAATTCACACACAAAAAGAAGTTTAGAACCTATGGACTGTACAGCATATCTCCATTTCTCATTTCCATTTATATGATACAATTTTAATGATCTTTGGCCACACCCTTAATGGATTCAAGAGGTTTCAATGTCCATTCTTACTTGTTATAATTACTCAGTGTGGTTTACAGCTAATAAAAGAGACCATGCTTGTTTCATTGCAATTTTAAGTAGGCAAGAATCTGTTTATTTTAAAAAGTTATTTTAGTTTCTCCTCTGTGTTTGAAATAGATGAGAACATTGGAAAGAAATATTGTCTAAGCTTTTAAAGGAGCATTCCTTTATACTTTGTGAGAGTAAAAGCTGAATGCCAAAATGCTGACCTAGTGCGAATGAAGTAGGCCTATTTAAGGGGTGCTTTGCAAGGTATGCTTAAGAGAAGCACAATCTCTTTTATATTATCATAAATAGAAATAATATAAGAGGTTCTAGGCATTAAACTCATTGTTCTCAAAGCAGAACTGACATGTTTAGCAACTGAGTTCACTGGTTTTTGAAAAAGGTCTAAAAGTTTTAATAAGATGGAAGATTGTTTAATAAAATTGCATGAAACACATTCTTCAATCTTTACACTGGCTCCCTTTTCTTAAAATGAATCATTTTAAAACTTTCTCTAAATTTACTTTATGGACAATGTTCCAACAGATGTTTTAGTTAAAATTTTCCCATTAGTAATGTGGATCTCAGCCTTCTTAGATTCCTTGAAAATATTACTAGTATACAGAATGTTGACTATAAGTAATAGTACTGTATTGTATGTTTGAAATTGGTAAGATATTAAAGGTTTTTAACATACACACACAAAAGTAACCACGTGAGGTGCTAGGTATATTAGTTAACTTGATGTTGTGATCATTTCATGATGTGTGTATATATATATATATATATATATATATATATATATCAATGCATTATGTTGTACATCTCAAATATATACAATTTTGTTAATTATACTTCAATAAGTCTGAGAAAAAAGAAAAATATACTAGTTTATACTAATGGTTATTTTAGCTCTTTGTCTCTGGATCAAGAATACCTTTCTATGTTTAACATAGGACCTCTGTTATAATAATTAACTGTGGATACTGATAGCGTATTAATGACAAATGAAAAAAAAACAGTTAAAGATAGGGATAAGCATCTAATATTTTAAATATCTTCTCTTCCTTTATTCTTAATCTGCTTTAATATTAACATAAAATGTTTTCCCTTGTGTATTTATCCTTCTATGTGTATGTCTCATCTAAACTATCATAACAACCTAGAAATACAGTATTTTCCATTTGCTCTGCAAACTATTAAACAAATGAACATAATATTACCATTACAATTGTAAATGAATTTTTTATAACTTGGTTAAACCCATTGTTATTATGTAAATGAAAATTATTTAGCCTTTTGTTTCCAAAGTTTAATAGAAATCATGTGTATTATGCTTTTTAAAACATAGAGGTCTCAACATAAAAGTTGTTTTAGTATACTTCTTTTTAAAGATGATGTTGTTCTAAGTGAAAGTTGGAATGCTTGAAAAGTAAGAATTAATGCTTATTACAATAACTTATTTCTCATCCATTTGAAAGAAATTTGGCTCTCCTGAAAAGTCAGTGCCTATTGAAATTGCAGCTGAAAGTCACTTTTCTCTGCTGTTCTAGCCAACTCACGCTTGTTGAAATAATGGAGAGTTTTATGTAGTTCCCTTTAACTTTTTGTTTAGTGCATGACAAAATGTGGTTGGCAATATGTTCTCTAGGAAGCTAAACCTCTCACACACATGTCTCATGGCCCTCAGTGTTAGTACCATAGCCTAGTTATACATGGGAAAATCATGGCAGAGTCAAGGAGAAAAGTGTTTTGTTTTCAAGAGGGATAAAATTCTCTGGTTAGACACCTGCAGCATTTAGCAATAAAATAGAAACTGGAATTCAGAAGCAATAGTCATCTCATATTATTCCTTCCCTCCCCCCAAGATATCTAAATTCAGAGCAGCTTTGATTTAAAAAAAAAAAAAAGAGTTAAATTCTTTTGTGAAAGTGTTAAATAAAGGCAAATAATTTCATTTTTACTACTGGGCAAGCAATGGATTTCACAATTCCTTCCTCTATTGTTATTGATTAAACTCAGTCTTCCCTGTTCCAATTTGTAATTAATTTTAAACTCCACTCTCATGTCACTTCATATTTCTGTTCCTTAGTACAAAGAACAGTCCTGAAATACATTTATTTGTGGTCACACAAGTAATGCATTAGATTAGTCATCTCCTTGTTTTATAACTGAATTCTAAGTTATAAAAGGAAATAAAGCTAGTCTATGACAATCCACTCTGCTTCTTTTATTTCCTAGCTCACTGTTTTGAAACTTTAAAGAAAAATAAAACTGAGTAACATAATCTAATATTTTTAGATGTCCTTGAAAGCTTTCTTTTTTGCTGTTTTGGTTTCCATTCTTCAAATGTTAACATGCTGATTTGATAGAATTTTACTCTTATGACTGAAAAATAATGCAAGTTATATTTGTCTTAATTCCATTTTTGGAATAAAAATAATATGCCCCAAAGTGTCCAATTAAATTGTTATTTTAGCTTGAGTGACAAGTTGAATTTTTTTTCTCTTCTTTTCTCACTGAATCCTCCTCAGAGAAAAGCTGTTCTTTAACCTGAAAATCTAAAAATAACAGGTGTGATATGTACATTATCATAATATTATTTTTCTCTTACTGTAGAAAGTTGAGTATTTTATAAGTGGATAGAGGGAGTTCATATAGTTTCCAGCTGAATTATGTATGGCTTTTAAATGATACTAATAATTGGAGAAAATACATTTTTATAAAATATGTTTCTACTGCTTATATATTAATCAGAATATGTTAAAACATGTTACATAAGTTGACAAAAAAGATTGAAGAAACTAGCTATAGACCTATATAGGTGGATAATTTCAAGTTTAAAATGTTATTTTGCATGAACCATGTAGATTATGCTTATTCTTGTCCCCAACAAAAAAACCAAGAAAATATGGATCATTATTTCTAGATGTTTCTTTGTTTTATTCTTGATAGATATATGATTTTTATGTCCCTAATTAGAAGTTTGCTTTAAAGTGATTAGTATTTTATCCTATAAAAAAATAGAGATTTAGAATTAAAAGTATCTTATATCTAACAATCAGCAACTGTATTACAATATTATCTGATTAGTGACAAATTATAGGAATACCAAGGCAAATACATTCTACTTGTGTAATTACAGTTGGCAAACATCTTTGAGTTTTATGTCTGATAACCAAAGTGTTACATCTTATCTTCCTTATCACCAAGTCACTAAATACTTTAATTTCTTCCTCATAGTAATTTCATTTTCCAGAGTTAGTAAAACTAACACTAGGTAGAGTTTGTATCTGTATGTTCTATTTTTCAGGCACTGTTCTGAGTGCTTTGCCTATCTATGCTACTTAACCTTCCCAAAGGCCCTATGAGGTGGGTGCATTCATAATCTTCATTTTACAGATGGGGTATCTGAGGCACAGTGACATGAAGTAATTGTCCCAAGGTTATATGGTAAGGGGTAAGGCTAAAATTTGAACCTAGGAAAGTTGTCTTACATTTGATACTATTGCATCCTATTCCCTTTCTGAAGTTTCAAAGGCAGGGTAGGATTAGAGAAGCCAGCTTCAAAGTTCTGTCTCATTATGGTTTCTAAGTTATGCAAACTTAAAATCAGAATCTAATAAGTATTTTTTTTTTAAGGAGTAACATTTTTCTACAGAATATCTTTTCTTTCTGGCCCTAGAACAGGAAGATAACATCTGGAGTTGAATTCTGTTGTTTATTTTCTCCTGACCTTATGAAAAAGAGTTTTATCTCTGAGACCACCCTAATGACATCCAGACCACCATCAAGATTAACTGTGAGTGGAAACTCAACATATGGCTTACTAGATACAGAGAAACAGCATCCTAACAGCAGCAACAGCAACAAACAGATAAGGCTTATGTAGTCAATGAAACACACACACACACACACACACACACACACACACACACAAAGAAAACCCATGTTTAAGATGGTTCACTATGATATTGATTTTCAGAAAATATAGTTATTAAACGATTCCTATTAACTTGTAATTTCATTAAAAGCTTCCCTTCTAAATTTGAATATTATGAACATACCAGGCAGCTCAAGAGCGTTTCTCAGATTTTAATTAATTTGAGAAACATAGTCGCTGTTTGCTATCTTCCACACCATATACTATAGAAAACAGTTTCAGAAAAATAAATGCCTTTTACTGAAGCAGTAATTTCTTAATGTGAGTTTTCAAAGGAAATTTAACTTTTAATAGGATCTGAATCCTTTAGCTTCAATTTTTACGTCTTCGAGTCATTTTAATTTTTGCCTTCTTCTTTGAACTTTTCATTTTGTTCACTAAGATTACATTTTAAAAGCCAGTTCTTGACCTCAGTCATGGAAAATACAAGGGTTTTATTAGTTAATCTGAAAGGAATCCATTTCTGCTGTGTTTTCATTAGGCACAGACAGACATTCTAGTGGTTAATGTAACTCCCCAAACTGCAGTTAACAAATGATTTGTGTAAGAATTGCCATCTCATTTTTTCCGTTGTCGTCTTGACATGAAACAGGCAGTTTCCCCTTTGAAACGTCAAGATTCACCATACCACCCCCTTCCTTTCCTTTCCTTTCTTTTCTTTTTTTTTTTTCCTTTCTGAGTGTGGAAAACAACAGCACTAAACTTTTTTGCGAGGGAAAATTGTTTTACAAGAAACAGCCCACAGAGGCGTTTCCAGAAAGTTATTGTAGACCTGGAAACTTTACAAATGTTGTTCATGTCCAGCAAAGGCAATAACATCTTTCAACTTTAAAACTTTAACTCTTAAGCAATCCACTTTAATCCCTTCAAGGTGGTGGTGTCGTTTGATGTTACAAAATGAAAGAACTGAGCTGCATGATCTTTGGCGCTCTGTTCCAATCATCCACAAAGGAAACCACAGGGTTTCGGTAGATGGCACTCTTCCCCCTGGGTGACCACTCAAGGTCTGCCTGAGACTCTCCAAGTGTGGAGCAGGGACTTTTTGTGAGGGCTTTTAGTCTTAACTCTACTCCTGGAAAACAGACACCCAACAGTTCGTGATTTTTTTAAAATGAGCCTGTAGATAAGACAGAAGATTCAACCCAAGAGTTTGAATTAGTTAAAAGCACATAATCACAGGCTTTCTTTCTTTCCCAGAGTTGTTCCAGAGGCTTTGCTCTTTTCTCTTACAATACAGAGATATTTAATTTCAGAATTTAATCAGAATATCTATTTACTCATAGGCTTTTAAATCATCTAATGTTGAATACTCTACAGGTAGGAGGGAAATGCAAGGTATTATGAATGAAAAACACAAAATTTTGTATCAATGCTTTATTTACTTGGAATTTATATCATTACAGAACCAAAGATAATTTCTGGTTAGATCACGGACGAACCACCTATTTAAAAAGTTGATTTATCAATTCAATAGAAAAAAAAATCTATGCTTTTATTCACCTTGAAGTGCATTATCTTATGTTTTCTAGGACAATATATGATTTTTTAGTATCTCTTATCAAGGACAGTTAAAAAATTTTTAAAAATCCGATGCTTCGGATTTAATGTATGTTTTGTATCTTCTAATTATCTAAGATGTAACAGAATTTTGGTCCTAGTCTTAACTCTGTTATTTCCTAGATGTATAATCTCAAGAAAAGCACTGAATCCATGTTAGGTGACTTGCACTGAAATATCAGAGCAGTTATGCATTCTTTCTTTTTAAAAGTACAGTTGTTTCTAGTGATTTTGTGCTGTATGCTTTCATTAGTTTGGCATGTTTAATTTTAGAGGCAGCACAAACCAGAAAACTTGAATATGCTTGATCAGTTACAAATCCCCCCTTAAAGCATAATAGAAATAAGCATAAAAGGAAATAGAGTATCATAACCTGTGATAAGGAACTGATTCTCTGAATCCCTTTACAATGGACTTTAATTCTAAAACAGTTAAAGGCCCACAGTTCATTATCACAGCAGAATTGTCAGAATATCAAAATATAAACTCAAATGTCAGAACACTTTTAATTAAAATAAAGCTTATCTCCCTGCCCTAGTGAAGTAATAATACTTAGTAATATCTTTTTATTCTTTTATCTGTCTAATAAGCAGTAATGAAAATACAGATATAAAATATTCTAAAAAATCAGAAACTTTACAAATATTCAAAAAAATAGTTATATGTGGAGTAGTTATATATGGAATTTTGAAAATGGCTGTAACATTTAAGCACATTTTCAAAAAGTCTTTGAATATTGTTACCATGTATTTGTGAGTATGTGTGTTTAGCAATATTTTATCAGCAACATACTTAGTTTCTTAGGAAAGTAGTGTTTAATATTTAAAATTAACACATGTGATATTTTTAAATCTCATTATGAAATACAGAATCCAGCTGCACTGAATTTATGTTGGCATTGGTCATGCAAATGGTAACTCTGTCAGCCACTAGGTGGCGAGTCTTTGTGCTTAAATTTGGCATGTTTATAAACTACAGGAAATATAAAACAGACCACATTTCTCCATTGGTGGAAGAAAATACATGAATTAAATAGAACTTTCGCAGATTTATAAAAAGACCAAAATTCTTTTTGAGGACATGTTTTATGCTCCAGAAAATTTGTGTGAGTAGACTAGAAGTTAGTGTTCGTTAGAGCTGTTCTGTTTCTCTGTGGGATTCTCAGGGCATTTCTAAGAAACCCATACTCCAGGACTATATATGACTATTCTCAATGTGCTGTATATTCGACCACCTCCTGCAACCGTTCCTAAGCTAATGTAACAGAATTTTTTTTTTTTTTGTAAAACCTGAAGGGAACATAAGATGTACTATCTTAAACTTTTTTTCATGACAAACAAAAGCAGTAAGCTGAACAAAATTCTTTCAACTTCTTTTGAGCATAAAAGCCTATAAATGTGTCAACAGATTTTCATAGCTATTTGTTATATTCTGAAGCTGAAGGGAAAAGAGAAAATAGAAAAAAACGTATGTGATATAAAGTTATGTAGATCTCAAACATTTTTTCCCTCTAAAGTGGGATTGAGAAGAAACTTGCCATAACAATTGTAAAAAATTGTGATCACCAGGCAACTACAAATATTTTGTTTTGCTTTTGAACTAAATACCAAAGTTTTGTAGTCTTTCCAATAAATGGGAACTTGGTGATTTTTTTTTCCTGAAATTAGGAGAATTTAAGAACTTTAAAAAAGAGAGAAGTCTTGATTGAGGTGGGGGTGTGGTAGAAGTCATTTGGTATCCTAGCCAGGGTCTGGGATTTGTAGCATCTTCTGGGAGAATAGAATGGGGAGGGAAAGAAGAGAGGAGCAGAGAGGAAGGAGGACTGAGAATTCAAGGGAAAAAAAGGGGGAGGAGGCAAGAGGAAGAAAGAAAAGAGATGGAGGCATAGGGAGGACACTTGGGGATGAAGAAGGGGGGGTGATAGAGGAAGGGGAAAGGGAGAGGGAGAGGCTTCCCTAGGAAGGGGGTGGGGTAACAGTGAAGGAATGACAAGGGGAAGGAGGTCCAAAGGAGCCAAAAGGGGTGGAGAGATAAAAAGGTGAGAATGGAAGGGAGAAGAGGAAAAAAGAAAGAGGAAATGAGGGGAACAAGGGATATGGATGTTTGCTTTTGTGGCCATGGGCTGAATGTAACTGAAGACATGTCATTGGTGTTCCCCCCTCACTTACATATATGACCTGTGAGGACATTAAAGATATTTGATGTTAGAGACAAAACACTTTTTTCAGACACTGTGCTTGCAAAAACTATAGGTTTAAATGCAAACAATTTTTATTATGTACAAATAGAAGTGGATGTGTAATAATTTCTTCTGGCATCTTCGAATTTAGTATTTAAAGATTGATCTCTATGCAAGTTTTAATTCCAATACGTCCGGTATTTTCATGACTCTGAGAAACATATGAATTAAAAGAAATCTTTTCACACAATGCAATAATGAACCAAACATGGTTTTGAGGAAATGTGAACATGAAAACTATTGTTTGCACTAATTAGAAAATAGAACAAATCACCTCTTTGAAGTCAAACAGTGCTAGTATCTTTACCTTATTTGTGGAAAAGTCAAACATTTCTATTGAAAATACTTCAATAAATATTCTCTTTATTAAGTGTAAATGAAGTTAAAATGTAGAACATGCAGAAAACACTAGACCCTTAACAATAAATTATTAGAAAATGGATACTAATCCACCATGTAAGTGCTGGAAACCAAATAAAAACAGGAACAATGAAACATTTTTTACAGTTTGAACCAGTTTAAAGAGCCTTGCAGATATTACCTTGTTGTTCTTTTATAGAAATACCTTCACTGATTCTAATAATGTGTAGCATTTTCCTTTAGACTATACTTAATGCATGCTATTTTTTAAATGTATTATCTTACTGGTTAAACAATGCTTAATTCTCTATCCTGACAAAGAATCCAGAATACAAAGGAGAACATAAAAGTATTACAAGAGACAAATAACTTCCAGACTGCCTAGGGAAGCATTCCAAGATGTTAACAATCCAGGAGGGGAACTTTTTAAAACCATTTAAAGTTTCCAGTGCCGTTAACATGAAAACAAGTTAGTACAAGAACATCTTTATCTGGAACAACCAGAGAACTTTTAAATACAAAAATGACAATATTCTCTTTAAGCAAAAATAAAAGGCAGCATTCAGGTCAGTTCTACACTTCACAACTGGGAGCTTAGAGAGGAAATTAGCTTTTAGGAGACCGATTTTCCCCTTTAGACTTATTTGTAAGAAAAAGTAAAGACAAAAACCCCATAAAGTTTCTCAAAATTAGTACCTACTCACCTTCCTGTTGTTGTGCCAAAATAACAGTGGGATGAAGTAGAGCAAAAAGTAACCAGGTCCCCTTTTGCACAAAGCTCGTCATGTCTAAATATCAGACATGAGACTCTTTGTGCAAAAAGGAGAAAAGAAAAGCAGTTCAAAGTAGCACCATCAGTTGTTCCCTGCCCTTCAGCACCGGGCCCGTCATAAAACTCAGCCACTGAGATTCCTGTGCTTTGGCCTTAAATAGGAAAAAGTTTGGCTTCCCTCACTTTCCAGCCCCTTTCTGAAATATGAGAGCAGCACCCATCCCCTTAGCAGTAAAAGAAATGATTAATATGTCTTTTTCCCTTATGGAAGACACAACCCACAAAGTAAGAAAGATTACACATCTGGAGCTTGTGTGCATCTGTTTATGTATAAGTTTTTTACATATTTTAGTCATATATATGTTTGCATAACTTAGATATAAAAATGTTCTGCCCTGAGTTTTAATGGAAGAATTTGATGTATGTATTTTTTCCTTTCCCCTCATAATATTAACAAATGCATAATTTTGAGAAATTGCTTGATGCCCTTTTCTTAGGCATGACTAATTTGCAAACCTGATCTTCCTAGATTTTTATACTGGGCTTTTGCCAGAATCCACCCGGCCCAATTTAAATAGGGAACTGTAAAAGATTAACTGGAAGAAAAACCTCTGATGTCCCTTTCATTCATCATCCACTTTGGGTCCTGGAAGTTCAGTTTCAGGCACATGTCAAAGGACTTAAGTACCTAAGGTATGTTTAAACAGCACCTCAAAGGTTAGATGCTTATCTATAGCTGTTTCTACTCACAAATTTCTTTAGCCAGCCAAAGGGGGACCTCTTCTGAGATTTCAAATTTTATGCTGCTTGTAAAAGCTGAAATGGATTTTGCCAGAGAAAAATTTAGCCTTTCATGTCTTGACTTTGTAAGAAACAGAGAAAGAGCTTATCAAATGAAGTGTCAAAAGAATACCAGAAGTTATCATTTTACCTGGGTTGGTATAAATGCTAGTATAAATATTTCTAAATGTTTGACTTTCATATGTATAATTTCCAGGCCACATTAATATAGTTTTTCAATGTATTTCTGGATCTGAGGAGTAATTTCTGGGCTATATTTGGAAGAGGAACAAAAACCATTTATAGGTAATCTTTGCAAGAAAAAATATGCTTGTTCTCAATACCAGATTATTTCTAGTAATCAAGATATTCCTTTACATCCTAATCATCAGTCCATGGTTCCTTCAGTCATCTTTATATTCTACATGAACTATTCAATTCTAATCAAGATATTTTGCATTTATTTTATTTTTTCCACATCAACTAAATAATGCCCATCCTCATGCATGTATGTGCACATAGTATTCTCCTCACCTCACACCAATTCATGGAAGTCACTGCTCTAGTACCCAGTTTAAAACTTTCCTTTATTATCCTTGTTTTCAGCTTCTTCTTTCTCCCAATTCATGTTACTCAAATTTCACTCAATTCACATATTATCTGTATAATTCTAGATGTACATCTATTCTATAAGCAAGCACAGAAGTACATTTGCCTCCTTACAGGCCCAGTTACAAAAGCACAAAGCCATCACAATGTAGATGACATCATCTAGTGACAGGAAAAGAAAATTAGTTGGACCAATCTCTTGTGCATCTTCTGATTGTAGACTAGAGAGTCACTACTTGAAGGAAAAACAAGTAACAACTGAACAGTCATGAAAATAAGCTTTGCTACTGGGTCATAGTGGAGATGTTGGGGGAAAAGACTCTTATTTATATGCTTCTCCCTTTCAATCATTTAATTTTTTTCTTAAAAAATCCCCTTATGTTCAAACCAATTCAGAAACATGATTTTTTTTAGCAAGTCTCTGACACTTACATAAAAATTTTGTATATCTATATTCATTATCTTATTATTTTAAATGATCATTAAAAGTTTAAATGTATTAAATTTCTTCATTAAAATTTTTATTATTTTTAAAATAATGCTTTTTTCATGCATTTCATGTACAATTTCTATTGTATTTTTGCTTGTCCTAAAAGTCTTAATTTGGTTATCCATTTAAAAAGTTTTATACTCATGACAAAAATTCACAATTGATGCACTCATTTTAGACACGTTAGCTGATATTTTGCACACACACCAAAAAAACTTTGTTGTGTTTTAGGGTATCCACGAGAGATCCAAGATAAATCTCATATTCCTGATTTTCTGATTTAGCATTCTTGACCACCTCAAGTATATTTGGAGGTCTTGCACCAGCATCCTTTGCATTCTGTGTCCCAGATCCTCTTTTCCCTCTTCACATCAAAATGTTTTCTTATATGGTGTCTAGATGGATGTGAATCTCAGCTGGGGTCACGGCTGAGAGAAATATATATGCTGGTAAATTCTCTCATGCAGCCCAAGAGCTGATGCCCTCATTGTAATCTAGACACACATTTCTTTCCATACATCCTGGACTGCCCTGATATTAACCAGCTCACATAGACATGTCATTTTGCTCTCTGGATTGCATTTTGAGTTTTAACACAAATCTAAACACTTGCACCAACTAAAGCACTGATTAATCTGGTGCTCCTTTAACAAGAGAGTGACTAGAGAGATGAGGCAAAGCAAGGGTGTGGCAAATTATCAAACAGAAATTCAAATCTTTTCCAGTTCAGTGGAAAACAGAGCTTGAGAAGAGATACATAAGCACAGCTGTGATGAACTCAGTAGGCCAGTGAATGTCAGCAGTGCTCTCTACAATAGCAATAAGAAAATCAATTATCTCCATCATGAAAAACACATGGAAGAAAAGCCTCTCTCACTTGTACTGCTTCATGTATGATTTTCTTTTTTAAAGAAAAGGAGGTGTATTTTTTATGGATATTTTCTTTATGCTTTCATATCACTGTAGGACCTTGTAAAATGTATCTGTGATAAGATACATTTAAAACATACTGACTCCATAGCAGAATTGCAGCCTAAAATAGGATAATTTACAATTGTAAAATACAAGGTAAGTTTTCTTTGCCATTCTTAGGAGGATCAGTTCACTTTATGTGGTGAAACCATGTTTGGAGAGATGTGTTCCCTTTAAAATAATTTAAACAAATACCAATGTGTGTGTGGTAGAGCCAAAATGTGGTTGAAAAATGTCATGTTGTAGTTGAAGGACTTGGACATATTTAACCACAGTTATATCTGAGACTGGGGCAGTAAAATTGGTAATGAGACATGACAAGCAAATATTTGAACAATTACTATGATTAATTCTGCAAGACCCTTTAATTTCCTCTTATTTTCCACATTAGAGTTAATTGTTCCCTATTTTTGTTCCTATAGAACTGTATTGATAGCCACTTCTCTTTAACATAGAAATTTCACTTTTGGACAGGATTCACATTTCCTTGACCTTTAGTAAAATGAAATGGGCTACAACATTTTCATTTTAGAACCACTAAGTATCTCTATTTTTATCTATTTCTTAATATCCTTTGCTGGTAAGTCCAAGGTTCTGCATTTCTCTCCTTGCATTTTTCAGCTGAAAATTACCCCAAGATTGAACAGAAAGTTCAAAGAGTTTACATGACTCTCAAAATTACTCATTGGAATTGGAATTAAAGAGCACACTTTCCAATTTTTTTTTTCACCATGTTTTCCACTTGGATTAGTCACTGATGTGGTAATAATATTTTTATGCAATTTAGGAATTGGGTGACTACATATTTTTTCCCAAAGAAGGATTGTAAAAGGATGGAGAAAAGAGAAAGGATAAAGTTGTAGAGTTAATGGCCAACTAAAAAAGAAATATTCTGATTTTAACTCATTAATCCTTAGTTAATTTCCAGTGTTGCTGTAATTTAAAAAGTTTGGAATAAATACTCATTAATTTATACTGAATGAGGGAGCTCAATCTTAGGGTGTGCAAGAGAATTCACATTTGTGTTTGTATGTATTGTGTGTATATGTTTACCTGTAACATATATGCACATACATATTTAATATATTCATATATAGTTTTAAAGGTTGACAAAAAATCTGAGCAAGTAAAATTTCCTGGAGACTGACTTAATATACATGTTTGAATTGGGAAAGTTTATAAAGTACTGTAATGTGTTCTCCTGAAATGAAATCTTTATATATTTATGTTTCAATGATATATTTTTGCCATCCTAATTATGACAGTTATATTTGAAAATTCATAGAAAATTGGAATCCCTCTCATTAACTAACATATGGATTCATCCCAGAACAGTATGACTCTTTTATATATTTTGCCACAAAGGTGACACAGAGTCTGGGATCAACATCTTGTAGGAGTTCAGAAGTTCCCTATTGGGTCTTCAGTTAACTTAATCATTCTCAGGATTGAAGCTCCACTCTGTAAATCCCACCAGACTTTCTATCAAATATAATTTGTCATCTGAGTCATACTTAGGAATTTTCAGCAGTATCCAACACAGCTGCAATAGCTTTTCAGATGAAGCCAATTCTGTCTGAAGATAAAAAGGCCCAAATCACAATCTTCTGATAGAAGCATGAGATAGGAGGCCAAAGTCAAACTCATTGGATTTACATGCTTCCAATGGAGACTGATTTTAATTCCTTTCAATATTTTTACATTCAGATATTCCACAGGGGGCCATATTTAGGGTCTTTTAATCCAAATAAGTCTTCGGGCCACAGAAATTTAGAGCCATCTGCTTCTCTCTACCAAAATAAATGGAAGTAATATGGCCTTTCAGGTATAACTTTACATGAAAACTACCTCCTCTTCAGGTCATAATTATTACTCATAAAAAATACTCTGTTTGTCTAAGACTGCATTTTTGTCTATGTATTAAGTAATGTTTAAAGATGCTCTATATTTAGCCATGTTATTGGTCTATGGAATAGCTGCAACGTTAGAGTCTTGGTGGAAGGAAGTTATGGTAAATAGCTTTCTTTTTCTCCAAACGATCCAAGTGTTGTCCTGGTGAGGCTTTGCTTTCACATGGTAATGTCCATTTCATTATCTTTGCTTTATATTTATGTTTATTTATACATTTATTTTATTCCTGGTTATAGGTTGTTCTTACATTTCACTCCCATCCCCTTTAAAAATCACACGCAACAGCAAGTATAGTCCTGTGTAGATAATAGGTAATAGGTGATCCATCTAAAAAAAGAATGACTGGATTGGAATGGAGTAGTTAAAATATTGAACATTTTCTTCCCACCATCCTGGGATCTGTGGACGCCTGCTGGGAACAGGATTTCTAAAATGCCGATGTTTAGAAAGCTGTGGTCCAAGGCAATTTTTGGCTGGTGTAAGTGGGATCTTCAGAGCTAAAGAAAGCACCACACGGGTCTTCTTAAAGTTGAAGATGCTAACGCCTGAAATAAAACTGAACTCCATTTAGGCAAGAAATGTTCTTTTGTATCAAAGAAAAGAATGCAGTGACTCCTTGTGGCAAACCAAACAAAATAAAAAAAATCTGGGGAAAAGTCACTTCAGTTGTACCCATGGAAATGGTACCACAGTTTGTGCCAAATTCTGAAGCAATCTTCCTGCTTAGGCCATTGGCCATAGAATGCATGGGATGCTGTTCCTCTCCAGGTTTTGAACTTACTGAAAAATAAATAAATAAAAGTGTACATGGAGGAAAATTAGGTGTTTAATGATATAGGCATTTCTTGAAATTTGCAGGACCCATACCAGGAATCTACTCTTCACCATTTTACAGATGTTAGATAGATTTCATGAAGTGATTAAGTCAAAGCATCTGAATAATGCAAATAAACCACTCCAAGGGGAAATTTTCCACATAAAAATTCTGTCTTCTTGATTATTCAAAGTGCTAATCTTTGGATGATGATACTGACCAGATTCATATTACTTTATTTCTATTCTTTCCTGTCCAGTCACCATCTCCATTAACCAACCCTACCTCAACACTTTTTTTTTTTTGGCTTTTTAGGGCCGTACCTTTGGCATATAGAATTCCCAAGCTAGGGGCAGAATCAGAGCTACAGCTGTTGGCCTAAGCCACAGCCACACAGGATCTGAGCTGTGTCTGTGACTTGCACCACAGCTCGTTGCAATGCCAGATCCTTAACCCGCTGAGTGAGGCCAGGGAGAGAACCCACATTCTCATGGATACTGGTTGGATTCTTTAACTGCTGAGCCATGATGGGAACTCCCCCTCGCACTTTTTAAGAACATTTCTGATATGCAATTCATCCTGATTCAGGTGCTAATTTCTTAACAAATCAAATGGTTCCCTTTTCCCAACACCTAATATATTTATGTTTCCATGCCTTTGCTTATGCTGCCCTTCTGTCTGAAATGATCCCTCAGCATCTCTATATGCTCAAATCCTGCTCAATTTTTAATACCCAACCCAAAGATCACCAAATTTAAGAAATCTCTCTGATCCTCCCTGTTGAGATGATTTTCCCCTTCCTCTCATCTCCCTGAACTTCCCATGGCTCTTGGTTTCTTTTAATTTATAGTGTTTTTATCTTTCTTTCTAGATTGAAAGCTACTCCAGGTTGAGATACATGTTTATTCATCACCTTATACCTAATGATATTACAGGGACTTATGTATAGTATACAATTAACAAATGTCAAGTGGCATGCAATATACAATATGAAACTCCTAATCCAACAAAATGCATATGAAGTATTCTTTTTCTTTTGTATTCTTTAGAACTCATAATTTTCAGTAAGCTAATTATCCTCAATATTTCTATCACTCTGAAAACGGGAAGGTCGCAGTTTCCAGCACAGGAAGTCTTTGGATTTATAATGGATTTTTAAAACTTCCAGATGTTATAAATTCATTTCTAAAATAGAAAAAAATAAACAATAGAACTAGTTAGCAAACAAATTGAAAGCATTCAAACTCTGTGTTTAGCTCAAGTATCACAAGAGACCATTAAAAAAGAAAACAACAGCAACAAAAAAAATTTTTAATGGAAGGAAATACAGGTAATTTGCAAAAGATTATAAGAGAGAATGACAGGAAAGTCAAAAGTTAATTTTAAAATTAATTTAAATAATTGAGCTAGAAATGTATCACAAATTTAACCTGTTTTATTTTGGAGATAAAAAATTTTAAATGGCATATAAATGAGTTTCATGAGAACGAAATACTTCAAAGAAGAGTTCTTACACTCTTCAATTGTTTCACTTGACTCAGTTTCCTTGCAGTCAAAATCTTAAAAAGGAATTTAAAAATTAAAATATCGTCATCAAAATACTGAAATTCCCCTTCCCTTCCCTTCCACAAAGGCACCCCCACACATAATGTAAAACAAATGTCGAATGCCTTGTTTTGTATTGCTTGCTTTATTGATTTAAATTCCCTGAAGAAGAATGGAAACATCGGTTGGTTTAGTTGAATATGCCAAGGAACACATAGAAATCAGGTAGTAGAATTCTTGAGAGGATCTCTGTGTGAAGAAGTTAGAATCCAGTTTTTGGTTATTAGTGTCAACCAAAGTGAGCAGCCTTGTGACCTAGATTCGGCATCAGGGTTGTATCTCTCTTGATTGCTGCCTGCTGAATGTTGAAATAGCCACAGGGTGTGACTGGCAGTGGGAGGCCAAAAGCTAAAGGTTAATAGTTCTTGGAAATTTGTGATCAAACTGCAGAGGATTGTGTGAATATTCCCTGACCCTCCCCATCTCCCATCTCCCAATTTGAAGTGTATATGTGATGTACTTTTATGGTGGGGAAGAGAAGAAATAGGAAGAAATGTTTGGTAGTTACTAGTAGTGATGTCTAACTAATTAAAAAGAAATTCTATAGCTAAAACAAAGCTCTTGAATTAATTAAAAATATCAGAGTGTTACTATTTCCTATTAAAAATATAATCAAGAGCTAATGGACTCTTTGAAATCATCTAGATTTAGTGAAGGAAAGGGGACAAGATGCATCTTGAGGGATTTCACTGAAATTAACATCAAGTTGAGGAAGGTAATTTTATATCTGCACTTTTTGCTATAGCAAACACCAGAACAAAATATGGCCAGACAGTCAACTGGGACAGCATGACACATCGCTGGAAAAAATGATGTTGAGTGCAAAATTACAAGAAAAGTAAAATCATTGTTGAAGCCACGTTAGCATACCCTGCTCAGAATTATATCTGATTCTCTAGACACTTCATTTGGAAGATTCCCCAAAACAAAAGCAGAGAAATTACATAAATGGTTTTCCAGGCCAACCTTTCTGATTTAGTGTGCTGTAAGTTGCTTGCAATGTTTCTCCAAGTAGGGACTTGGAAAATTTCTAGGGGTTGTGGATTTTGGAATATCACCAAATTGTTAATGATTGCAGCAATGCTAGTTAGCAAAATTCTTCCTAGCAGTTCATAAGAAGAAAGGGTGACAATGGAACTAGAGGAAACAATAGCATCCTTGGGGACCCACACATAACCATCATGGCTTTAGTTTTGTTCTAGTGGTTTTTTCCAGCACTGCATCAGTATAGTTAAACTTTCTTCTCCTTGGCTGAAAAAGGTGAAGATGACATTTCTCATTTCCTCTTTTCAACAGCTTAGGACTTAGGGGAAACAGGCGTCAGGAGTTCGGAGTAAAGGAATTCCTGCTGTGGTGCAGTGGGTTAAAAATCCAAATTGCAGCAGCTCAGGTTTCTGCAGAGGTGCGGTTTGGTTCCTGGTGGTGTTGCTGCAGCTGTGGCTCATCTTTAATCCCTGGCCCAAGAACTTCTATATGCTGTGGGTATGGCCATTAAAAAAAAAAAAAAAGAGTTTGGGGTAAAGAAATCTTAAGACACAGGATTTTAACATATTGAAAAAGAATGCCAATATATGGGCCATATTGAATGGCTACATTCCCCTGGAGTGATTCATTTATTTTCTGGTAATTATTTATTTATTATAATAATTTTCCTGATTGCTCATAATTATTATTTTATATTTTCTGCAAGACTTAAAGCTCCATGGAGAAAAGGCAGTGGCTGTTCTGGTGGTCATTGTCTCTCCTAGTTTGCAAGTATTCTCAAAGAGCAAGTACTTAGTAAGGACCAGCTGACTGATGAGATGTGAGAATCCAGGCCAATACCAATGATTTTAAGCTTTCTAGTGATTTCATTATTTTCCAGTCTAATTTATATAATTTACTTTTAAATTAAAAGTTTCCTAATTCTCAACCTGCAATAGTGGTTTTATAGGAAAATCATCACTTTAGACTAAAAGTATCCATCTATAAAATCTTATATTTTTCTTCATTGCTTTTTTTTTTAAGTCCCCAAAATAAAAACCTCTGCCAAATGAAAGTAATACAAGGGAACTCAACTAATTTGCCAAGGCAAGTTTATTAACATTTTCCCAAAGCATATCTTATTTGAACTGTTTATTTTGGATTACTATCCAAGAGATTTTTTTTTTAAAGCTTATAAGAAAAAGCTTGGCTTGGCCTGTAAATGTTAGCTTGTAGAGATAAAGGCAAGGAATGGAGTTGAGTGAGGAAGAGAAAGAGAGCCTCTTACAATTAAACTATTCTCAGAAATTATTTCTGACTGTGCTAATTAAGCACCTGGCCCTAAATAACGTTAATGCAGAGAGCTTCAATCATCTCAAAATAAAACCTCAAAAATATTGTGTTTAATACCTGATGCAGTTCCTGGCACATAATGTGCTCAGTATTTTAAATATTGGATGAATGAATGAAGAAGTGGTTTTCTTTTTTTCTTTTTTGTCTTTTTAGGGCTGCACCTGAGGCATATAGAAGTTCGCAAGCTAGGGGTCGAATCTGAACTCTAGTTGCTGGCCTGCGCCACAGCCATAGCAATGTGGGACCCAAGCTGTGTCTTCAACCTGCACCACAATTCATGGCAACGCCAGATCCTCTAACCCACTGAGCCAGGCCAGGGATAGAACCCACATCCTTATGGATACCATTTGGATTCTTAACCTGCCGAGACACAATGGGAATTCCTAGAAGTGAGCTTTCGTGTTTCAATTTTATTAGTACAAAGAAGGTTATTTTCATGAAAAAATAATTGTGGGTGATGATCCATAATGGAAAACAATATGCAGGAGTTCCCTTGTGGTGCAGGAGTTTGAGGACCTGGTGTTGTCTCTGTAGCCGCTCAGGTCAGTGCTGTCGCACAGATTTGATCCCTGGCCTGGAAGCTTCCACATGCCATGCACACACTCAAAAAACAAATGAATAAATAAATAAAGCCTTTAATAATAATAATAACAACAGAAATATTGATGTAGTGCTATGTGCCAAATTTATTGTTTTATATATATGTACTTATTTATATATGTATTTAATATTATAAGAACAGAACATATAATATGTATATATCATTTATTTAGTCTTTACCTCAACCCTATGAATATGAGTAAGGTTGTACCCGTCTTGCAAATGAGCAAAATGACTTACTGATGATCACATGATTAGTGAACAGAGCCAAAATTCAAACCCAGGAAATCTGGTTCTGGGATCCATGCTTTTATTCCCCATGTATTAAGTTGAATTTAATAGCCCTAAATGCTTTTAAATAGATCAGAAATTTTATATTTAAATGAGTGTTTTCCTCTTCAATGAAAAAATTGGAGTAGCTATATTCATTTCAGTTTTTTTCCTCAATTACGTCTTTGTTTGAAACAAAACACACATTGTGTATTTTACAAAATCACTTTTGTATCTAATCTATAGGATTGTCTTTAAAATCATTTTATCAGACCTCAAAGAAAATTGGAATTATTACCTTATATTCCTGTTTTGTTTTCTGATGCAATGTCACACAACTTGAGCTGTCTAACTCTACTGCTTCACCAGCAATTACAACAAATTATTTTTGGTAGTTAAAAAATTAAGCCTACCCTCAACGGATTCACCAATGGAAACTGGAAATAGTATGTTTCAAACAAATATGTAATTGAGGAAAAAAACCGAAATAAATATAGCTACTCCAATTTTTTCATTGAAGAAGAAAACACTCATTTAAATATAAAGTTTCTGATCTATTTAAAAGCATTTAGTGCTATTAAATTCAACTTAATACATGGGGAATAAAAGCATGGATCCCAGAACCAGATTTCCTGGGTTTGAATTTTGGCTCTGTTCACTAATCATGTGATCGTCGGTAAGTCATTTTGCTCATTTGCAAGGCAGGTTTAACCTTACTCATATTCATAGGGTTTGAGCTAAAGACTAAATAAATGATATATACATATTATATATTCTGTTTTTATAATATTAAATACATATATAAATAAAGAGGTTTATGTGTAAAATCTCATTCTTCCACTGAACTATAGTTTTAATACTATTTCTACTATTTTCAGAATCTGTTAGGACAATCCAAGTGTTATTGCAGTCCATATTAAGCTAGGATTAGCCAAGCAAAACCAGAAAGGGAAAAATTAGGCTTTCCCTCCCCTCAGAGCCTGTCCACGTTGTAAACTGTACAAAAAGATCCCATCCTGACAGTGCAGAAATGAACAGTTTCCAACAAAACTTACATATGTGGCAGGGAGCTGTCCCGAAATGACATACTTAGACAAATATTTCCAAAAGGATCATAAGTTTTTCTTTAAAACAATATTTTGTAGATGTTTCAACATTTTTCCACTTGGTCTTCTCTTTATCACTTTTTCTCTTTATCATTTTTTTAAAGAGTTTGATTATCTTTCAATCTCTCCAAAGAAAAATTTTTGTTCAAACAACATTTTTATTTTGATGTATATTACATGTTGATTCAGTGCTAAGAAGCAATTGAAGAACATCAAAAATACTTATACTGGAGGACATTGTGGATTATTAACAGTTAAATTAAAGCAGCTAACTAAATTCAATTTTTTTAATTTACTGTTTTACTTTAATCATGTGATAGATTTGCTCTCATTTTACAGATTTTTATTTTTAAGGACACTGTCAATTTTTTACAGTTTTTGCCTCCAAAATACTTTCCAGAAATTCAGGTAAGTGTATCTAGGTGGATAGTAGTATCTACTTGATTATAAATCCAGCAGTTTCCAATATATTAACTAATTATACTATTCAAATGCCTGTCATATGCAAGGCATCGCACTAAGTTTGTTAGGATACAAACAGAAACGCAATGTGCAATTCATGGAATTCCCTGGTAGCCTACTGGTTAAGGATCCTGTGATTCTATTTGGCGTGGCTGAAATACAAAAAACAATAAACAAATAAAAAGATGCAGCATTTTGAAAACAATACTAACTGCTTAATAAATATTGGGGCTGTTAATATTCATGATGCACAGATGGGTGGTTAGTCTTTTTGTGACTGCTTTGTTGAGTTATCGCAAGCATATTCTTCATCTGGCTGTCACATTGTTTTATTTGTCAGTCACAGCAATCGAGTCTGATTCATACTGTCCTACAGAAGGTCCAAGGTCTTGCAAGCATGCTCTCTACTAGCATTTCTAATCAAATGCTTCACTCTGACTTAAGAAAGTGCTGATAACAATGTAACCCTTATTTGTGCAGAGAGCAGTGAACATACTTTAAAATAATGGGACATAAATCTCAACATTACTACCTTCCAATTGGACAAGGCTACATATTTGGGGCTAATTAGAGCTTTCTTCTTGATTCCGAAGTTCATGTTGGTGACTTTTGGCAAAATCTCTCAGATTATCCTTTGCCAGACAAATAAAAAGTTAAAGGTAGGATGATATTGAAATAAAAGTTGTGAAATCTAATATTCCTATAGAGTAATGACTAATAGACATGGCAGAAATTCTTATCAAGTCTGTATGTAATACAAAACTACATATTGTGAAATAGCGTTAGGATTAAAATTAAAATCTTAGAATTTAGAGATGGTAGCCTGATATCAATATAATGAAGTTGTATAAGAGATTAATGTAAAAGCATCTATTAAAAACTGATTGCACAAGAATATGGTGAAGAGATATATAGCTACAACTAGTAGTTGATGTGAAAAAAAAAGTTGGTAAGGTTTTTTTAAAACATTTTTATTTTGGAGTTCCTGTCATGGTGCAGTGGTTAACGAATCCGACTAGGAACCATGAGGTTGCGGGTTCCATCCCTGGCCTTGCTCAGTGGGTTAAGGATCTGGCGTTGCTGTGAGCTGTGGTATAGGTTGCGGATGCGGCTCGGATCCCACGTTGCTGTGGTTCTGGCATAGGCCGGTGGCTACAGCTCCGATTCAACCCCTATCCTGGGAACCTCCATAAGCTGTGGGAGCAGCCCTAGAAAAGGCAAAAAGACAAAAAAAAGTTATTTATTTTTTTATGTATTTTTAGGGCTGCACCTGTGCAATATAAGGTTCCCAGGCTAGGGACTGAATCAGAGCTGTAGCTGTTGGCCTTACCACAGCCACATCAACACAGGATCCAAGCAGTGTCTGCAACCTACACCACAGCTCACGGCAACACCAAATCCTTAACCCACTGAGCAAGGCCAGGGATCAAACCTGCATCCTCATGGATGCTAGTCAGATTTGTTTTCACTCAGCCAGGACAGGAACTCCAGATTTGGTTGGTCTTACAGGGAAATATGGATGTTGAATTGGTCCATGCCCTCATATATGAGCTAAATGTATACTTATTGAATGCCTGTAGTGTGCTAAGCATCATGCCTGGCATAGGACTTAGTAAGGAAATAGACCTGATCCATATCCTTAATAAATCTTGTGTGGAAGGCTAACAAGAAGCAATTTCAACTCAGAGTGATAAATGCTTTGTTAAATATTGTTTGAAATCTGTGAAGGCCACATGATCCAGTCCATAGGGATCAGGATGAGTTTTCCAGAGCAAATGATTTCAAAAATGATATGTCTATTTTCCACCAATTTCACACAAAGAGACTCATCCAGTTATACCTAAATCCCAGTCTTGGCCTGTTCTATAATGATCTTGCTACCCTTCCCCTCCTCTATAGTATCTGGAAAAGACTGAGTGTGGTATCATTTCCAATTTCCTCAACCATCCAGAATAATCTTATAAAAGTAAACCTGGGCATTGAAAGATTCTGAGAACCAAAGGGCTTACATATGTATCTCTTCTTGATAAGAAACAGAGTTGCAGTCAAGTTGTGAACCCCAGCAGTTTTTTAGGAGAAAAAGTAAGAAAGAGGATAAATAAAAGAAATCTAAAAGGCAGATTATTTATTCTTTCTTATTTCCAGGTCATAATGCCTCAAAACATCCAGAGTTGGAACAAACACATCTATAAAAGCCACTGGTCCCTGAATAAGCCCTGTTCCATAGTACTGTCAATAACGTTTGCTAGTTAGAGATGTCATATACTATATTCTATTAAAGGAATCAGGAAATTTTGCAATGCATTTGAGAAAGAGTTCTATCTAAATGTCTGTTTTTAGAGTAATCTAGCTAGTGTTTATCCTACAAGCTCTTTTCTTTTTCTTCCCCTTCTTCTTTTCCTCCTTTTCCTCATCCCACATGACTCTTCCCCAATATCTGCAAGGTTTGCTCCCTCATCTTCTGCAAATGTTTGCTCAAATGTTACACAAAGCACTTTTTGAACTGTCTTATTTAAATCTCATATTGGACATTGGAAGTCTTCAATAAATACCTGTAAAACAAATGAATGTATAAATAAACCCTAAACATTTACCTCTTTCCTGAGTGTCACACATCTTAACCCTGGAGATCATCACTTCAGTCCATCTCCTGCTGGATTCGGGTAACACCCTTCTAGTTTCTAGCCCTGCTTCCGTTCTTTCTCCTTTTTACGTTTATTCTCTGCACTGTCTCTTAAGAAATTATTCTAAAATCCCAATCTGATCCTGCTACTCACCAATTTATAATTTTCCAATGGATTTTACCACCCTTAGAAGAAAAATCTGCATTTTAAGAAGAGCCATGCTAGCTTTCTTCATCTCACTTTGTTGTCTCAGGTCCTAGCGCCCTAGTCTTCATTCTGGTCATCCCCAACTATTTTAAATTCCTCAGACTCATCACTTCTTTCTTACTTCCAGATATTCACCTACATCCTGCTCAACACACCCTTCTCACAATCCACTTTATTGGTCTCTCATGCATTTTTCAGTGTCAGATGATCTTGCCTGGGAAGCTTTCCCAGAAACACAGCCAGTTGTTCCTGATAAGTACTATTCAGTATGGGCATTTTCTCAAATATTTAAATTGATTATTCCTCTGTGTCCTCTCTTGGGGTCTAAGTACCATGCAGATAGTCATCTTGTTTGTTTCACTCATACCCAGATCGCCAAAACTTAGCATGGTGCCTAGCTTATGTTATAAATTTGATATTAGTTGAAGATAAAAAGGAGAATGAATGAATAAGAAATAATTGAAAGACAGGCAGTTGAAGGAGTGGGATTAGACTTTATTCTGTATTTAGAAGAAGACAAGCTCAGATTTTTCATGGAGATAAATTTTCTTATCTTAAAAAAATTTTTAATTAGATAATAAAAACACATCTAAAGTCCTGCAGAAAATATTTCAATGTTATCTTTAAATCACAACTCTCTTACTTTATTTAACCCAATATGCTCCCCAGGCCATAACAGTTACTAAATAAATATCTGGTAAAAAACATACAAGGCTATTCTTTTCAGCCAGATAAGACAAAATCTATGTAAGTATACAGATTGTTCAGTAAATTTACTAGATTTTAGTGAGTGCATTTAAAATACCCTTCAGGCCAGGACCTGGTTCACCCAGCCCACTGTTCACCAGAAGACTGAGACTGATTCCCTGGATAGAAGTGGACAGGACACCTCTCAGGGGTCATTTCTATGCAATGGATTTTTATTCAAGTACTTCTGAACTAACTGTATTTTATTATCTACATATTCCTCAAAATTGCTATTAAATCACAACATCTTCAAACAGCATCAACCCTTGGGCAATCACGTTTCATAAATTATCAATCACTGTGTTAAGTGTTTCCTGCTGTTTTAACACTACCTATTCAAATCTTTCTAGGATGCTTGATACTTCTAATCTTTCCAGACTTCTCAAACCACCAATGATTAGCCTCCCTCTTATTTCCCCTAACTTTGATCAGATTTCTTCTGCCCTTGTCTTTCAAGGATAATGAGACAAGTTATTTGTCTATTCAATCTGCCTGAACCTAGAAGCTGTGCTGTAGAGAAGGCCAAATGGCCTCGCATATTCAAAGCCTGATAAGTCTTCTTGTTTGTCCACTCCTCTCAAATCTGCAACAATAACTGTTCTGAAACAAAGTTGGAAATGTAGGTGAAAAAAAAGGGTGGAACCAGTCTGAGCTTGAAACTGCTGCCAGCATCATGTGTATCAATTTTTCCTTGCCAAAGTATTATTGCCATCTTTCAGAGCTCTGCTAAGTGTTTGGAATCCATCTCTTTTTTCTGAGTCTGCCACGTGTTGCAGTTCTTCTCAGATCATGAGCTAATGCAGGATAGTACACCATCTGGTCTCATTAGAGGATTAAACTCAATCTTCATGCTTAAGACAAGAAAGCTGATGAAGAGCTCCTATATATCACTAAGTAGAACTTTCTCTTTCTCATCCAATTTGGCAAAATTAAATATGCACTAAAACAAAACAAATTACAGGGAAAAATTTTACATATGAATGTTTTAGTCCTTGTTTCATTGTGCCTTGAATTTTCTTTTTTTATTTGCCAATATACTCCCAACTCACATTTTAGTGTAATGCTTTTCTTCCAGTTCTGCTTCCATAAGATATCAATGACTCTAGGAACCAATTCCTAACTGAATACAGGGATAATATGTGAGAAAGAGGACTTAAAAATTAATAAATATTAGCCTTAAAAAACATGAGCTTACCATATTTTATCATTTAAAGCCAAATGTTGGGTACTCATAGTGGTTGGTTACTATTTTTCTGCCTTAACTGAAGACTGGTACTTAGAATTTTTCTGCTTTATCCGTATCTATAAAGATGACTTTATAATATGTTGGATATTAATTCACCACAAAATTTTCAGTTTACTACAGTGTGATTTCTAGAAATATGAAATGAACGAGTCTGATATGTTAAAGTGAGATCTGAGAAGTGAGTGAGAAGAATGTGAAATTAACATATGGAATAGCTTGGAAAAGAAATTGATCGGAGTGAGATTTTGAGATGGAAAAAGCACTGAGCAAGTTTGTGATGTAGGAGCCAGCATACTGGCTGGCCTAGGAGCACAAAATGAAGATGTAAGAGAATAGGTAGTTGGACAAATCCTATTTTATTTATACCCATAATTTGATTATTAACATTGAATCTCTACTCATTCTCCAGTTAATAAGTAAACCTGCATATTGAGCACATTTCCCACCAAAAAGCAAATGAAGTATGTGGGAAAAAGTTATCAGTTAGGTTCAGAGTTTTCCTAAAATTTACCATTCATACCATTAGGAAGAATATGAACATGTCATATTTAATAAAGCACACACATACTACTTATTTTTTTAAAAAATGTCACTCTTGGGAGTTCCCTGGCAGCTCAGTGGCTGAAGGTTCTAGTGTTGTCAGTGTTGTGGCTCTGGTTACTACTGTGGAGAGTGTTCAGTCCCTGGCCAGGAAACTAGTTTTCACATGCCATGGGCATGGCCAAAAAAAGAAAATAAGAATCATTCTATATTTATGTATTCTGTGAAAAAGATGTACCACTAAAGAGCAAAATCCAATGGCTTATACATAAACTAATAATGGTGGTAGCATTTATCTTTTTTCTTCCCCCCCCCCCAGTTATAGTAAAATTCCTAAGAAAGAGATAATTGGAAAAGTATACATGTTTCTCATACTTGAATCCACAGATGAATTCTCAGAAGTCAGTGAGTTCCCTATAAAGCTCCCCTATATTATTATAGTCTCATTTTGGTGATATAAACAAACCCACGTGCATACGTATACTCTGGATAATAAGTATGGCACTTCTGTAATCAGCTGGGGCCAAACAATAGTCTTTGTTTTTATGTTTGTGTTTACAGCATTTGGGTGCCAAAGAAAACTATTCTAATTGAGTTGAACTAAGAGAACAGTGAAAAGAGTAGTTAATTAGCATATAAATGTATTTTCTCCAAGTTCAAATATTTTCATGGCTTGATTTGTGAATTGAAGTTTCACAGTAGCTTGAAAAGACAAAAGTGGTGGAAAAAATTAAGTGGAGAACAAAGTAAAGCTATAAAGGAGAATGAAAATACACTTTTGTATAATTTTGACATTTGAAATTGTCATATAATTTAAATATTAGTTAATATAAATGGGAAAGGAGAAAACTCAAAAACTCAAAAACACTGAAACAGAGGGTCCTAATTGTATTTCAGTTGAATATTGTAAGCACACTATAGGGAATAATAAATGAAATAAACTAACCAAAGTAGTTTGTGAGCAGGGTATTTACATATTCTTAATCTTGAGCAAAATGCGGTGTGAAGAATCACAAACAAATCCTTCAATCTTTTTATTAGGTTTTGTATTGTATTTGTGTAAGCAAGGCGATTCTGAAACTATTTAAAATATGTTAAGTAACAGAATAAATGTTTTAATGTTGTTGGGATTTTCACTGTGGAAAAACAGTAGATAGTGAAGAGGGAAAGGCATGTGAGAGACCGATGGGTCTAGACTGGAACTGGAGGCACTGGTGTGAACTCGTGCTTTCTTAAATATTTTTTATTAGTGTGTGTGAGTGTTTATATGTACATGTATAAGGTTACATATGCCTTTGTATGCCAGTATCTGTAGTTTAGATAAGTGTATGTGTATACCTGCATGTTTTTCCTAGCTCGGTCCTAGGAAAGGATCAAGAAGAAATGACACCCCAGTGGCAATGAACCCATAGAGTGCCCATATCTTGTTTTCTGTTACCACTCTTTCTTAAAATGAAACAAGACACCTTGCAGAAATGTCTGATACTAGGGCTGGGCCACAGTAGGTACAGGATGGTTCTCACGTATTGTTAGGCCACAAAGTATGGAAGTAGTAAACCCAGAATTATAGGGGCATGTCATAATGGTACAGGTCCCAATTTGAAGGGGCTCTAATTGGTCAAATTGGCACAATTTGAGCACTGAAATAATTACGCACCTTAATGAATCCACTGAGCAGATGGGAATTCATGAGTCCATATTGATAATAAATAGAAGAATGAATAAATGGAGAAATGAAATTTCTTCTTTACAGTAAATTCTGAAGATAAACATGGAAGGAACACAGAGTTGGAAAATAAGCATTGAAAAACATGCCATACATTGAATTAAGGAAGATCATGAATGTATGATAAATTTAAAATTAACTTATCACTAGGAGTAGAATACTTGCAGACTAATTATTAATTTTAAGGGAGAAAAACTTGTAGTTATTCAGTGGAGACTTGGGCACTATTTTGACCAGGTGATCAAAATTGACATAATCAGTGAGGGGCAGATGGAAATCATGCCTCCAGTTGTGATAACTTGGAAAGATATACATCAGTTATGCAGTATTTTAGCAAAAAAAGACATAACTGAAATATAATTGTGAGGATATCAGACCAAAAAAAAAAAGGAAAAAATGACTTAAAATGAGAGTCTTTATTTTTCAAAATGTCCATATTATAAAATATAAATGAAGACTGTGGAAATGTTCCAGATTAAAGGAAGCTCGAAAGACATGGCAGATAGCATGATATCTGACCCTGGAATAAGTCCTCTACTAGAGGTAAAAAATGATATAGACATCATTTGAACAACTGACAAAAATTGAAGTATTGAGGCTAAATTAAATATAAGAATAGTATTGATATAAATTTATGAAACTGAAATTGTACCATGATTACATGGGAGAACATTGTTATTTTTAATGTTTAAAGGCAAAGGGCTATGTAACATTTGCACATATTTCAAATATATATGTATATATACCCATAGAGCATTCAAGCAAGATAAAAGAGATACACACACATACGCACAATGAGATAAAGAAACAGAAATTTAAAACTAAGCTTAATAATAATAGCTTGTATTTATAAGCTATTTGGGCCATTTATATTAGCTTTGGGCCATATTTGGGCCATTTATATTAGCTTTGAATATAAATGGCCCAAATATCCAACTGAAAATAGAGTTTGTCAAACTGGACAAATAAACTCAATTAGATGCTGCCTATATGAAACTCAAAATATAACAAATAATAAATAAGCAAAAATTAGTGTAATAGGAAATCAGAACACCATACAAAATAGAAAAAAATTATAAAAACAATGGTAATTTGTGACATGATTAAGAAAACTAATAAAACTCTAGTCAGGCTAATCAAAAAAAGAAAAAAAAATACAGAAAATAAACCAACCACCCATATTGGGAATGAGAGAGGTGATATTGCTATAGATGTTATAGTTATAAAAAAATAAGACTAAGCATTTATTCATTGACTACACATATTAAATTCTATAAAATTCAAGTTCATCTATAGTGACAGAGAGCAAATAAATGCTTTTCTGGAAGTGAGAGGTTGGGGACGAGCAGAGAGCGATGACAAAGGACTTAATTGAAGGGGGGTTGCTTATTGTCTTGATTTTGTTGATAGTTTCATGAGCATATACATATATCAAATATTATCAATTTTAAACTTTAATCTAAGCAGTTTAGAAAGAAAAAAGAGGTCGCACAAGTGAAGGAAAATGTGAAGGGGCAAGGAAGAAGTCAGCAGACAATGGATTTTTTGCAGTGTAACACGAAAGAACATCTGACTCCATATTGGATCTGTTCCCTTTACTTTAACCTTACTTTAAACCTTGTCCTCTGTCACATATTCTCAGTCATCCTGGCTCTGCACCTTTTGCAAAAGGATGCTGTCTGTAGCCTGAAATACACAGGATAGTCTATTCTCAAGGCCATGACCTTTATCCTGCTATATAGCACAAGGAACCATATCTAGTCACTTGTGATGGAAGATGATGTAGGATACTATGAGAAAAAGAATGTGTATATATATGTATGACTGGGTCACTTTGCTATACAGCAGAAATTGACAGAATATTGTAAATCAACTATAATAGAATAAAAATCTTATTTAAAAAAGAGAATTATACTTTTAAAAATTTGCACAATGGAGAATAACATGTTTTGTTGGAGGTTCATAGGAATATTGTGAGGTGTGACCTTGCCTACATGGACAGCTACAAGAACAAAGGATTTCTGTACCAAGAAGTTTGCAACAACTAACCACACACCCCATTCCCCCCCTCTTTTTATGTAAAAGGAGTCCCTGAATTCTGACTGAGGGGAGATGGTTCTCTGAGACACTAGTCTACCATCTTCTCTGTCTGCTGGCTTTCCAGTTAAGTCATTATCTTTGCCATAGCAACTGTTCTCTTGATGTTTTGGCCTATCATAAGGTGAGCACAAGGAGCTTGGCTTGGTAACAGTGAGAGGAAATGTGGAGAAGTATTATTTATGGATTAAACAAAGTTAAGTACACAGGTGTTCTGAGGAATAAGGTCACACATTGACTAGGGAGAGACACCCTTCCCATGGACACTCTGCTCTAAAGGACTCACATGTACAAACACACAAAAAGCAAATGTCCATGTTTATAATATGAAAGTTGAAAACAAGGTAGATCCCCCCTAAATGTTTACTAAAAGAGTATCTTAAAATTCCAATTAAAAGTTTAATGTCTTAAAAAAAAAAAACAAATACTTTAAGTACCCTGGAGCTTAGACAAATTGTACAATCTAGGGAATAGTTCCTAAAACACTGCACTCACATTAGACACCAGCCACAAGTCTGGGGTCCCTAAGGCCACCTTCATTTTGGACCAACTGACTAAAAATTCAGGTATTGCCAGAATGCCAATCAGGTATGAGAATTTGCGGAATAGCTCATAGAACTTGGTAAAGCAATATATTTATAATTACAGCATTTTTTTTAACAGAGAAAGTATATATATTAGAATCAGCCAAAACAAGACAAACAGGGCAAATCTCAAAGGATTCTGACATGAAGCTCCTATCGTCCTCAGGGACAAGTTACTCTCCTGGCATTGAAGTGTGACAAACTCAAAAAGTACTACAAGCAGAGAAGTTCACGCTAGTGTTTGGTATCAAGAATTTTTTTTTTATTGGGGCTCACATACTACCCACAAGTCTGTCCTTTAGACTCCAGTACACCCCTCCCTCCAGAGGTCTGGCTAATACCTTTAGTGTCCAGTTTCTTATGGAGGTGCAAATTAATGTTGCATAGTCTAAAGCCCTCAGCACAAATTACATTGTTAGATTGTCTGGTGGCCAAAGCCTCTGATAAACAAAGATGTGCTTATCAGCAAGACATTCCATAGCTTGGAATCACTTTCCAGTAGCTAAGGACAAAGACCAGACCTTCCTTTGGGTAAGTTAATTCTTCACTATACATTAAGGAATGCCTGAGTTTGTCTGTCACAAAGGATCCAGCATTTAGCAGCAAAATAGAGCATCCACTGTCTGAACTAACACCGTTCTGACCCCTAGGAAACTCTTCTGCTTCTCTTGCCCAACGTTTTGGAAGCTAAAGTCAACTCAGTCCTAACGCTGTGAAAATTTTAGTTCATTTTAGTCCAAAATTGTGGACTGACAGTGCTTTGGAGTGCCCACAGGATCTGAGTGGCAGAAGTGCTAGACAAGAAAAAGACAAATTCATGTGTCATACACTTCCACTAAAATAGCATGATTACCATAGATTCTTGCCTAATGAAGTATCATCCTTTCCTAGTAGTGCTGAGATTTACTTTACTTTTTTTTTCCTTTTTGCGGTTTTGGAAGCATTCACAAGTTAGCGTGATGTTCACGGGTACTGCTCATGGCAGTGAGGGATATTTTGCAATTTTAAACAATTAATGTATTACTTTTTGCAATCTTAAACATGTTATTATCACTATATCTTTCTGGGGTCTAGCCGTACCAAATTTGAAGTGTGTTATTCATTCTTTAAATTGGCAAGTAGATTTAAATAAATATCTATATCCAATTTGAAGTGTGTTATTAATTCTATAAATTGCCAAGTGATATAATTGTATTTTTAAATTTAATTTCTACAGGTTTATGACAATTTTAGCTTTACTTAAATCATTTTGACTTAAATTTAATTTTTTTTTTTTTCTTTTTAGTGCTGCCCCTGTGTCATAAGGCAGTTCCCAGGCTAGGGGTCAAATTGGAGCTTGGAGCTACAGCTGCCAGCCACAGCCACATTGTAGGGTCTGAGCCATGTCTATGACCTATACCACAGCTCACGGCAACGCTGGACCCAAAACCCACTGAGCAAGGCCAGGGATTGAACCCATGATCTCTTGGTTACTAGTCGGATTCATTTCTGCTGAGCCACAATGGGAACTCTAAAAGTTTTAATATTTAATAATTATAATTATACTTTGCCTCTAAATTCTAATAGATAATTTTAAATAATTTATAATAATAACTTTTTGGAAAAATGCATAATTTAGTTATTTTAATTTTATAGGTATATTTTTAATATGATTGCATTTTATTACTTTTTTTTTTTGGTCTTTTTGCTTTTTCTAGGGCCGCACCCACAGCATATGGAGGTTCCCACGCTAGGGGTCTAATCAAAGCTGTAGCCGCTAGCCTATGCCAGAGCCACAGCAATGAGGGATCCGAGCCATGTCTCTGACCTACACCACAGCTCATGGCACTGCCGGATCCTTAACCCACTGAGCGAGGCCAGGGATCGAACCCACAACCTCATGGTTCCTAGTCGGATTCATTAACCACTGAGCCACAATGGGAACTCCCTATTGCATATTTTTAAGATTAGCATATAATAACACACTAAAATGGAAATAAATAAAAGCAAATGTTATGGACTAAATGTATGATAATTTATTATATCTTAATTTTTTTTTCTTCCAAAAAAAAATGTCAGGTATCGACAGAGTGCGTATATGCACTGTAATAATTGATTTCAATCATCTTTGATATTAGTTTGACTGTTAATAATATACAAACCATAGCTTTACACATTTTAAAATATATTTTTATGAATGTACACTCGTAAGGCTCAGGGATAAAGCATAATTTACTAGCAGTTTGTTAACTTGGTTTATAATCTTTAACTATTTAGCCAAATACTAAATGGACCTCTGTTCATTCTCTTTCCAGTGCCCCACAAATGACAGAGTTGAGCATGTTGGTAGAGAATCTAACTGTCCAAGAGATGCCACACGGAGACTTAGTGCTGCAGATACAAAAAGCAGAATGCTAAGTGGGGTTATCACTCAAAATAATCAAGATTTGTGTATGTGTGTCATGTCCAAAAGAGCTGTACAAGTTGGAGGCCTCCAGGAGATATGTCTTTGGGAAAACAAGACAATTTTGTTGAAAAAATGATCAACTGAAAGGGCCTTTTTTTTTTTTTTTTTTGGTCAACAACAATAAAAATACAAAGGCAATTTAGAAACGCCAAGAAATATACAATGTTCACCAGAAAGTCATGGATCAAATATAAAAATAGGAGTTCCCATCGTGGCTCAGTGGTTAATGAATCCGACTAGGAACCATGAGGTTGTGGGTTCGATTCCTAGCCTTGCTCAGTGGGTTAAGGATCTGGCATTGCCATGAGCTGTGGTATAGGTCGCAGATGCAGCTCAGATCCCAAGTTGTTGTGGCTCTGGAGTAGGCTGGCAGCAACAGCTGTGATTAGACCCCTAGCCTGGGAACCTCCATATGCCGTGGGTGCAGCCCTAAAAAAAAAGACAAAAATAAATAAATAAATAAATAAATAAATTTTTAAAAAGTATGATTTTAAGCAACTAATGGAGAAAGAAGAATTACTTTTACCACATTAATATCTAAATGCACATGACATTTTCAATCAGTAATTTAAATGAGAATCTGGCATCTTTGAAACAGTTCTTTTGAATCTCATCCTAGAGTCTTAGTTTCTTTTGGCCTCTCTTTTTCACCCTATGTTCTAGTTTTTAATATTGTAAACTTTCTAGCAAATAAACAGAGGTGAGGGAGCCCAGTGACTAATCTTGGTATGATACCTCATTTTGGAGAAAGACACATTAATCTTATAGGGAGGAAAAACCAATTCATGCAAAAACGAAATTATAGTGGGTGGAAAATGAAATATTCTGGACAAAATCTGGAAAATGAAATATTCAGGTTTCTTCCTTAACTGTCATAACAGACCCTCATGGCACCTTGTGATAAATGCCAATGCAGTTTTAGCTAAACCTTATTTGTGACTAGACTGTTTATTTCTTACTTTATGTTTTGTATTTGTTTGGTTTTTATAATTATGTCTTCATGCTATCAAAAGCATGAAGTTATGCACATGCTGATATGTGACATGTACTACAGGCAAATGAATACACAATGAAGAGGTAGATTTCTTTTTGTGGGTGATAAGAGGTTGATAATATGAGTTCAGGAGAAGTAATAGATCCATCAAACCACACCTCTTTGAATGGCGTTGACTGCATGTGAAACATGGAAAGAGGGCTAAAAAGCATTATGGGTACTTAGAGAAAATCTGTATATGAGAAAACTAAACTTTTAAATTCTTGAAAGAAATTAGAACAAAAACAGAAGGGAAGAGAATTAGAAAAATTGAGGCGAGGTTTTGATTATTTTTCATAATGTCTAGAAATAATATAGAATAATAAAATAGATAAACCAGGAGGCATATCTGGACTCGGATAAGATGTAATTAGCACTTTTGGCAGGGATTCTTAGGTATACAAAGGAAGACTATATAATTACAGAGAAAACCAATTAAGCAAACATAGTAACTTAAAATCCAATTCTGAGCTTAGGCAAAATTTTTGAAATTCAAAATAAATGCGTCCATTGAGGGAAAAATTATACCTGTGGATTTGCAGTACAGTTCGCCAATTTCTACCAATACTTTCAACATCATAAATACAAGGAATTAAGAAAAATTCCCTCATACTCAGAATTTTGCTAAGGCTATCTTGCATAAACATGTTAATATTATTATGTTTTTAACATGAAAAATTACAATTTAAATCTATTATTTTTGACTATGTTTGTACCTCAGCTCATACCAATTATGAATATAAGAAAATATGTACCCATGTAAATACAATGGTTCATGACAAATATTGAATTCATGAAATGGTAATAGTCAAAATCATAGAAATAATACTAAATAACTGAAATTATTATATTACAAAACCGAGACCTGCCTATGTAATTTAATATCTCCTGAACTTTCATAAATTCAATCTTAAGAGCATAAGTTCTAATCTTGTTGTATTTCAGTATGAGTGTTTCCTATCAGACTATTCTGATAACAAATGCCAGAATTCAAAGCACGCTTCACCATTAATCGCCAGAATCCCTGGGTTTGAAATCTGTCTGTGCTGTTTTCCATATGAGTAATGTTAGAAAAATCACAGATTGCTCTAATCCCCTCATTTTCTCATCTTCAAGGGGAGGCTAGTGACACACTTGTATGTCCAATTGTATTTGGTGATTTGTTGAAATAAAGTATGTACAACACCTTTAGAGAATACAAAACAATGAACATACAATTGCTTATAGATTAAATTTGCTGTTTACAATGTTCAAAAAAAAGATTTTATGCATTCGACTAGGTAAATTTCTCATTTAATGTACAAAATAAACTGTTGAGTATATTAGGCAAAGGTTTAAAAGAGAGAACTGTACAT